>NC_133776.1:86027480-86142986 GCF_003597395.2 Chelonoidis abingdonii
AAAAAAAGAAAGAAAAAAACACATGAACATATTATCTCTGCATTAAGTTGACAACACACAGGGCTATTACTTAAAAGAAAAATATGAATAAACAGACTTATTCAAAAAGAGATACAATTTAACCATTCCAGCAACTACACACATGTAAATACAAAAACCAATAAAAGCTTATTGTCTTTTCTACCTTTGTACTTACAACTTTGAAACTGAAGATTAAAAGTTTGAAGATAGAAACAAAGAAAACATACCCTCTCATAGCTGAGAGCCAGACAAAGACACCGACCCCCAAAAATTCCCTCCCCTGAGCTTTGAAAAATCCGGTTTCCTGATTGGTCCTCTGGTCAGGAGTTTGGTTCTCTTTGTTAACCCTTTACAGGTGAAAGAAACATTAACCCTTAGCTATCTATTTATGACAGAGCCCCTGATGGCGTGGCTGATGTGGTTAGGTCCTACAATGTGTCCCTTGAATAGATATGCAGACAGAGTTCGCACCAGGGTTTGTTGCAGGGATTGGTGCTTGGATTAGTGTTTTTGTTGTGTGGTGTGTAGTTGCTGATGAGTATTTGCTTCAGGTTGGGGGGCTGTCTGTAAGTGAGGACTGGCCTCCTTCCCAAGGTCTGTGAGAGTGAGGGATCTCCTTCAGGAACAGGTTGTAGATCCTTGATGATGCTGACCCCCCACTTGGTAAGGCAACTCCCATCTTTTCATGTGCTATAATACATATACTGTTTACTGTATTTTTCACTCCATGCATCTGATGAAGTGGGTTTTAGCCCACGAAAGCTTATGCTCAAATAAATTTAATACAGAATAGACTAAGTTATAGGGTTGATTAGCAATGAGCTCTACAAGACTACTAAAACACCGTGTGTTCTGCTTTGAAACACACTCATGTAGATGGGGTTTTTTTTTAAATAAAGGTTTTATTCCTTATTAAAAAAAAACAAATTGAAAAATAGCTTTTGGTTATTAGACCTGCAATTTTTATAAATGAAATTACCAACACTGGTCCTTGATGACTGTTTAGATTAGAATCTTAACTGAAATAAAGGAAACAGCCCACACAAAGTTTGAAAAAGAGAACCTAGCGGGCAATTTAGCTAAGACACCACAAACTACACCCAACTATAATCCAAGCAAGTAAGAGAACACTGTGAATATCATATCCAAGTTGAACGTCTGCTGTAAATCACAGTTTGATACAAAATGCAAATAATCTTCTATCATTCTTTTCTTGAATTAAACTTGGGAGGGTAACTGCAACAGCAAAAAAAATCATGAACAGTCACTGCAGCAGGTATATATAATCAATTTAACCTGTGTCATATACTTCAGCCTGTCCAATGCTAAAACGATTAAGTTAGTACATTTGCATGATAGACTAATTTAATAGCAGTTCTAAAAAGCAAATGTATGCTAGGTTATTCATTAGATAAATATATTACTATCATCATCATGACCCCACGTATTCTGCAACTACAGAATTTAACATGAAGGATATTTCATCATCATAGAATAAATTAGCATTGCTAGAGAGTTTAGAGATTGTTGCTGTAGAGCTTTAGAGCTGCTGCTGTGGAATTTGGTCCAATTATGTCACATAAGGCCTTTGGTAGCTTCTTGGGTTACCATTATTGATGATAAATACAACACTATTACTTTAAAAGTGCTGCTGACACTTGCAGGTCTTGCAAGATGCTGAACTGCAAGACCCAAGAAATCCACCAACGTTTTAGAGTCAAGAGCACAGCAGTTCACAGCATTTGAACACGCCTTTGCTCAAGCTGTAAGATTTTTTAAATTCAACAAGTTTGTGTACCGCCTTGCTGCTTCTAAAATACTAAAGGAGTTAAAAATTAGAAAGGCAGACTGATCCTGAGACATCACGGAAATCTGATGACAAAGTTAAGTCTTTTCACTACCAGACCAGTGGGATGTGAAATGAGACAGAGGGGGGAACTCCATATCATGTTTGCAAATGAATAACTTGAAAGGAATAAAAAGTACTGCCCTCGGAACAAAGGCATGCTGAAAGATTCTGAAATACACTTGTGTCACTGCTCTTCAATTTTGAGTTGCCCTGGTGCCAATCTTTGTGGTAGCCGGCACAATGTAGGGGACAAACCAGGTCTAGGATGCAATCAAATCAACTAATTTCCTCTGAAAACAAATGCAGGGCTCCAGATGTAAAAGACTTTGGATTATTACACAAGTTCACATGAAATAACGTGTTTGCTTAAAAGAGTAACAGCAATTAGTCTACATAATGTATGAATTACTTAAATTATATTTTTGGGGAGGAAGAGAAAGGAAAGGAGTAATGAACCACAAACAAGAAATGTAACTATTCGTATTCTTCAATAAATATTTAGTTATACGTAACCATTAGCGCCAAAGTGGACTTCTACAGCAAACCAAAAGGGACCATTTGTAGCATGTTATGAAAACATGGAAAAAACTGATTAAATGATGATTAATCACATTACCTAAGTGTACTTTAGTTACCTACCTGTCAAGTGATCCAAGTAGTACTGATACAGCTTACACTGAATAGACGTCATTCTAACGGCTAGAACGTATTCGTATTTTGGTGGCAGGAACTTTGTTAATGCTGTGTAATCTTTCCTCTGTAATTTTACAAAAGGATGTTAGTTACACAGATAAGTGTGTATAAAGCAAGTGGATTCTTACTCAGAGTTTAATAACCTTTGGCACTTTAAAAGACAAAATGTACCACACAAGCCACCTCTAGGATGTTTTCTAATCACAGAGAAAAAACTATAATACACGATGAAAGCTAATTATACCAGCCCATCTGCACAGGACCATTTAATCTAGTGCAGCTAGTTGCACACTACACATATCTCCTCTACGCACACATTTTAAGTCTCTGCTGTGTCAAATGCAGTTTCAATAGTTGTTTCCAGTGACTGCTTCTCTTCAGCATAGTTACCCTTCCTCAGGTCTGGGTGAACGAGCCCAGAGCGACAGTGTTTGTACATGGACACTGACTGTGACTCCACAGGAAAGTCACGCATGATTTTGGAGGGTGGGTGTGATTCATGATTTTTGAATGCTTGTTTGGTAATGCTATTTCTATTCCCTTTCCTCATTCACTTGCCTACAGTCTCTGCCTCTCTTCATCTGCTTTCTCACCCTCAAAATGGTAGGTATTGACAGTCTGGGGGCCGACAAACTCCCCACGGTTTGTCACAGGGCTACTCCCTTGGTGGAAAACCAAGAGAAGTTTGTTGGACCCAGGGACTAGTTTAGGGCATCTAATAATGCTTAAATATTACATTATTTGTGTATTAAGATTTTCATAGTTGCTGCCTTCCTTCTTTCTGATATGAGCAAGATGGCTCAGTGGGAATGGTTTTGTTTTCCAGTACTGTACTACTGTATATTTAGCTTCAGCTGGGTAAGGCCCTTCTTGCTACCGTGTACATTTCCATTTTCAGATATACTGGTGCAGGAGATACCAAAAAAATTTCCAGTGTGGACCTTTTTTTTTTTTTTTTTAAATAGAGACACTGACTGATGGACCAGCCCCCTTCCCTATTTATGACTACATGGCTCACCATCACTCCCCTTCACAATCATTTATAACATCTCTATGGCAATGCTAGCAACTGCCTAAACATGAAAAAGTAATATTGGGAAAGGATTTATGTATTTTTAGTTGTCTTTCGGGCAACAGGTGTTTCATCCTTTTAAAAAAAGTTAATCAGTCTTCATCTCCCCCGCCCCACACTTCCATCTGTTTTGCTTCTCTCAAATGGAAACAAGGGAGCCAGCTTCAACAGTTAGACAGTTCTCCCCGGACCACCATCTTACCAGACATTTTAGGAAACAGTAAAAGGCAGGCTGTTTTTTAAGTTTAAATTCAGAATATTTCACAACTGAAGAACTGATATCCTACCCTATAAAATAAATTACTTGTCCAGTAAGTCAGGAAAACAATTCTCCAAGTTGTGTGTGTCCTGCCTAAGATACCCTGACAGGGTTTGTGAAGACAGCAAAGCTTTTACAAGATTTTCTGTTTATATGGGATTTCTGAATTATTTACAATTCAAACTAGTTACGAAAACTACACATTGAGTCCAAATGATAATGAGATTACTGGACTATATATGTAGCAATTGTAGATGCAAATTTAGAGGCCTCAGACCATAATAATTTTTACTTCAAAGGAAAGTAGATTACTATAACATTAAGTTACTCAAGTTAACATGGTGGTAAAGTATTTCCATACCTGAACACATCCCGCTAGCATCTCATACAGTATGTGGGCACGCTTCTTCATTACCCTAACATCTACCATGGTGGAGTCTGCACACTGACCATTCTGGATTGGATTTATAAACCGATTTCTGAATTCCTTAATTGATCCAAGCAAATTTTCCTTGATAAAATTAACCATGCAATGATCTGGAAGAGAAAGATCAACTCCAGTTCTTTAAAATTAAATAGTTCCTATGGAAAGGTTTGTTTTAAGAAAAGCTGAAAATGGGTGTGTGTACACCTTTTATAAACCCTTTTCTGTTAAGCAAGGTAATTTAAGGCCAAATTTTTCCCAAATGAGTCCTTAAACACCTACCATTCATATTTAGGCACCTAAGTATTAAGATTTTCAGAAGGAAGTAATCATTTTTGAAAATTTGGCATAAATGTTGATCTGATGCACTGATGTAAGACTTATCTGGAATGTCATAATGCCTGTGGGCTTAAATATGCAGAGAAGCAATGACATAGCAAAATTATATTTATAGTAGGTTTTGTAATAGTTGAAAACAAAATTATGGCAGTTAGTAGAGGCACGCATTACCGGGGGATTTCATTCTAAATTAACTAGACTTCCAAAAGTGACTTAGCATGTAAAGCAGTTTACATCTCTAATACATTTATCCAGATGGTAAACTAAAAAGTAATAAAAATTATTCTATTAGCTGTAAAGCGTGGTCTGGTACCATCAGGAACACATTATTTTCTCCTACTTCAAAACTAAATATATTTATAATAATATATTACTATACTGGCAGAAACGAATTGAAGGAAATGTTTTCTGCACTGACCACAGAAGCATTTACTTACATTCTATAAGATTATTCTGCAGTGGTGTTCCTGTAAGAATTATCCTCCTCCTGGATCGAATAGAATTCATAGCCTTAGAAACAGCAGATGCTTCATTTTTTAATATGTGCCCTTCATCACATATAACAAAGTCAGGGCCTAGAAGAAAATCAAGATGTCTAATGCAATTAACTTTATTTTCTGTAACCACTAGGACACTGGCTATACAAGAGTCTGACTTTGCTCTATTAACAGGCAACCATATGCTATTTTTAAATAAAGCTCTCTAGATTTAAGGGCATAAAATCCCATACTCTTGGCTTGCAAATGCATTCACAGTAGTTGATTTTTCCAAGATATGCACAATGTATTACTGGGCAGGATTAAGGAAAAAGTTTTATAGTACATTCCTATTAAAAATGTCTAAACATTACTATAGAGACAAAATGAGTGAGGGAATGTGTTTTACTGAACCTGAGGAAGAGTTCTGGGTAGCTCAAAAGCTTGTCTCTTTCACCAACAGAAGTTGGTCCAATAAAAGGTATGATCTCACCCACCTTGTTTCTCTAATATCCTGGAATTAACACGGCAACAACAACACTGTAAAATGTATCTTCGCAATGCATATTTTCTCTGTCAAATTTCATAAGCATACATTTTTAAAAGTCACGTAACACTGCCATCTATTGGTGACTGATAAGTTATAAAGAGAACCAAAGTCCAACAGCAACATTCTATACGAAGACAATAGAGCAGTATGCAATATCCTACTTGACAAAGAGATAGAGCTGAAAGCCTGACGAAAGTTACTCAAATGGTAAACTTGATCTGCCCATTGGTAAATGGCAAATTTTATTTGATGTCAAATAATATCAAAGGCCCAACTCAAAGTTCCCCCAAACTTTTTTTTACATTAAATTTCATAATTTCAAGCAAAGCAACTTCATTTTTATTGGGTTTAATGCCAAGACATCTCAATCACTTCTTGATACTTAACCTACACAAAAAATTCTTAAGATTAAAATTTACAACTACCACTACAAATTCGGATGCCAAGATAGCGAGAGAGGAAAAAATATGAAAACAACTTTTAGGAAGCCAGCCCCCTGATCAATCCCTCATGAAGATAGTTTGTTTCCAGTACAGCTTTGCAAAATTCTACCTGCCCATTCATCCACGATAAGTAGTCTTTTCTAACAAGTAACATACAATCTGTTTCTTTCATTATCACAGTCAAAGCCAAATAACTAGGGTTTGTGCTTAGCCTAGTACTTTTTCATAACAAATATGCATGTCTAATCCAGGCTATTGTAGAATAGCTCCTCATCATTCTCCAAGAAGCTAATGCTGGAATCAGAGACCCATAACTCAAAGTGTATACCTATTAAATAACACAAAGTATTTATATTGTATTTTCCATTAAAGAATCTCAAAGTGCTTTACAAATGGAGAAAACTGAGGTACAAAGAAGCCCAAAATCAAATAGAGACAGATCTCAGGGCTACTAATCATGTGTTTTAGTCACATGATTAGTCATGTTTTCCTAATCAGTAAGAATAAGCTGGTAACTCCTTTGTGACTAAATGCATCTTGCCCAATGCACCTTCATGAAGCCAAAGACATAGAATTTAAAATTCATTTGTCTTGCTTTGTGGTCATTGTCATTTGATCATCCATTAATTTTTCCCATGCTGCTGTGAAGGTCCAACCCAGAAAAAGGAGATGAGTTTGGACATGATGGAGATGGAGATAAGGCAGAACACAATGAGCCCTCAGAAAGCCAAGAACAATTCAGGATCTATTCCTCAGAAGAGTGGTGCAGGTCAGCTACACTCAAAGACAATGCCACTATTCTTAATAACGATAAGATATGACAGCCACAGACCATCTTTTATTAACTAGCCCACAACTCAAGGTGAGATCCATATCTTTGCCTTAGCTTCAGCTGAAGAGAGTTCACAGCTTTTCTTCACTCTTGTTATAACTTCAGTGGCCACCCTACTGCATGAAACAGAAAAGCCAAGGCAATCCTGTTTGTAGCAGGGAGATTACATATTAGGTAAAACAGTTTTGCCATGGCTCTCCACTTCAGGCAGCTGCAGCTTTCCAGACTCCCGACCCGCTCAAAATATCTAGTTCATTGTTGACTTCTTCCCTCCCAGACACTGATTTTTCCTAAATTTTTAATTTCCCTACTCAGAAAAAAAAAAAGGTATCCAGGGATCTGAGCTTCCCGATTAGTAGAGTTGCACATTAATCAAACCACTGGAGATGCACATGAGTTTCATCAGTATGTCTTTAAATATCTTTTCATCTCGTTTTAGGTTTTTGAACTAGATCCTTCTTGCCCTTTTTTTTCCCCCCAAATCTCTCATGTTACCCATTCATTTAAAACTGTTTATAGATTCACAGAGACTTTAAGGCCAGAAGGGACCATCATGATCATCTAGTCTGACCTCCTGCACATTGCAGGCCACAGAACCTCACCCATCCACTCCTGTAAGAGAACTCTAACCACTGGCTGAGTTACTGAAGTCCTCAAATCATGGTTTAAAGACTTCAACTTACAGAAAATTCACCATTTACACCAGATGCAACCTGAAAGTGACCCATGTCCTATGCTGTAGAGGAAGGCAAAAATCTCTCAGGGTCTCTGGCAAAATTCCTTCCCTACTCCAAATATGGCAATCATTTAGACCCTGAGCATGTGGGCAAAACCCACATTGCTGAACCATACTAGACTAATAAATCACTTTGGCTCCAATTTTGCAAGGATTTATAGTAGAGTCGTCTCTGCATGGTGACCATGGAGGAGTGGTTCTCACTGGTGCCAGTGACCAGTGCCGGGATAAGGAAGACAAGGACTGAGCCAACATGACCAGTTGCCCTTTAGATGGCACTGAAGGCCCCAGTACCAAACGGTAACCAGTGGCCACATGCTCTCTTCCACCCACCAGCACCGACACCACCGACTCTTGTACTATCTGTGACTCTGGTACGAACAGAAAGAGCAAGTTTCTGGTTGAAGCTAATGCCTCAGGTGTGGATGGCATCGCAATAGTCCGGCACCATGCTGACCTCCCAGTGCTGACAGTTCGGCTGGTAGCAACCTCAACAGAGCCCACATAGGGGCAGGAATCAAAGCACTGACTGAGCTGCCAGAGCCAAGAAGTGACCTGATGCAGGTCACAGTCTGCTCTGGTCTCCATCTCTGGCCTTCCTTGGGATTGGAGAACATCCTCTCTCAGTCAGCAGCTTCTTCTGTTTCTCCCTTGGCACTGGGGATGACAAATGGTGCTTTGACTCCTGGATAGTGGGAGAGCACTCCTCACTGACGCTGAGATACTCGGTGCCAAGTCTGAATGGCACGGTTCCAAGGAGGGTCTCAGCTCTGCTTCCATTAGCAGGGACTTCGGTCTAGCTTCCCCGTCCTTTTTGGTATGGGGCTTAAAGTCTCTGCAAATTTTGCATAAGTCCCCAATATGAGCTTCACCCAAGCACTTAAGACAACTAGAGTGCAGGTCACTCAGGGACATAGCCTAGTTTCAAGAAGCACAAGGCTTGAAGCCTGGTGACTGAGGCATGCCTCAGTACTGAGAGCATATGCTAAACAGAGAGAACTAACTGAACTAACTACCAAGACGTAACTAACTATCAACACTGGCAACCAACCAGCAAACACTGAGAACTATGTACAATACACAGAGAAGACAAAGTCCACTAAGAACTTGCAAGAGTGAGGGGAACAGTTTCACCAACTGTCATGGGTGGTAAGAAGGAACTGAGGGGGTGTGGGGCTGGCAGGGCCCTTTATACCAGCGCAATGGACATGCAGCACTAGAGGGCCCCAGAGCTGACCTGACGTATACTACTGAAGAAAAAATTTCTGGCGACTGTGCTCAGGGCATGCATACACCTGCACTGGAACAGACGTGCTATCACGAAGAAAAAACAAGGCTGACCAAAAGGGATAATTTAACAGATGATGAAAGGTAATCAACATATTTCTTATATCCATATGAAAAAAAGATACCAGGTACATCCCATACATATGACAAGAGAGTCCTAACTTAAAATACTCTAAAGTCATAACTGCAAATTTCTGTAAGATAGCTGTGTTATTGAAATCACTCATGCAGAAACTAAGTTAACTGTAAATAAAATAGCTTAGTGGGTTCATTAATACATTATTAAATGATTTTCCTTAAAGTATATTTAAAAAGAAAAATATTAAAACATTTTCCACTTGCTAGAGTTCTACATTCAGCCCATCCCTTTAAATGGACAGCTTAATTGCTACTTCGAATCATTATATTAACAACATTCACTTACCTGGATCAACCAGAGCCTTGTTAAATATTTCCTTAAGTTTTCTACTTTTGACATTCCTGCCTTGTGCAAGATTACGGTACATCTCATAGCCTATGATCATAACTCCCCCATCTTCCTGCCAACGCTGCAGCATATAGGATCTTTCTTGAGGGCGTTTTACAGTTGCTAGTTCAGAGACCTGTTGAAAGAGAATACTGGATGTTGTATTCTGCTTTTAGCCAAGATAAAACAGGAGCCTTGCAGAGTACTACACAACTTTTACATACCTAGATCACACTTACTACATCAGTACAAGTAAATTTTCTGTCTACATAAAACACAGCCTCTAGTGTGTATTTTGAATGGTGTAAGTTTATCAATTACTCAAACTGTTCAGCTATATAAGGGACTTTAAAAAAATAAAAAAAAAAAAGAGAACCCTTAAAAATGAAATACCTCTAGTTTCTCATCATCTTCTAAACCTTCTTGCCATTTTTCAAACTCATTCAGCCAGTTCAAGGCAGTGTTCAGTGGACAGACCACGAGAGCAGTGCTGAAATCCAGTTTATCACACAACAGAACTGTATGGAGAAAACTTACTACCTGTAAAGGGAACGAAGCAAACTACTACTTAGTATGAGAATTCTTAAGGGGAAAAAAAAAAGTTGCACACAGACACACACAGAACCATCATCATTACATACATCCATGTCCAGTTTCATTCTCTCCAAATAATGTATAAAGTTTACAAGCAACAATCTTCCTATCCAAACAGCCTCACCCTTTTTTGGGGAGCAGTCGCTAAACAACTCACTTTTCTGCTTTAAATGATCTCCTTCAATCCTTTCATTTTCAAGATCAAGTCTAACTGTTTCTGGAATGTTGTGTCTCTTAAATTTCCTTCCCTGGTTAACTTATGGCATACATTTATTACTCTATGTGTGAAACATGTCTGCCAAAGTTCTCAATTTATTCACAGCTTCCTAATTTTGGATGATATCTCCAAGTAGTTGATCCATTTCGCAAGCATAAAAATCGTCTCACAATTTCATTAATAATTTTTGTAATTTTTCAAGTTTCTATTAGGTCATGTTTGAGCAGAGCCATCCTCAGGGTATGGCAAATCGGGGCAGCCACCCTGGACCCCACGCTTTGGGGAATGGCTTTGTGTGCGTGTTGTGCAGGGGATGCTAGGCCGGACCAGGAGGAGGTAGGGTTACGGTGCAAGGGGCCATGTTGGCCCAGGGGATTAGCAAGGGGCCTGGTGCCGACAGCAGGGGTCGGGCCCACCCTCATTAGTGGGAAGCTGCAGCAGCAGCCCCAGCCTGCCCTGCTCTACCAGCTCCTGGCATTGCGGGGAATGGGGTGGGAGAGGAGGGGAGATGGAAGCTGGAAAGAGGGAGGACAGGGAGGGGGAAGGGGGATTTGGGGAAGGGATGGAGTGGGGGAGGTGGTGGTGTTTGTCCCTTTCCCCGCACATCCCTGGGGACAGCCCTATGTTTGAGCCTCCTTTCTTTACCAGTGAGACTAAGACCACTCCTTAAATTACTTATAAAGAAAGACTGGAGTTTCTTGAAACTTGGCACCAGTCTTGCATTACGTGCTTTCCAAGTTAACAATTCCTTCAGTATGGTGACCAGTTCTGTACACCATGTAACAGTTCATTCCAAACTTCAGGACTGTGCTGCAAATATGCAATGTTCAACGGACACTGAACTGTTTTCAGCAGCCCTTGGAACTATGCAGCATGCCATCACCAGGGGGAGAAATAGTAGACCTGCTCTTATTAAGATGAGACCTGCTGTTAACATCTTACGTAAACAATATTCAAATGTGAAAGGAAAGAAAAAGTGCCCAAAGAAATTGGTAATTTAAGTCATCCTGGAGACTTTGACCACTCATTTTCCTTGACTTTCATCTCACTGTTATTTCAAGGTATTATAGAAAATCTCTTAAAACCAGTCTTAAATCCGCTTCTTACAATGGATATAAGTGGAAGACAAAAGAACACAGAAGCAACTAAAGGTTAGAGGAAGTACTGAAAAATAATTGTAAAAAGGGGGGTGGTAATCAATTGTGATTAGACTGCAAAGAATGCCCATGAAGACACAATGTACGTTTGTTACTGGCCTCCTGTCCAATTATAGGAAAGTTACACACATTAATTCCTTAATCATGTGAGCAGTTATAGGTGACAGAAAAAAGAAACATTCTGCTGTGAAAATATTTCCTAATGACAGATAATTATCAATTGAAAAAAAACAATTACCAGATGATCCAACTAGCACATCTGTCACATTAATAGACTCCAATATTTTGCAAGGTCCAGTATAAGGTACTAAAGGTTTGCCTAAAAGTTATATTATGCCTAATCCAGAATTTTGAATTGTTTTAGGAAATACTTAAAGGTCAATTTCAAGATTTATGTGAAATCATAACACTTCCTATGATTTAAGACTGACAAAATAATCATGTGTGACATCCATAAATGTTGATACTCTTAAAAGCATCATATCTTCCAAGAGGATGCTACTTCCAAAGACAACAGTCTCCTCACACCAGAGATGAGACTATTTTTTTAATATATTAAAATCTAGACTGCATCTGAGTTGCCTGACTTTAATACAACTTAATATTCCTTGAGAAAACAAGGACTAAATCTCTACAGAACTCTGCTATAGTAGTACTGCAAATGAAATCATTGACAGTGAACAGACAAGTATCTCAGACATGACCAGGGGATAATCCAGGAGCCACTGAGGAAAGGAACCAGTTTAAATAACACACACTGAAGAAGGAATGTTTTAAGAGAACATAGCCTACCTGAAAAATAAGAGTAATGTTAAACAAATTCAGAAATATGGGTTTCAAATGAACATAACAGGTGTGTGTTCATCCTCCTGTAGCTACATATTATTTTGGAATGCAAAGAAGCTGTATGTATTAACTCTATACAAATCATACGCTTTTAATCTAATTTAGTTATTTTTAGGCAAGTACAATATGCACACTGATAGAGCTCAGGGTGCATGAACATATTTTATAAACGGCAAATACATATTAACTCCAACTCTTTGAGGAAAAGATGACCAATCTCTACCAACATGCACTTCCTCTTTTTAAGCAAAGTCATTAGGCCATTGCCCAGAAGGGGTGGGTCTTACACTGTGTCCTGAAAGCTATTAAACTTGGCATCTGGTTAGACCAGATGAGGGAGTGGGTTCCAGAGTACAGGACATGCTCATCAAAAGTCCTTTGCCACTTACCTGCAATGTTTTTCCTAGACCCATGCAATGGGCAAGAATGCATCCGGAACCTGCAGATTTCTTTGTTTTTTTCACAGATTCACAACAGCAATCCCACATGAACTGAACACCTGGAGAGAATTTTTTTTAAGAGCTCCTTTAAAAAGTATTAAACATTTTAAATTTACTAAAGAACTTATCTGAAAAGATATTTTTATATAAATCAACAATCAGATTAAGATATTTCCAATACAATAAAATAAAAACCCAAAGTTAGCAGCATTTCCCTACTAATTGTACATAAGACACCAGTTCAACATGTAGGTTCTGCCAGCACAAGAAAAAAAAAAAGTTTTATTAATATAATTCTCTTTATATTTTCTCACCGTCTACTTGATGTGGTTTCAGTTTAGTAACTATGTTTCTGTGAACCTGTACTATAGGTTCTTTGGTTTCTTCATCTTCATCTAAAACCAGTTTAGTTGTGATCGGACACTTTAGAGGTGAAGCATCTTCTATTTCTATCACCTGGAAGTAAACAACATAATGCATAAGAATGCTTTGCACATGAATAATTCAAGCTCTTTTAAACACACAAGTTCAATGAAATAGCAAGGCCTTATTTGCTAAATTCAAAAAGATAGATTTTAAGCGATATGCTCCTTTTATCCCCTAACATCTCTGTTCAAGATTTGTCTCCACAAAAAAATTTAAACAATTGAGACACGAAACAATAATTCCCTGTTTATTGATCATTAACCTTAAATAGAAGAGCCTTATTCCGCAACAAATCACAAGTTTAAGTATGAATGTGTGATTCATGGTGTGACTGTCCCTTTCAGGGTGATCAGTTAACACCTGTTCTGTGGTGTGTCCCTTTAAGATACTGGTTCTCAACTCGTGGCTCACTTGTGGCCCAATCAGCACAGAGCTGCGGCCTATGCGACATGCTTAGGGCTATACAGGTAGTGCATATACTGTGTGGATGTGGCCCACATAACACAGAGCTGCACATGCGGCCCACAATGGTAAATAGGTTGAGAACCAGCACTTTAAGATGTCTGACCACTAATCCTTACTATCCTTAAAGGACTTGTCATCCTATTACAAACGGTTACACAAATCTATACCTTTTAAACACTTCAAATTCCTCATCCTCAGCTAAACTTGTCTTTAAACACCATCAGCAATTAAACTTTCAAACAATATCTCATGCAAAAGTAAAAATAAATAAATGACATGTACCTCTCTTAATTTCTCTCTCTCTCTCTCTCTTTCTGCAATACGTTTTCTTCTCTCTTCCTCCTCTTTCAGTGCATTTTGTGTTTCTGTTCTAAGCTTATCATCTTTAAGAATCTTTCGTATTTTTTTCCGGCCTTTTCCAGGAGATTTTGAATCATTGTCATCTTCATCCTCAGAATTACTCTATTGCAATTCAAAGGAATTAATCATTAGTATAAAACCTCAGACACAAGGATTATAATCCTGACTTTTGAACAAACGATCAAACTTTGTGACACAGTTCTTACCTAAACAGAAAAGGAAGTTTTCAAATTGAGTTATCCAGCATAATTTGAAAGATCCTTTAGCACCTTGTGCTAACAGTTTAACACATTTAAAAAACACAGCTTACATTTTAAATTATGCCTACACAAAGATGGTAAGGGGTGTTTTCAAATAACGTTGCTAACAATGAAAAAAGCACTCTTTTCCTTTTCAACTAGACATACCCATACCTGGACCTAAATCCACTTCTACCACCAGTAATTTCAGTTGTGATAACACAAAGGGAAGCTTATATTTTCCTCTCCATTCCTGCTATTCAATGTGGTATAACCAGCAAAATCCACTGGTCAGGTGGATAATGACTCTTTCAAGTTTGGTTAAGAAATTCCACTTTACTTAAAAGTAATAGCTGTGTGTCTTCACCTAACTCCGAAACGTAGCTTGTTTCAGTTTCTATTAATGGAATTTTATCTAGTCTGCTCAACAGTTTTCTTATTTAAGAAAAAATGGTTATGTAACAAAGTTCGGTTTTGGCTTGTTTTACCTAAAGTATTTGTTTTTACTGTTCATATGGTCTGTTTCATGGCTTGAAAGAATATAAATCAAAATCTAAAGAGAAATTAAATATGTACTAAATCAAATAGTTTATCATCAGGAACATTTGATTTTAAAATAAAGTCTTATATCTGAAATGTCCTTCAGCCACAGGGTTAACAAGCTACTTCTAAAACAGAAAAAAAGACGGTTACTCACCTTTGTAACTGTTGTTCTTTGAGATGTGTTGCTCATATCCATTCCAGTTAGGTGTGCGCACGCCGCGTGCAAGATTTTTTACCCTAGCAAACACTGGTCGGTTGGGTGCCCTCTGACCTCGCGCCGCCGTATATACCTCGACCCAGCCGCCCTTCAGTTCCTCTTCCGGCACCGACAGAGGGAAAGAGGCGGGTTGGAATGATATGAGCAACACATCTCGAAGAACAACAGTGACAAACGGTGAGTAACCGTTTTTTTTCTCGAGTTAGCTTTAGCTTCATATCATTACATTAGGGTGATTCCGCAGGCCTTTGTAGGCGTGGGTCGGACTGAATATTGGCCAAAATGTAAAACTGCTGAGCCCAGGCTTCAGCATCTCTGACTGTTTGCAACCAAGAGCATTAATGCGAAGCAAGAGTATGCACCGAGACCATTGAAGCTGCGCGATTAGTCTCGTGGGGGAACCGCGTCATCAAGCGGCAGGATCTGAAGCCTGAGCCCCTGGTTACAATGCATGTTTGATGTGGCTTGGGAAATGTGAAGCCAATCATTAACCAAGCGTGGGTGCACGTCATCACCCAAATTGAGATCCTCTGAGAGGAAACAGTAGGGCTTTCTTCAGTCTGCTACTATGCGACCGAGAGTTGGGCGCGTGTCATTGGAAATGTTTTAGCCCACTCAACATTAAATTGCGAGCGCTTACATACTCCCGAAGAGTGCAATTTTTGTCCCCCCTGTTTTTGGTGTGGGTTAACAAGAAAGGCCGAAACCCCCACCTTAGGGAGAAAAGCCAGGGTGTGGTCCATAACCCACCTCTGTTCTTTTGGACATTAGTGTTGTGGGCGGAACAACCGCTAAAGAGCCCTGAGCTCGGAGATCGTTCTGGCCGATGTAATGGCTACGAGGAAAGCTGTCTTCCCAGACAGCTTATAGCAGCGAGCAGGTCGCTAACGCTCAAATGGAGGGACATAAGTTCTAGTTAAAACCAGGTTTGAGGTCCAGGTGGGGCTGGGCGCGTACCTAAGGGTGTAAGCGCTTCCAAAGCCCTGAGGAACCTCGAAACAGAGAGTGTGGAACATAGACTGACCACCTTTAGCCTGCGGTGGAAAGGTAGAGATGGCTGCCAAGCGTACCCTCAGTGATGACACCGCTAGGCCCTGCTTTTGTAGGCCAGAGGGTAGTCCAAAATAGAGGGGATTGAGACCTCAGTAGGAGTAAGCTTAAGTGTTTCACACCTGAAGGAGGAACGCTTCCACCTGGCCAGGTACGTTGACCAGGTGGAAGGCTTCCTGCTACCCCCAAGTCACGCAGCAGCCACACCATGAGGTGAAGAGACTGCAGGTCCGGGTGGTGAAGTCTGCCGTGGTCCTGAGGTATGAGGTCTGGGTGGAGTGGCAGGGTAATTGGGTTGGCTATTGACAGGCCGAGCACGTGGTGTATCAATGCTGCCTGGACCACGCTGGAGTGATCATGATGATGATGCACGCCCTTCCCCTGCGAAGTTTGAGCAGGACCCAATGAGCCGGGGGAATGGTGGGAAGGCATAAAGGAGTTGGCCCTTCCACGGCATAAGGACAGCGTCCGAGATCGGTCCCGGGGAGAGACCTTGGCAGGAGCAGAACCTTGGACATTTCCTGTTCTCGCGGTAAACGAACTGGTCCATATGTGGGGAAAAATCCCCACTTCTGGCAACAGAATGCATCACATCGGGCAGGGCGACCACTCATGAGACAGGAAAGACCTGCTGAGCCGAAGTGCCAAGGCGTTCCGAACGCCTGGGAGAAAGGATGCTACCAGATTTATCGAGTGGGCTATGCAAAAGTGCCAGAGATGGATGGCCTCCTGACAAAAGGAGGACGACCATGTCCCTCCCAGGTTGTTCATGTAGCACATGTCCGCTGCATTGGCTGTAAACACTGAGCACACCAGGTGGACTGCTCTCATTTTTGGACATTGATGTGGAACGCCAGCTCCTGAGAAGACCAAAGGCCGTAAGCTCGAAGGTTACTGAGGTGAGCACTGGAGCCGAGAGATGACATGTCCGTCGTCAGGGATAGTGAGGGCTGGGGCGGATGGAGCGGCATCCCTGCCCACATCAGGGAGGGAGTTAGCCACCATTCTAGGGAGCCTAGGGTGCTCGAGGGAATGGTGACTATTGCGACCGTTGGGCCCCTGTCCGGGCGGTACGCCGATTTGAGTCAAACTTGGAGAGGACAGAGGCAGAGCTTAGCGTGTTTGGTTACAAACTAGCAGGCAGCCATGGGACCCGGGAGACCGAGACAAGCGCGAGCCGAGGTCGTTGGGGAAGTTTGCAGACCTCGGATGATCGGTGCCATGGCCTGAAACTGTGGCAAGCAGGATACGGCTAGCTCGGAGTCCAGGATAGCCCCTAGGAAGTCTAACCTCTGCGTGGGAACCAGAGTGGATGCTTCCATACTGATCATCAGGCCTAGACATGTGAATAGGTCCCTGACGATGCCCACACGCTGAGTGACTTGTGTTTTGGAGTCTCCTCAGATAAGCCAATGTCCAGATGCGGAAAACGCATATCCGACGTCGGCGGAGGTGGGTGGCGACTACAGCCACACACTTGGTTAATGCCTGTGGGGCTGTAGAAAGGCCAAACAGCAGGACCGTAAACTGGAAGTACGACAGTTGGCTAGAAAGCGGAGGTATCTCCTGTGCGGAGGGAAGATGGCAATGTGAAAGTACGCGTCCTTCATATCGAGGGCGGCATACCAGTCTCCAGGATCCAAGGACAGGATAATGTTCCCAGGGATACCATGCGGAACTTCAACCTTATTATAAACTGGTTGAATCCTCGTAGGTCTAGGACAGGTCCGAGACCTCCGTACGAGTTGGGGATTAGGGAATAAGGGGAGTAAACCCTTTGCCCCCTTCGTCCATCGGCGTCTGCACCTCTTGTAAGAGGAATTGCGCCCGAGAGGAGTCCCTGAAGAGGGACAGGGTGGAACAAATTGGAGGTGGTACCCATACTCCGCCATGTGTAGGAGACAGCGAACTGAAGTTAACTGGGACCACGCCAAGAGAAGTAGGAGTGGGATCCCGCCTGTAACCGGTACGCCGCCCTCGGGTGCACCTTCGAAAGATTGTCTTTGGTCCCGGTGGTGATTGCGAGGGACCTCGATCTTGGCCCTCTAGGGGTCCTGACGGTGGTCGTCTGCGACCACCTCAGCCGCGCCGTCTGCCAAAGTCCTATCTGTGGCTAGGCACAGAGTGTGGCGGTGTGGCTGGGAACGGAAGGCCTGCAGTAGGTCGTCGGCGTATGCACGCTGAGAGAGAGCGCATTAGGACCCTGTTGTCCTTCAGGCTTTGCAGCCTGGGGTTGATTTCACCGCAAAGAGGCCTTTACCAACAAATGGTAAGTCGTGAAAGGCCGGAGGTTTGAAACCTGAAGCCATGAGATGCTCCTCATGGTAACGAGGCCTGGAGGGAAGCTTCTGGCCGCCTTTTCCCCTTCCTCCAAGAGGGCAGTGAACTCTTGGCGGGAGTCTTGATGGAGAAGCTCCATAAATTTATCCACCGCCATCCAGGTGTTATGATTATAGGGGCTAAGCAGGTCTTATTGATTTGCCATGCAGGGCTATAAGACCCTTGCAGAGTACATCTTGCGGCTGAGAAGGGTCATTCGCCTAGCCCCCTTCGATTTCAGGGCTGGCGCCTGCTGGCCATACCGTTCCCTTTTCTTAACCAACTGAATGACTAGTGAGCAGGGAGGAGGACGGACAGACAAGTAGTCGTACCCTCCATAGAGAATCGGCATTAGCCTGGATGGTCCGAATAAACGGGTAGAGCCCCTCTAGCGGGGCAATCGCGGATAGAATGTCCACTACCGGGTCCCCTACCTCCGGGACCTCCTGCACCTGGAGGTCTGCATTGAGCCCTACCCTCCATAGGAGGTCCTGATGGGCTCTCAGGTTGTTGGTGGGCACACCAGAATCGTGGTCCTGAGCATAAGAGCTGTCCGCATGGGAAGACACTGATGCGTGTCCGGATGGCCATGGAGGTGCTGAAAAATCATGGGCAGAGTCTCTGACTCTATCAGACCTTGCCCAACTCGGCACCTGGGACTGGTACCGGAAGGCGCACTGGTACCTGGAACGAGATCTGGACCTGTGACCAGAGCGGTGCCAGGAGGTCGACCGAGATCTCGAGGTTGGGACCGGCAACGGGAGTCTCAGTGCCTGTAGCGGTGCTGGGAGCCGGAACGGTGCCGAGATTATCGGGTCGGTGAACGGGACACCAACCGGTGCGGTGAGTGCGACCGGTGCCGAGGAGAACAGCATTGGGACTGCAAATGGTGTCGGGAGCGGGAGTGCCGACGGGACCTGGAGCATCTGCAGGACCGTGATCATGAACGGTGCCACTCTGCTGCACTGACAGAGGATGGTTGTATCACGGAGGCTTGCCAAGAGGCTGTATTACCTGCACCGGCAGTGCCGGGGGTTCAGGCGGCCTCTACTCTGTCATGGCAATGAGATCCCTCGCCATTAGGAATGTCTCCGGCGTGGAGGGAACAGTAAGCTCGACCACAGTACGTACGAGGGAGCAGTCAGGCACTGGATTCGACGGCCCTTGTGGGACTGGGATCGACGGTGCCGACGTTGTCGGTGCCTCGGCGGGTGTTGGTGCCGGGCGATCCGACTTAGATGAGCTCTCTGGCACGGAAGCAGCAGGAGCAGGAAGCTCAACCACGGCGCGTGCCGGGGAGCAGTCAGGCACTTGATTCGACGGCCGTTGTGAGACCAGGATCGACGGTGCCGACGTTGTCAGTGCCACGGCAGGAGTCGGTACCGGGCGATCCAACTTAGACGAGCTCTCTGGCTGCGGTGCAGTTGGCACAGAAGCAGCAGGAGCAGGGAGCTCAACCACGGTGTGTGCCGGGGAGCTGTCGGGCACTGGCAGGAGGAGTCGTGTGCTTCCTCGACCTGAAAGAGAGGGAGCGGTGCCGAGACAACTTCGGTGCTGGCAACGGCCGGTGCCGGCGGGGTCCAGTGCCAGGGAGGCGCTTCTGTCCACCGAGTGGCCAGCGCTCGGTGCAGAAAGTGGAGGATAAATGAAAGTGCCGCTCCATGTTGTTCTTAGCTTAAAAGCCTTGCAAATGGGGCACTTAGCTGTGAAATGCGATTCGCCGAGGCACCGCAAACATGAGTTGTGTGGATCTCCTTTCAGCAATGGCCTGTGGCAGGCCAAGCACGGTTTAAGAACCGGTGAGCCGGGCATGGGCTCCGGCACCGGTTGCGGGGAAGGGGCTACTCCCCGAACCCCACTAACTATTACTAAACTAACTATGCTAGTAAAGAAAAAACGCATAAGTATATAAATATATATATAAAAGGATTATAACTATATAACTATATACACGAAAACTACGAGTAGCTAGGGAAGTGGAGGTCAGCTAAGCTGTGCTCCACTGTTCCAACGACCGACATGGGCGGTAAGAAGGAACTGAAGGGCGGCTGGGTCGGCAGGGGTATATATCCGGCACCATAGCAGCGCCACTCCAGGGGGCACCCAGCCGACCCACCGAGTGTTGCTAGGGTAAAAATCTTCTGACGAATGTGCATGTGGCGTGCGCACACCTAACTGGAATCAATATGAGCAAGCACTCGAAGAAGAATCAACCATTAGAAAGTCTAAGGACAATGAAAGAAAAAAAATTATTCCACTGTACAATCTATAGGTTTAAAATTTGAGTACGCTGTTAAGCAGTTAGAGAAAAAAGGGATTATTCTGACTGAAAAGTGATCTCTATAGATAACCAGGTTAGAGATCTGCAGGCGAAATCAAAAATTGGGAAGAACTCTCTCACTTCTTCACTGTAATGGCTGAAAACTGGACTGTTCACTGTAAAAAAAGATGTTTCTTTGAGCTCTAAATGTGACTCCTTGGGAAATATTCTGAAAAACAGAAATGTAACAAAAAGGTTGGATTTTCCCCCTCACAGACAATATACTGAGACAACTTTTAACTGAGACTTGAAATAATAATCCAGTTGAAAGGGCTTTTTAAATCTCCATTATGGATATCAACTAAAAAAAACTGGATCCTTAAGTAGAAAAATATGCCAGCTGAACTATTCTTTTCAGACAGTAATTCACACAACTTTCATTATTTCCAAAGTGAAAGAAAGTTGTAAGGGGTTTATTTAAAGTTGTGAAATAGCTACTAACTAGTCTAAACAACACTACATAAGAGCACTACTGTATATTCCCGCATTTTAAAAAAATGTATACAGAGTTGCTGTGTTATACCTTCTTAAATTAAGGGACAAACTTCAATAATAAATGTATTTTTTAAGTTTGTGAAGAAACAAAATATTTGCTTGATACAACAATTATGGAGAACAACTTTACTAAAAACAGTCAGGACACTCTCGCAACTGATTTTGATGGTTTAACAGCTTGTATCTATCCTTTAGATCGGTGGTTCCCAAAAACTTCCGCTGCTTGTGCAGGGAAAGCCCCTGGCGGGCCGGGCAGGTTTGTTTATCTGCTGCGTCCGTAGGTTCAGCCAATCGTGGCTCCCACTGGCCACGGTTCGCTGCTCCAGGCCAATGGGAGCTGCTAGAAGTGGTGCAGGCAGAGGGACGTTCTAAAATAGCAAGCAGTTATAACTTGTGTGCCAATGAATTCTCTGTTTCTATGAATTAAATAAAGATAAAAACTCAACAATCGGCTCAGTACATATTTTATTTTACACTATTGCACCTAAGAAATTTTTTTTTTTTTTATATTTTCTATTTCTTTCCACTTGAATAAACTGAGGATCTTTCTGCATACACAAGACAAACATACTTGGTGGTTTCTCATTTTAATCTTGAATATTTACTATTACTGTATGCCTGTATTTTTCAGAAAACGTCCACTGATTAAACAAAATGTACATTTTATTCTATAGGTAGTCATATACAGAAATAGATTATCAGTGCATTCATAAATAAAGAGGATATTCCAAAAAAAGTAAGACATTTTAAATCACCCGCTTTACATCTTTTCCCCCACAGTGTTCAGAGTTAGACACTATAATTGCACCATATTGTGAGATGTAATGAAACGTGTTCAACTGTTATTTAATGTGTGTTTTCAAATTTTGTCTAAATGCAAAATGTGTGTCTTGTTCAACATTTAAAAGATCAAAACCACTGGCTAGAATCGGGCATACTGTAGACAGCTGTTCCTCACAGAAGTCTGCCACTGCTCCTCAAACTCTCTCTTAATAATCCATATCCCTACTATTCCAGCACAGGGTCTCTGACTAAAGGGTATAACTAAAAACAAAAAATCAAGTGTGCAGAGATTTATATTATGTATTTGTTAGTATTAGAATAACATCCTATTTGAGGCTGGCTGGAGATGTGATAAGAATGGAAATGGGAAAAGAATGACCATCAAAGAAAGCGTGGGAGGAAGAAGAGAGCACGGAAGAACATAGTAGATCAAGGATTCAATGGAAAGACTCTGTCAAGAGAAGTTTGAAGAGAAAGGGACTGGAAGTCAAAGACCTACAAACAATTGCCATGGACCAGAAGGCGTGGCGAAGAACGGTGGGCACCTCCGACCCCATGTAAACAGGAAAAAGAGTCAAGAAGTGAAGTTTACAATAGAATAGCATCCAGAAGGTCGTCCAAATCAGGAATAGTGTCCCAATGCACTGGGGCTGTATGAACATGTAAGAGACCACCTTTAACCCTAACAGATTACAATTTAGTTTAAAACGAGATGCAACCGTGGAAATATTAGAGTGATGGGGGACAGAGGATGAGAGTGACACTGACAGGAAAATAAGATTACAAAAACAAGCTGCATGTAAAATTAACAGGTTTTAAATATTTTTAATAAAGAATGAATTAATAAAGGAATGAATATTAATAATATCAGTAATTCTCTTAGGTACCTATTATCAACTAGCAATATATTGGAAGTGTCACAGAAGAACAGAATCTCAAGTATGAGTCTGAAGGCTGCCAGAGTACTGGGCTTTATGGATTAGTTTGTAGTGTATAAAGAATGCCATCAGTGAATAAGATCATTTACACCAAACTTTTTTCACTGTGATATACTGTAATTTAGGTTTGGATTGAAGTCTCATAAGGCAGAAAAAGTGCCAAAAATAAAGACTCTTGAAAGACCTCAGAAGCTTAGGTATACAGTCATCTCTGATTGAAGTTTAATCTTGTTTGGCAGACTCAATCACCTACTAACAGTTCAGTGTAAAACTTGTAATTTTAATAAAGAGAATATTTGAATTAAAATTTTTAAATGATAGAAGACACACAGAAAATGAAGAGTCCCTAATTGCACTTTGTGAAAGCAAAATCTAGTTATCATTAAGATTATGATTTTTTCCACGGAGGTTGAGGAAGTCACGGAATTGATGACTTCCAGCGACACCCATGACTTCAGCTCGTAGTGGCTGGGAGCTGTGGGATAATCCAGTGCTTGGAGCTCTCGGACACCATGGGTGGTGGTGGGGGCCCTGGAGCTCCGAGAGGTACCCCACAGCTGCCTAGCCACTGTGGGCAGTGCAGGGACAACCCCCACAAGTTGAGCTCCCCATTTTGTCATGGATATTTTCAGGAAAAGTAACAAACAGGTCACGGGCTTCTGTGAATTTTTCTTCACTGCCCATGACCTGTCCATGACTTTCCCTAAAAATATCCATGACAAAATCTTAGTCATCATCGTTTCAACAATTTGGTCAGAATATAAGGCATTGCTGTATAGTACCTTGTTATTGTTTTCGCTAGAAGAATCCTCCTGAACTTTTATGCGTCGTCTTTTCTTTTTCTGCTTGTAACTGCGCTGATTTTCTTCTGCCTCAGCTTTCTTAGCAGATCTAAGAAATTGAAAAAAATCTCACTGATAAATAGCAGTGGATCAAATGTTTAGCTTTCCTTTTATAAAAGACTCTACTACTCAATCAAATGGCATATTTCTCTCTTTTCACCCTATAGACTAACATTATTTACAAGAAGAGAATCACTATTATATGAATATTCTAGAACAGGGGTAGGCAACCTATGGCATGTGTGCCGAAGGTGGCACGCGAACTGATTTTCAGGGGCACTCACGCTGCCCGGGTCCTGGCCACTGGTCCAGGGGGCTCCGCATTTTAATTTAATTTTAAATGAAGCTTCTTAAACATTTCAAAAACCTTATTTACTTTACATACAACAACAGTTTAGTTATATATTATAGACTCATAGAAAGAGACCTTCTAAAAACATTAAAATATATTACTGGCATGCAAAACCTTAAATTAGAGTGAATAAATGAAAACTTGGCACACCACTTCTGAAAGGTTGCCGACCTCTGTTCTATAATGATTAACTGTTTATTTCTTAACAGAAATGCAAAACAGTATGTTCTTTTTCAGATATGCAATAATGATGAGTTATTGACCTTATCAGGCAATAATGTAGTAGATTGCAGAGTTTACCAACTAGGTCCTATAATTTCTAAAGGGGTAAAGGAAAATGCCACTTTGTAGTTTTGTACTGAGTATTGAGACACCTACATTGTAACTGGTTTGTACACACATCACTTCCACAGCAAAATGGAATCAATGTTAGTGGTTTCTTCTCAAACCCTCTCTTTCACTCTATACAAACAGTAAGATTGGAACACTATTAAGAGCCCAAAAGCAAGCTATTCCGACGGGCAGGAAAGATAGAAAATGTGACAAAAGACCACCTTGGCTTAACCACGAGATCTTGCATGACCTACAAAATAAAAAGGAGTCATATAAAAAATGGAAACTAGGTCAGATTACAAAGGATGAATATAGGCAAACAACACAGGAATGCAGGGGCAAGATTAGAAAGGCAAAGGCACAAAATGAGCTCAAACTAGCTATGGGAATAAAGGGAAACAAGAAGACTTTTTATCAATACATTAGAAGCAAGAGGAAGACCAAGGACAGGGTAGGCCCACTGCTCAGTGAGGAGGGAGAAACAGTAACCGGAAACTTGGAAATGGCAGAGATGCTTAATGACTTCTTTGTTTCGGTCTTCACTGAGAAGTCTGAAGGAATGTCTAACATAGTGAATGCTTATGGGAAGGGGGTAGGTTTAGAAGATAAAATAAAAAAAGAGCAAGTTAAAAATCACTTAGAAAAGTTAGATGCCTGCAAGTCACCAGGGCCTGATGAAATGCATCCTAGAATACTCAAGGAGTTAATAGAGGAGGTATCTGAGCCTCTAGCTATTATCTTTGGAAAGTCATGGGAGACGGGAGAGATTCCAGAAGACTGGAAAAGGGCAAATATAGTGCCCATCTATAAAAAGGGAAATAAAAACAACCCAGGAAACTACAGACCAGTTAGTTTAACTTCTGTGCCAGGGAAGATAATGGAGCAAGTAATTAAAGAAATCATCTGCAAACACTTGGAAGGTGGTAAGGTGATAGGGAATAGCCAGCATGGATTTGTAAAGAACAAATCGTGTCAAACCAATCTGATAGCTTTCTTTGATAGGATAACGAGGCTTGTGGATAAGGGAGAAGCGGTGGATGTGGTATACCTAGACTTTAGTAAGGCATTTGATACGGTCTCGCATGATATCCTTATCGATAAACTAGGCAAATACAATTTAGATGGGGCTACTATAAGGTGGGTGCATAACTGGCTGGATAACCGTACTCAGAGAGTAGTTATTAATGGCTCCCAATCCTGCTGGAAAGGTATAACAAGTGGGGTTCCGCAGGGGTCTGTTTTGGGACCGGCTCTGTTCAATATCTTCATCAACGACTTAGATGTTGGCATAGAAAGTACGCTTATTAAGTTTGCAGACGATACCAAACTGGGAGGGATTGCAACTGCTTTGGAGGACAGGGTCAAAATTCAAAATGATCTGGACAAATTGGAGAAATGGTCTGAGGTAAACCGGATGAAGTTCAATAAAGACAAATGCAAAGTGCTCCACTTAGGAAGGAACAATCAGTTTCACACATACAGAATGGGAAGAGACTGTCTAGGAAGGAGTATGGCAGAAAGAGATCTAGGGGTCATAGTGGACCACAAGCTAAATATGAGTCAACAGTGTGATACTGTTGCAAAAAAAGCAAACGTGATTCTGGGATGCATTAACAGGTGTGTTGTAAACAAGACACGAGAAGTCATTCTTCCGCTCTACTCTGCGCTGGTTAGGCCTCAACTGGAGTATTGTGTCCAGTTCTGGGCACCGCATTTCAAGAAAGATGTGGAGAAATTGGAGAGGGTCCAGAGAAGAGCAACAAGAATGATTAAAGGTCTTGAGAACATGACCTATGAAGGAAGGCTGAAAGAATTGGGTTTATTTAGTTTGGAAAAGAGAAGACTGAGAGGGGACATGATAGCAGTTTTCAGGTATCTAAAAGGGTGTCATCAGGAGGAGGGAGAAAACTTGTTCACCTTAGCCTCTAATGATAGAACAAGAAGCAATGGGCTTAAACTGCAGCAAGGGAGATTTAGGTTGGACATTAGGAAAAAGTTCCTAACTGTCAGGGTAGTTAAACACTGGAATAAATTGCCTAGGGAGGTTGTGGAATCTCCATCTCTGGAGATATTTAAGAGTGGGTTAGATAAATGTCTATCAGGGATGGTCTAGACAGTATTTGGTCCCGCCATGAGGGCAGGGGACTGGACTCGATGACCTCTCGAGGTCCCTTCCAGTCCTAGAGTCTATAAATCTATGAATTACATCCTAGACAACTTCCAATAACCTCACTAAAACGCAATCCTTAATTAGAACCCATTGTTCCTTGACTCAAGCAAACTTGTTAGAAAAATACCAAGTGTTTTTAATGGTCTTATCATCTCACCTCCCAACTCTCCTAATTATACTGAGACATAAAAGAGGAAGTTTGAACTCTGACACTCAACTTCCAGGCTTCTGAGATAAATTACATTGCAGATACCGAAATTCTGTAAGGTGAATAACAAAAATTTAGTGTCTGATCCAAAACCCATTGAAATTAATGGCAGTCTTTGGATCAGGTTCTTAGAACACATATAAATGTTTCAGACATGGCATGTGACAGGATTGTACCTTCTGAATAAATCAGTTTAGAAAAAGCTCAACTGAGATGACTAGAACTAAAACTAATGTTTATTTATACCTTGTTCTAGGACGTTGCTCATCTTCAGATTCACTGACTTCTTCACTAACTCCAGATTCATGAAATTCTGAGTCATCTGAATCATCACTGCTTACTTTAAGAATAAAAAAAACATAGCAACCTCTGTTGTAACCTGAAGTAATATCAATATAGCTTTACTAATAATACAAAATTACTGTAATTTGTTTGAAATTAATTTCTGCTGCTCGCAGCACCTGTACATTCTTGGTCAATAAATGCCCACGTGTGCAGCTAAGAAAAAATATCTCAGTAAGGTAGTGCAATAGTTGTTTCAACAGAAAGAGCAGAGAAATAGCATGAAATGCCTGAAATGCAATTGATATGTCACACATGGTTTTGAACTGCTACATATTAAAAATCCAATGCAAATTTAAAAAAAAATAACTTAAAAGGTAATAAAGGAGGTCTTTTAAAGATATATTGTAAGTAATATGTTGTTAGAAACTCTAATATTAACAGTAATATTTTATGATTCTTTTTAATTCACTGAACAGTTTTGCTTGGATTTGATTTTCCTTTATTGGTCTAGTACAGTGGTCACCAACCAATCAATCCTGGAAAGTCTCCCAGTTGATCGTGATCTCTGGATAGGAAGCTGAACAGTTTTTCCCATTAAAACAGGAGAGGGGGTAGCTGAAGATAAGGTGTACATAAATAGATACTTATTCAAAACAAGTAAATACTCCCAGGGATGTTGAAGCCAATCAAGGTCCCCCAACCACGATAATGACAATGTAGGCTCAGGGTGCATTCAGAGGTTACAGCTGTTACTCGAGAGCTGCAAGAGCAGGAACAGAGGATCTACAGAGCCATCCTGCACTGTTTCCAAGGGTTGATAGCAGTGTTTCCTTCAAGCCCTGTGGAGTTCCTTATTTATAGCCATTTTAACTATGCTTTGTGCATAGGAGGTGGAATGTAGTATTTATCCAATTCATATTAAAATAAGTACTATAAAAAATCAAGTCAGTGACATAGAAAATAATCCCAGATTAGGACTTTTCTAGCTGAAAGGAGTTCTAAACAGAATCAATCATACCACCAGTAAAAGTTAATACACATAACCAAGTTTTAAAACATGCACAAATCTGAATATTTTATATGAAAACAAGAGCTCAACCCAGATTGAGACACTGTGACTGTTGGTGAAGTGCGTGGATTTAATATGCTGATGCAAAAGACTGAGTGAGAATACACGTTGCTTTACTCAGTCACACTAACGGCTAGTTATCTCTTTTTTATGGATTTTTCGGATATCAGCATTGCCAATGCCAATGAGCATTGTCAGGATCAACAATTTCTAAGAAATAAACAAAGGCAAATCTAAACCTTCTGTGCTTAGAGTTCATTTCATTTCTCCCATCTCGTGCAAAGTGTGTCACCTCTTTACACCAGATTGCCATCTATAATGATTTTATCATGAGCTCATTACATTTAAGTCATGAATACTCAAAAAGAAGCCAGTATCTATAGTTCATAATTTTGGGCGGGTCTGACTCATGATTTTTTAATGTTTGACATTTATAAGCAGCTAAAAATATAGTATGCTATTCAGTCCTATTTTATCATTTAAGATTAATTCTGAACACACTGGAAAGCTATACAGGTTTCTTACTAAATGGTATATGTTGCAATAAATAAATAAAATGCAACTCAGCAAATAAAAGAATATGAGTAATTGGGAGTTAAGTTTTTGTTTGTTTTATGTACTTGGAGAGGTATAATAATGGAGGATCAAGTCATTGAGCTATTTGAAGTTCAAGAAATTTTACTGCTCCAGGTCAGGGCTGAGGTAATTGAGGAGATTTATAACCAAAAGTTTCTAGAGATTGGTCCGGCCATGCCTTCGTCTGGCATTTTATTTGCTAAAATACTGTAAAAGTTACAATAATATCACAGAAGACACAAAAATTAGAAGTTTTATGGGGGAACACTATAAACATAATACAATAAAGGACAATTCATCTTTAGGTACATGGGAAACTACTCATGTATGGTATACTACCATTACAGCAACACTAAAAATATAACTATACTTTCAAATTGTGCAGTAGAGATGATTTGCTTCCAATGTAAACAAACCATTTACACTCTGAAATGCCCTGGTTATTGGAGTTTGCAACTGCTATAGCGGTGCTGGTCCCCGTTGGTCCCATGGTTATTAGATGCAAGAGATCTGCACTAACAGTCATTCCCTTGTTCCTCAACCCAGAAAAAGCTAGAAGAGCTGCATTCTTAGCTTTTTTAATAGAAGAAAAATGAGAAATAAACCCAAGTTTTCATTTAAGAGTTCCACCTGCAGTCCCATTGTGAACCACCTAAAAAGAACTTGGAGGGATGCAGAGTTTAACTCTCTAGGATGGTGGAAATTTCTGGTGACACAAGGGCCTATGTATAGTGTGAGGAAAAGATGGCAGTTGCAGGAGGAAGAGGAGGAAAAATTGGGTTTTCCTGAATTATACCTATTTGATTTGGTATTAAAATTTCAGGACTCAACCAGATTAACCTAATTTTTAGGGGGTGGGAGGAAGAGAGAGAGGGAGATTAAAAAGAGAGGAGGGGATGACAGCACAGGAAGAGGTGTGTAAAAATATACATTTTAAAATTCCTAGTTCAAAATTTGAGTTCTGTCCAAATTGTTTTAGTTTTAAATATATTGATTTAGTTTAAATGGACTTTAAGAAAATGTGTTCGAGTTATCATTATTTTTGAATTTGCTAGCTTTTGTCCTTCTAAATAAATCTTTCAAATACTTTCAATGATAGTTAGATTTTTTAATGATTATTTAATGAATCAAGAATTTACCAAATAATTTCATGGTGCGTTCACTGTCCCATGTTTAGAGATAGAGTATTTTGAAAACAAACAAACAAGAACTTTAATGACAAAAATTCAGTGACAACAACACCGTTTTCCCTTATTTGCTTGTAAAGTTGATGGCACTGACTTCATCAATCTCAACTGCAAAACAAGAAAACTAATGGTGTGAAGGTGTGAGAGGAGGTGTGAGGAAGACAACTTGGAATTCCAGGAAATCTTTTTTTCACCGGAAAGCTCCTTTACGCCACATAAATGAATATATTTCATTGAATCACAAATACATCCTGCCACACAAACATTTAAATTTTGTACCTTTCCTTCTATTTCTGCGTTTGCCTTCTTTTGTGTCTTTAGATTTTCCTTTTCTTTCTTCCTCAGATTCTCCATCACTCATACTTAGCTTGTGTCTCAGCAGTCTGTGTCTATATCTAGGCTTCTTAGACTCTTCATCATCTGAATCAGATTCAGAATTATCTTCCTTTTCATTCTCCTCTGTCAGAGAAAAATCAGCACAGAACTCATATGGGTAGCTATTTTGCTCATTTAAGTTGCATTTCACCTATTAAGTATTTCCAGGAAGATGTGATTGAACGAATGCACATAGGCACTTCCCCCTCCCACTCCGCCTTATCTTTGCAATGGAAACTGTTTGATTTTACAGTTATCACATGGATTATCAACGGAAGCAATTTTATTGTCTAGTCATACATATCTCGCATACTTCACTCCTGAGGAAATTCTGCACCACTGCGCATGCACCGAATTCATTTCCCTCAGAGATTTCTTTGTTTCCCTGAAGAAAATTCTGAGACTTCTGATAGGGAAGCAAAGGGAAGCTACGAGAGTGGTCACACACCCCTCCTCAGCAGCGCAGACAGGTCAGTCTGGGCTCCTGGAGCAGCCAGTAGAGACATAAAGCACTGTTGAGGGGGGAGGGGAAGGAAGGGAGGGCTTGGCAATCATGCCTGAGAGAGAGACACACACTGTCCCTCTCGCTTGCTCTTGCGGCATGCTCGACATGGAGCAGCAGCACGTGGGGGTGTTTCTGAGAAGGTAGGCATGTCCCCTAAGGGAGAGCAGAATGTAGCAGCCGGCCTGCTTAGTGAATTGTTCCCATTGTCTTTGTGAATTCCCCCAAGAGTATAAAACAGGTGTAAAAGTTTTACAGCTCCTTTACATATTGCCAGAGTGGTGTAAAGGACAGTATGGCCTTATAAATGCTTACTGATTTAATGATTAGAACTGAACTAAATTTTTGGACTGAAAAAATTTCCTCACAAAATGTGCTCCATGAACTGTTTGCTACTGACCTATCTGGACATGGTCAGTAGCCAATATAAATTGCAAGTTTGATTCCACAGCCCTCAGCAGCTCTTCAGTTGCCTATGATGCAACACTGAGCATATGGCTGCATATATTTGATGTCTAATAACTAGAAATAAAAGGTCAAACCTAGTTACATTACTATTAGACAAGGGGGCTTAGGGATTTTCTCCAGTGCCCCCAACTCCCATTCTCCATCCATTGCAATGTAGCTTAAATAAATTACCAAAATAATTGAAACCAGCATGATTATATTGCATTATTTTGACAAATAAAATATGCAGAATATTAAAATGCTGTATGCAGAATTTTTAATTTTGTGGTGCAGGATTCCCCCAGAAATAAATACCTGTATGTCTTCTTGTCTTTTATTAATCAAATATTGCTTAGCACATATTCGTTTCTAAATTGGTTATAAAGATATGATCACAAAGTAAAAATGTACTTTTACAGAAGTCAAAACAGAGAAACCCATATTGACTGAGTTCAGTTTAGCAGTTGGCATCAAAATATGTATGCTGTTTGGGGATTGTTTACTGATTTTGCTGTTATCTTTCCCTGAAAGACTTCTGAAATTATGACAGATTCTAAAGCACCACTTTTTTCTGCCACATTTTGGTGCTCACCGTCATCTTCTGCGTTTTCATTTTTCTTTCCTGTTTTCTTTTTTCCTTCATCTGATTCTTCATCTGAAGATGCATCCTCATCAGAGGAAAGATTGGCTTTGATTTCTTCTAAAAGCATTTTCTTGGCAATTCTTTGAAGTAAAACAAAAAATACTATGTATTCCATTGTCTACACAATTAATCAATGAATGACATGTAATCTTATATAATTCACAAGTTCAGTAACTGAGTTGTGAGCTCAGAAAGAATTATGAATAGAGAGCAATCATGGGTGGTAATGAGAGGATATTCTAACTGACATTTCATATGTTAAACATGATAATCTGCTTTGAAAATGGTTCTTTACAGTGCTCCCAAATAAGCACTTTCCAATTTTAAACCATGTTTAGTGTAGATTTATTCAACTGTGTTTTTTAAAGCAACATTTAATAACTTGGGCCTATTTTATTCCTCCCCACCAGTCCCATCTTCCATGTCAGTCACCCTTCTAATCAATTGTGATGCAATATTAAGCTGAACAATTTATTTATAGCTCTAATAGCCTCAAGAACACGCAAGTCTCTAGGACCAAGCCTCTAAACGATTAGAGACAAAAACAGTGTTAAAGCACCAGTTAATCTCTGGACAATTTCCTCTATGCATTTAATTAGTGGTAAAGGCAGTATGCACTGAACACCTTAAATTCTGAAGGTAAATGACATGCACTAAAATAATTTTTTATACTGTAACTCCACATTTTGCTCCTGACAGTTGTTCCTGAGGTATGTGTTACAATCCTTTATGTCTGTGCCCTTGTACTTCAAAGGAGATGCAGCAGGAATAAGTGCAGTGTTTTATAGGGCACACACGATTTCTCAGGAAGATGTGGTTGCAAACGGCTGGGAAAATCTACATCAGTGGAAGACCAGAGAAAAGGGATGAGAGCAATCTCACATCCCCTCAAACATCTGCCAGCAACCCTCTTAGGCATGTGACCCACAGATGAAGAAAACAGTGATTTGTCAAAAATTACGGGTCTATATAAACTTGCAGAGTCAGACTATTATCCCACTTCCTGCAGAACAAAAAAAAGGTTGATCAACTTTTCATAGCCACCCATTCCACCCCAAAAATATTTTCAGTTAAAATACAATAATTTAGACTATGAAAAACGCATTATTTACAGGATCTTTCAACAAAGGAAAATCCAGTATGAAAATACATACAGGAAAAGTGATGTACAAATGGACAAGAAAACTGTGGACTTAATCTGATACTTTACTTCAAGAGGGGGAAAAAGAATTGTCCCTCATAGGGGATCAGGTCCTATGGAACTGTGGAATAAAAATAGTAATATTTTTAAATATATTTCTACTGTTTGTAATGTTAACTGCAAGACTTCACGTATTTTCTCAAACAGACTCGATCATTTCAGCAGTAATGATGAAAAGCATTTTATATTTATATCTGTATTATTCAGAAAGGGGAAGTATCTATACCTAATCAGAAACCCAGCTCAAAAGCCAGGAAACTGAACAGTTCTATGCTTCATTTGGAACTGGCACAGAAACAACTGACCCTACTGTGTTGCTTTTTATGTCACACAATTCAATTAATTAGTAGTCACACTGAACTATAAAATATACATTTTATATTTTATTTTATTTTCCAGGAAGTAATTTGTGCCCCCAAAACAAGGCCAAATTTTCCAAGACCACACTATTTTATTTTCCCTCAGTTTTTGCAATTACACTTCAACCATACAATATTTTCCATCTTTTAATACGTTAATATATTTTCAAGTAAGAGTTCAACACTAGCATATGTTCAATTGTTACTAATTTAAAAGGAAGGGGGGAATTATCCAAGAGCACGAAGACTTTTATGGCTGGTGCACTAAGTCACACTGATCTGCAGCATCCTCAGTGGAAATATTAGGACATTAAAGAATTCTTTAACCCATACATAACTAGAGAGTCATGATGTAAAGCTATTTTTAAAAAACAAGTTTACCTAAAAGAGTTGCTTTGATTACTTATAAGAACAGACTTAATTTTGTGGACCTGACCCAACATTTATTGGTTCATATGGACAAAGTCCCATTAATTTCAATTAGCTTTGTATCAGTCCGTGTAGGAGAAATAAGACGAGCATGTAAATTTTAAATATTAATGAATTTGTGTAATATCTGACAGGAGGAATAAATGGTTACCTGTATTTGAAAATCTTCCCCATTTTGTAGTAGTTGTTTTTTTTTTAAATATTGTACTTATTTGCCCAGATCAGTTGTAATTTTCTCTAGAATACAATGGCTTGGATTCTCAAAAAAGGGGAACTATTTCCTTATTTTTAATTATTTCATAACTTTCATATATAAATTATTTTAACCTTGAAAGTATAATCTAGATAATGTAGACATCACCAGTAGGTTTGCTAGCTTTTACGTAAGAAACCCACTCAACACTGGGACGGGATTAAGGTTCTGAAATGAAAACAAATTTGCAAAAAACTTAATTTTAACTTCAGAAGTCTCAACATACTGTCCTGTACCAGCGCACCTAAACGATTTCACATTATCCTCACTAGTGCTAAAAGAGTTAGTAAAACTGAAATTGGATAACAAAGTCTTACCTGCATTGCAAGCCATCTTTTAAATATATATTTTAAATAAAGTGGATTTTGACTCTTAAAAGGAAGGGTTTTTTCACATTTACAGAATAATGTTTGCTGAGAGAATTCTAAAGAATACATTCATCAAAATTTCTTCACAAGTACAAACTCGAGTATGCACACATAGAATACTATTTCTTCTCTATTCCAGACTGCTCCTAATGATCCCCAGGTCATTGTCCACAGTACGATCATCTGCACTTCCTCAAGCTGAATAATTTTAATGATTACTAATTAATAAGCATTTCTGAAGCTGGCAGATAACTAAATAGTTTTATGTTCCATAAGATTAAAAACACTCATTTTTCAGCTAGTGAATGAAAGTTCAAACACTTCACATCAACAGGGGATGCAAGTATTTATTTAGTAGAAAAGATTCAAATTACGGGGCTCAAAAACTAGATTCTCACTATGTTCCACTGAAGTGGTACTCTAGTCTGAAAATGTAAAGCATGTTTAGAAATTAGGACTATTTTTCTACTTTTGGTGTAATCAAAGCATTATATATAATGAAATAGGTAAACAATACTGAAAAGACAGTGCTGAACAGATCAAACCCTATACTTGCTTCTGGTAAATGTTTGGCATAACAGTATTCACATCATCATGTGAAACTGGATGTTCAGTTCTTGAAATCAGTTTTATTAAGTTAAATTATAACTGGCCTCAATGTAATAAAATCTATTCCAACTTCAAATTCAACTTCCAAATCTTTAGAAGGTAATTAAGACTGAAGATGAACAATTACCTACACTGAAACTTTTATTCTTTTAAGCACTTGTTTAACCATCAAACTGCATAAGTGCCAAGACAATACAGGCTATGATAGTGTGAAAATCTGTTCCCCCCAATAAACCTGTGGGGGATTTATTTATTTATTTTCCTGGGAGCAGAGAACTGAGGTGGATTCTTAGCCAACATCAATTACAATTAAATGCTATAAAACTTTTACATGAAAATAAAAACAAAAACTGGGGTCAAGCGATCCACTCAATAGCACACTGGACTGCAAGTGAGGAGACTTGGATGCTAGTCCCAGCTCTGCCACTGACTTTCTGTATGATCTTTAGCAAGTTATTTCACATCTCTGTGACTCTGTTCCCCATGCCCTGTAATGTCTAAATAGGCAGTAACCTTTGGGCAAGGACTGACTCATTTATAGCTTGTCAAAATCTTGAGGCTACAATGTTGCCACTGTAAAACAAATTTAGTTAAGAATTTAACTAAAAATAATGATTAACACTATGTGTTAACATTCTTAATTAAATCATCTCAACTCACAGGTGGTGTGCATAAACACACATTAGTTATATGTATAATCAAATTGTCCAAAGTAAGCCGCTAAAGAGACAAAACCATAAGCCTGTGCTAATAGGAAGCACCATCCTTTAAGACTGAGTATTAAAAATTTAATTAAATGTAACCTTTAGTATATTTTTAATATTTAGTTGTATTTTTATTTATAGTTTTATATACGTATGTTTGACTGACATTTAGTACACACACAAAAATACTTTCCTTCAGATTAATAATCTACCAAATACTTTGTTCTATAGACTGTACTATGCTTTTGTTTCAATGATCTGATTTTCAAACTCTCATAGAAGTATTACAATTAAATTAAATGCTTGGACAAGAAAAATGTTTTACAAAAATTTATTGCATCCATCAAATACTTAAAGGCATTCTGCATTGATACACTATTTACCTCTTAATAAACAAAACTACTGCAAACATATTAACAGTACCATTTAAAAGATCAAAAGGACCAACAATAAACAAATACACAACATAAAATGACAGCATACAGTACTGCCTGTCATATTATGACCCACTCAGATATTGCACTTTGGCAAAGATGATTTCAAGACTTTTTAAAAAAATTATTCATGTCATTCACATTCAAATGTATTCAAAAAACAGAACTTCTAAACTAGAGACTTGCAACCATGAGTGACCACACTATAAATATCTCACTGGGTACTAGGTACCCTCTTTGGTCTGGTAGAAAAGAGGCAGCTTGTCTGAGAAACAGAGAAAATATTTTTTTTTAAGTTGTGTTAAGAATTTTTTTTTTAATCTTCTCAAAACATTTTCCATTTTTTTTACAATTTTGTACCAGTGATTATGGTACCAAGTACAATGAGTACTGAATGTAATAATAGTGAGTTCAGTTATCAATTACCTCCTGAAGGCTGGAAAGACTATTTGGTAACAGTTACCTCCCCCTACACTCAGAAATGTATATTCACAAAATATTTCCTAGATAAAAATTTAAACAATGATTCAGTTTGAAAAGTTACACAAACAGATTTTAACACCTAAAAGAAAATGTAATGATATTTAGTGATCAAACCTATTTTGTTCAAGACCTGTTGGGGTTGTACTGAGAAACAGGATAATCCTCTCAAGATCACAGGTAAAATCTACCAGTTAGCATTTGTACTGTAAAATGCTGAGCTTTCTATGATAAATATTTGCTTTAAATCAGCTGAATTATCAACCAGAAATTCTTAAAAATGTAACAAAGGTAGAGTGAAATTAAAGTACATTTAAATAAGAATAAGGTTAACAATGTTTAAATGTTGTGCTTATGGGCCTGTGCTGTCAGTCTCTAAAAAATTTTTTTAAAAAAGTGAATTAAAATGCTTAAATTTTAAAACCGAACATACAGAAGAGCTAGATTAGCAGCAATATTTCTGTACCCAACTGAGGTCCATATAACAAAATTATGTTTTTAAATTCACTTCAGCTATGTAACAAAAGGCAGTTACTTTGTGGAATAGACACCATGTTCTATGCTAAAAAGGCTCAGAAGCAGAAAAGCAGACTCCAACAATTGTGTTGCAAAGTTACAAAGTCAGTCCCACATTTACTACAGGACAAAAAAATATCAGTTTCAGAAATACTATATAAAATTTTCTTGGATAAACTTAATCTAACTACAATAGCTTTCAAAAAGAAACTCCTGCTCATAATTGAGTGTTTAGCATTGAGTCCCTTCAAATTAATACTTTGTTTATGCTGTTACTAATTAGAAAGCCAAACTTCTACATTTTATTCACTATCCAAGCTACTTTTTGACAACTACATTGTAATAGTAAAATATGACATACGTTTAAAAAAACAACCTAAAAACTAAAAGTTACATCTATCAGTTTTTATAAATTTAAAATTTAAAACTAAGTAATATATAGGCCCAGATCCTGAAATCACTCATGCACATGCTTCACTACGCATCCGAGTAGTTCCCTTGATGGAAAGTAAGCCTATGTATGAGTGCTTGTAGCATCAAGACCTTAACCATCACGTAGGTGATTTCAGGTACTCATCAATGAATTAAACCTCATTGGTTTATCTTTCTAAATGAGAAAAGGTGTTTTAACAAAAAACAAATTATGTAGCACTAATAATCAAGATCCACTATAAAGATTTTATCATTGTATATTGCACAGATGCCAATTTTTATCATCTATTCATATAAGTAGCTGAAATTCACATTTATCAAAGCAGGCTTTTACTTGTCTCAATGACGAGCTTATCACAAAACCCACATTTTACATAGGAATATAAAACAGACAGTGCTGCAATGCATTTATAACACACCCTATGCAAGGTGTGTTAGTTAACACTTCTAAATATTTTCTTTGCATTTCTGGATTTTGGCCTCTGTTTTCTGGCCTCTCGTTCAAACTTGCGGGAAGCCTGTGAGCGAGTCTTTACAAGGCAGGCAGTCCTGGTTTTTATAACCTGCTTGCTGTTCCGCTGCGCCGGTTTGCGCCCACGCCTAGGGTGTGTTATAATCTTTTTAAAGTCCTTATGGATGGAATCATACCTATTCTCAGGATCGTCATCCTCCTCCTCCTCCTCCTCCACTGGAACAGCACCCGATTTAGTCTCTCCTTCATCCCCTGGGGAAAAAAAGTCAGAGACATTTAGCATAAAGATAAAATCAGCAATGCAAATATAAATTTTCTATTGTGTGAGACCTACTGTCACTCAATTTAAAGATAACATGGTACTAAATATCACAACCCTATCTTTAAAAACAAAAAAAAAAAAGTATCTTAAGTAGACAAATAAGTGTTCCCCCATACAATATCTAACAGCAGAAAGCTCTTTGAAGCAAGAGCCTTGTTAACATTGATATCTACTATTGTAAGTGGCAAGCAAATCTTTAATACCATATAAAATGAAGCTATAATCTGTATAGATTTTACTTCAAAATGCACAGTAATTGAATGCTCTACTCTTCAGGTATTTTAAAAATAAAAATTTAAGATTTTATTGTTCACTTCACGACTGGATTCCCATCACCAAATTCAGACTGAAAAGATGGCAAACAAGCAACAGTACTATCAATTTCCAAGTATACAAGAACTTGCTTACTCATAACTGAGCTGCCTACTCTTCACAAGAACTATTTCAGCAGGAAAAGCTTCTCCTGCTGATCTACTTCCCTCTCTGTACTACCAAGGAAAACCATACGACATCCATCCATCTTAGAGCATGCACATCTATATATGAAGACTTATATTTTGAGAACAATGTTCATTAGCCTTAGAGCAACAGTATCAAAATTCAGCTTATTATATAAACATGCCTCACAAATGCAGGAAGTACATAACTTATCTATTAAAACCAGAAGTCAACTTAAGGAGGAAATTTTTTCCTTCCTTAAAATTACATATGAGAGAAGGGAGCTTATTCATTCTGATCTTGACCTTGCCACCTACCTTTTTAGTTCACACTGTATTTTTTCTCTAAAATGTTACTAAGTTTTTTAAAGGTTGGCTTGCAAATGGAATTGTAATGACACAAGAGTATCTCGCAATGTGTGCTAAACTACTTCCAGCATAGTCTATGAACATTCAGTCTACCCCGTGAAAATTCATTTTTTAAAAACAAATTTCTGATGGTCCAATGATGTCTAGCACTGTTACTAACAGACTGTTTCCAGTAAGACATGTTGATGCAGCTACAGAACACCAATGAAAAGAGGAATTGGTTCATAAACGGTAAAGTAAGTGTTCTTTGTTGATACTTCATATGGCTTTTAAGGTTCTCTAGTTGATGTAACATTGCCATAGAGTGGGAGCCGGCAAGCAATCAGCAGTAGGACTTAATGTCAGGGAACCTACTAAAGAATGGTGAAGTGTCGGTAGTTCTTGCATTCAATACTTTCCTCTGCTTGGTTAGTAGGGACATTCAACAGATATTGCTAGTGTGTTGGTGGATTTCTTTTAAATTCCACTTGTAGGTCACTTTTAATATGTTAACACTTGAAGCTTCTCTTCCTTTAGAAGTCCACTCCACACACAAATTATTTTCTCCTCTGCTTAAAGTCCCTTAAGGCCCAATTCAATTCCAATGGGAATCAAAGGTGTAAAGAAATCCAAGAGAGCTGGACAAGTTCCTTAGTACCCAATTCTTTTAACTTCATGCCACCATGTGCTTGAGCCTCATTCACCATTTCCATATGCTTCAATTCCCTCCCCCACACCCAATAACCATTTTTAATCCACAGGTATAAACTTCAGATGCTCTCTCATTCCTATTGCTGCCTGATCCTTTTTAAGGTTGATCATCTTTAGATTAATGACCAATTGATCTGACTGCAATAAAGGTTCTTCCCCCAGAATCAGGCTACATAGAATTCACACTAAGAAGTTCAATATTTTGTGGGGGAGTTTCAGGGTGAGTAACAAGATACTCACACTGAGGACAAAATAAAACCTTAGATACCTTCATTAAAATAATAGAGAAAGCTAGATATGATCCAAGGTACATAAGATAAAAGTAATACTGGATCAGCGTAATCTGCGGTATCATTCTATGTATAAGCTTTCGAATTGCATGCTCACATCCTTAGCTAGGGACAAATGGATCAACTCGGTCTCTGGCATGCAGTGTCCAATGGCACAAGTCCCCCAGTGAGTTGAAGGGTCAAGTAGAAAAGAAGCAGACAGCAATGGAAGTTGCCCAGTGGGAAAGACCAGCTCCAGACCACATGGTGATTGCCCTGTTACAGGGCCTACGCATCTGCTCACATATAGCCTTTTTACCAGTATAATACTGAGGTGTACTTACTTTATATGTTAACATATTGATACGTGTGACTACCATTTCAGCACATGATCATACCGTCATCCCTTGCTTAAGTGGATTTGCAGTTATTACTTCCATGTTCCTTGTAGCAGCACTTACTGGAACATTCTAGCACGTACTGTTGAGCTAACTCTTCTTAGTTCCCCAAATCTAAAGGTAACCGTTGATTTGTGTTAAGGGAGACGGCCTACTTAACCACAGTTATGCTAACTTAAGCTCCAGCTAATATCTTACAGGATAAGGCTGCAGTCTTCTTGCATTACAGCAGAACAGAACAGAAGGCAAGCCAGTGCATATAATGGGGTGAATATCATTGGGCAAACTTGCCCTATGGGCTACACTGCTACTTACTTCTTTACAATTTTTTGATATCATTCATGTAATATGATTCACAAAATGATGAACTGTTTTCCTTATAGGGTATCACTATTAGATTATTTGATGTAATTTTATATAAGGACTTGGGGAAGAGAAGTCTCTCTTTAAACTGTGTAAAATTCTTCACCTTGCACTTCCATGAAGCTGCAGAAATAATGTTATCTTGTACATTACCATTATGGTTTGTGGTATAGTCCTCTACCATATACATATGCTTGAATTCCTAAATGCTGCCAGACATTGAGTTAATGGTTAAAGTTTCCATTTGTCACCCTTAGATCCTTGTCTGAGTAGTATCTTGAAGTTTATGGCCCATTTAAGGAAGAAAAACATTCTATAACTTTAATGCTATTCACTTTACATTTTTATATTAAATGGCATGAACTTGTGTAAATTTAATAGCCCACTGAAAAATGGACTAATAGTACTGGCAAAAAAGTCAGGTATAGTGAAATCTTTTATTAAAGCTCCACAATATTGACCTATATATCAAGCAGCTTCACTTTTGAACCTCTACTTAACAACCACTGTATGTGTCATGTCAAATTGTGTAGTGGTGTTTTGGAGACTAAGATTTCCTACTAGTTAGGCAGATGATTGGCAAGATAATTGTTGGGTAGAATAAGCAGAACCACTGTTCAATCTCACTGCCATGGGTGGTAAGAGGAATTGAGGGATGGGCTGCAGTTGCTTCACTCTTTCTCCCCGGCACTATAGCATGAGTAGACACAGGGCACATACATGGCTCCAAAAGACATTTCTAGTCCAAAGACTACAATCTCACATGCATGCGGTGCATGCACAACTGCACTGGAATCCATATTGACACACACTCGAAGTATTGGTTACCCTAAAATGACCTGTTGAATCTGAATAATGGCTCAGTGTTAAGTAGCTCTTATAACACACCAAATCTCCTCTAAGGTATTCTTTAGGTGAAACACAAGAAAGATGTACATAAAATTTTATGTTAAAATTTGTGCTTACTGCATATTCAGAGCTGAATTAAATCACACTGATTCCAAATCAAAATAGCTTCAAACAGGGAACATATCTTATAAATAGAACTTGAACTATCCGCAGTTGCCAGACTTTCTGAACAGTCTAAATTCTTTATATGAGACCAGCAAAGAGCCTTAAATTTTTAATTTAAGAATGGTTAAAATCAATCCATTGATACTAGGCAAATTAGAAGCTCCTACATTAACACTGAGCACAAATTTCTCTCTCCCTAAAGCAGAAGATTTAAAAAACAAAAACAACCACTAAGACTGAATCTTCAGAATTTAACAATACCCATTATACCACTGCTTGTTAGGTAAATTAGCATGTTCCAGCTCCACTCTAATTGTACATGAAAATCAACTTTTTTACAAGATTTCTGCCTGTTTTAGATTTTGACCCTATTATAAATCAGGATAGTAATATATGAACAAAAAACATATCAGTAACTACTACTCTAAAAGCATCGGCTCAATATATTGTTAACAAAATTGTGCTCTTTTATAGTGCCTTCTATCCAAAGATCTCAAACTAATTTACAAACATTACTGAATAAAGTGATATTGGCAAGTATTTTCTCCATTTTACATATAGGGATAATAAAACACAAAGGTTCAATAATTCCACTGAAGTCAAACAGTCTGTGGCAGAACTTGGAAACAGAACTTGGGAGTTCCTGAGGCCTGTGCTTTACAGGAACATTGTCAACTTGAATTTTCTGAATTAACTAATTTTTTTTAAAAGTCAATTTTCTGATACAGTATCCTTTGAAATACATTTTCGATTTTTTTTGTTTTTGTTCCTTCTCAAAAAAGTAAGACCCAAATGCCCTCTCATCCTCATCCTTCCCTCTCTGTGCATACTCCTGCCTTCTGAATCTTCTGTTTCAGCTACAGTCTCACAAGCCCCAATGGGGAAGGGTGTGAAATGTAGTGAAATCAAGTACAGAAAGAAGTACTATAGAATGTCAATGGTAACAGTCTGGAAAAAGTTTCTCTCTCAGAGTAATCTTAGTAACAACAGTAGATATAATTTGTTCAGCTGGAAATGAAACTTAACAGTGTCCTTTTAACCTCAAGACCACAGTTCCTCTTTATTTTTAGGTTCTCCAAGCCTAAAAGTTCCAGCTGTGCTGCTTTGTTCTTTACAAAAAAAAAAAAAAAAAAAAAAAAAAAAATAAGTACTACAGAGCCAGCATATGCTGATAAAAGAGGTCCTCCCCTCAAGTCTGGNAATGGTAACAGTCTGGAAAAAGTTTCTCTCTCAGAGTAATCTTAGTAACAACAGTAGATATAATTTGTTCAGCTGGAAATGAAACTTAACAGTGTCCTTTTAACCTCAAGACCACAGTTCCGAATGATTTTTAGGTTCTCCAAGCCTTATATTTCAAGTTGTGCTGTTATGTTCTTTATAAAAAAAAAAAAAAAAAAAAAAAAAAAAAATAAATCAAAGGACTAATCAGATGCTGATAAAAGAGGTCCTCCCCTCAAGTCTGGGCAAGAAAAAAGAATTAGCCCCCATGCTCTCAGAAGCACATTTAAAATGCATAAAAAACTGCTCAAGTAATAAATAGCAGCCTGATAGACTTTAGCAACAGGTATTATTTTACTTAAATAAAATTACTAGAATCTATTTCATGGGACACAAAGATAATCTGGCCCAATTTAAAAAGTGCACATGCATAACTACCGCGAAACCTCCAAAGGCCACATTATACCGCAAAGCTTGATACTCTTCTCCCTTACATGACCCAAAGCTAGAAGATCTGATGTGATCTCTCCTGTTCTCTACTATCTAAACCCAATTCATGTTCTGTATTCATAGGCAGAAGAAAGCAACTAAGAATAGGCATAAGAATGGCAACCTACAATGCAACTCACTTGGTATTACAGAGTTTCACAAATCTCTTCCTAGAAAAGGTATTAAAATTAAATAAAAAGTCCAAGGTGACTTGTAAATTAAGTTAAATGGCTGTTTGCCAAGGTTAGTACAAGTCAAATGGTAACTGGTTGTTAAGTGGCATCACAAAACTTCTGAACACATCGCATTAGAAAACAGGTTTTAGAAATATGGCTTAAGTTTTGGAATGCATAGTCATATTTATAGATATTTTCACTTAAGCATTTGCACTACTAGATTATTAAATCAATATGACTATCCAACTCATACTATTGACCTCCCCATATTAATATACTAATCAAATTGTAGACCTTTGCACACCTGAAGACTGACAAAATCCTGTGTTGGAGGACAGTATTAAGCTTTCAGTCACTGGCTTAATCTTCTGCTCATCACTGCTTCCATCGCCTGCTGAATTCTGGTCATCATTTTCTTCCTCATCTGATGAGGAGGAACAGCTGATGTCATCCTTCTGTTTTTTAGAAATTCTTTTTTCCACTTTTAAGTTACCCTTTTTATTCTCCTTCATGGAACTCTTTTTACTCTTTTTTTTATTGTCTTCGTAAGGCCCCTCATCAGAAGAGGACAATGAGTCATTCTGTTCTTTTTCGGAAGTTTTCTTTTTGTGGCTTACTTTTTTCTTTTCTTTAGCTTCTATTCGTTTTTTATTCTGTTTAACATCTTCAGACGAACTCTCCTCTTTCTTTGGGGACTTCTCAGCATCTGAAGATGAATCATTCTGCAACTTCTTCAGTGTTCTCTCTCTCAAATTTCTCTCTCTCTTTTCCTCAACTGCCATTTCATTTTTACTCTTATTTTCAGAGGAAATGCAACTTTTTTTCTCTGGGGATGATTTATCTCCATCAGAAGAACCACCATCTTGTTCTTTCTTATTTTTCTTTTTCAAGTTTTCTTTACCTTCTGTTCCTTTTTTATTCTTGGTTTTGTCTTCCGAAGAATCACAACTCTGCTCCTTCTCTGCAGATTTCTCAGTTCCGTCCAAAGATGAATCATTCTGTACCTTTCTCTTTTTCAAATTTCTGTTTTTCTTTTCTTTTGCTTCTGCTCTCTTTTTACCATCAGAAGAATGGCAACTCTCCTCCTTCTCCAGGGATGATTTCTCAGTATCAGATGATCCATCATGCTTCCCCTTCGAAGTTCTTTCTTTTAAATCTCTGTTTTTCTTTTCATTGACTGCTGTCCCCTTTCTAATTTTTTTATCTTCAGAAGAATGATTAGTCTCCTCTTTCTCTAGGGATGACTTCTCAGCATCATCAGATGATTCAACCTGCTGTTTCTTCAAATTTATTATTTTTTTCTTACTAGTAGATCCTTTTTTATTCTGTTCTTCAGAAGAAGAATCATAATTCTCTTCTTTTCTAGGGTATTTCTTTTTGGCTTTTTTTGCCGACTCTATTTTACTCAAACTCTTTATCTCTCTTTCTAACTCTGAGTCATAATTTGAAGACTCTGAAGGGTTCTGTCGTTTCTTTTTTGCACAAGTGGAGCCTTTAGTTGATTTGCCTTTTTTGGCAACTAAATCTGAACCAGAAGTGGAGCTTTTTCTTTTGCGCTTTCCATTCTCATACTTCACTGGTTGTTTTGTTAGATCATTTAAAGCATTCTTCTGAATATTATTGGATGTCTCACTATTGCTATCAATATCTGAGGAACTATGACTCAGCATGGCTACTTCTTTAAGGACTGCTGGCATCTCATCTGAATCTGAACTTTGGTCCAATATGTCTGATTTTTTTGATTTAGAAAGCTTATTAGGTTTAGGATGATCAGTAGTACTGTCAGAAGAATTTCTTTTATCTTTTTTTCTCCGTGACTGGGTTGATGATTTTTGCTTGTGCTTCTCGCAGTATGTGTCATTGCTGTCCTCTTCTGAATTAGATGTTGAAGGATTCATGTCTGTTTGACGCCTCAGAGGTGTAGTCTTCACACGTGGAGACCTCCTGAGATCAGATTCCTCTACCAAGGGGACAGTTTCATTTTCAGGTGAGTGTTCATTACCAATGTAATGATTTTCTTTTCCAGAATCACAGTTTTCTGCCTTGGGTATTATATCAGCATTCTGATCTCCCTTTACTGGATTACTGTCTTGATCTTCAGCTTTAACTGGAGAATCAGATAGGGAAACAGGAGTCAGTTTTACAAACAATTCTTTTCTTACTTTAGCTGATCCTTTTAACTTGGTACCTCCTTTAATGTCTTTTGAAGCTGTAGTACATTTTATATTCATATTTACTGTCTCCAGCTCTGTTGCTGTACTTCCATTGCCCTGTTCATCTGCTGCACTCTGAGTTTCCATAGCCGATTCTAGAGTCTCAAAAATATCTTCAGGGACTGATGAAGGAACAGACACAATATCCATGTCCAAAGCCTCAGTACTATTAGGTTCATACTGAGGCTCTTCATTTGTCTCAGATTTTTTCTCTTCACTGCTAGTATTCTTGCTTTCTGTTTGTTGTGTTGCTGGAACGTTTTGGTCCATGGACTCATTCTCAGGCTGTTCTGACACAGGTTTTTTCACTGACTTTACAGTGTTCTCTTTCAACTCTGCATGTTCCTTTCCTTCATCTCTCTTCACATCATTTTTTTCTAGTTTAATATCAATTTTTTTCTCTTTGGTATTCTTCTCTTTGATTTTAACATCCAAAGCTTGAATCTCTTGATTCAGACCTTCCTCTAATGCTAAATGAGCTTTTTTTATGTCACTCAAAACAGATTTAAAAGCTTTCAGCTGACGAAGCTGTATGATAGAGTTTACTTCTGCATTTTCTGCTGCCGTTTTCAAAAAACTTACAAAACTAGCGTTCATATTAGTTGTGGTCTCAACCAGTTTTTTTGTCTTTTTAAGCATGTCTTTTGGCACCATTAGTGCTTTATACGAATAGGTTAAAGAACCAGAATATGAGTCATCTAATTTCTTTTCTTCTCCATTACAATTTGAAATATTTCTCTTTGGAGAAAATTTGAGTGTGTGATCATATATTTTACTTTTTTCACTCTCAACTCTGATCTTCTTCTTGTTTTGTTGCAATAACTGTTCTAAATTTTCAAAAACACTGTCACATGCAGTGACCAAGTCCAACAAAGGTTCTGGCTGGCAAATGTAGCAATGCCATTGGTTATTTTCATCCATTATGGCTGACAGCTCCTTTCGGCCCAGGTTGCGCAAAATGCACTTTTTGCAGAAGGCATTATGGCAAAAGTCGCAGCAAATTAAATTTCCACCTTCAGCACACCATCTGAAATGATTGGGAAATGTTAAAATGAAACCCAAAAACAAATTACATTAAGTGTTTAGACAAATAAAGTGTAATTAAATCAAACTTTTAAAATTATCAAACAGTTATAATATTTTACAGGTTACTAATCAAAGGCAAAAGTTCTGAGTGGGTATGAGACAACGTGGCTTCTGGTTGATGACATAAGAGCGAGTGAGGGTTTTCGCTTCTACCTCATATATATGTTAGTGGGTTTGGCAGTTTACAGACCAATATATCAAGTTTTCTCTGGGAAAGTGAGCTTCAGTGGCCTGTTGATAAATGCTATTTATGGGATAATGATCAGAAGACAAATATAAAGCTGGTCTTGGAAACTTAACTAAGTATACATAAACTGATGTTTAGGTTTTTGTCATGTGATATTAAACTTTCAACCAACAGGGCTAAGTACTTGATTTCCTTATATTTAAGTTTGTATTAAAATTTAAAATTGAAATATCAACATAATATTATGGGTCTGTTGGCTGGACAGTGGGCATTTCATTATTGCTTTAATTGATGTGGGTAATATTACAATGGTGTTTACAAACTTACCTACACTGTTCATCCATTCCATCTGTATCACGGCTAATGTCATCACTCATATAATATTTGTAGCAAGTCTGCAAGGAAAATAGGTGAACAAGGAATTTTTTTCAATTCAAGTGAAATGGATTTTAATAAATCTTTATGACTTAATCTAATGAATACCTTAAAGTCAGACTCTTAAAATGTTCTTAGAACTTCGGATCACTGTCTATAAATGAAAACTAGAAACCTCTTTAAAATGTTCTCTCTCATTTTCACCTGCTGTTTACAAAATTGTAACTAATTTTAACACTCTCCAAAGATACAGCAGCTCCTAATCAATAACTTTTCTGAATTGAATGGTACAAGCCTTATTTGAAAATTAGATGTGTTTGCCTTCTTTTGAAGGCCATAGTTTTTTTGTATTCTAAAACTTACAAGTTGACTATTATTTTTTATATTCAGTTTTGGTCTACACTTATGTCTGCATAGCTACACTGGTCAGAGGCGTAGAAAGAAGAAAAGAACAAAACAAAAAACCCTGACCAACATATTTAAACCAACAAAACCCCCGTGTAGCTGAAACTACCTTCATGGAAGAGGGCTTCCGCTGATGTAGCCAATGAAACATGTCCTAAACTGAAAGAAAAATGTCTGTTGGTGTAGCTGCATCTACACTAGCAGGCTACACTGGCACCAGAGTTAAGAATCAAAATTACATACCTTCATTGGAATGCAGAATTTTATTCTATCGTTTCAACCTCATGTTGTTGTTCATGTTAGCAATGCAACAATTAGTACCAGAACAGAGTTTATGAAATTAAGCTTAAAACTTTTAAATAAGATTTGTGTGCCACCAAAGGCTACTAAAGATCAAACCCACTTGATTAATAGTAATGGCTGCAGTTCCTGAATTTGTTAGGTCAAATTCTTAAGTCTTTATTTAAAGTAGAGCTCCAGTGACTTATCAGTTTTCCTTGAATAAGGACTGACTAAAGACTGTAGACCAAATTCTGCCCTCACTTGTACCCCCTGTCTTCATAATCCTGAAAAACAGCTTCAGAATCTGCCTATATGTGGTGTGTGAGAAGTAACGACGCACCCTCACCTGGAATACAGAGTTCAATACCTGGTCATCCATGTCAAAAAAAGTTATAGCAAAAACATGATTCAGAGACAGACAATAAGAATAGTTAAGAGGCGCAGGAGAATTCCCCCATTATGAGATATTGAAAAATCTGGCACTGTTTACCTTAGTTAGGAGACAAATAAGAAAGGAAATGATATAGGGATAGAAAATAATGAAAGGTATTATTTCCTGATCTGTTCTCCCTTCTTATAATATTAAAAAACAAGATGGTATTCAATGAATTTAAAAGAAAGGAAATGCAAAACTGATAAAAGTAAATATCCCCTCACAATTAACCAGCAGAAATCACTGACACAAGGCATAATTGAGGTTAAGAGTTTAGCAAGAGTAAAAAAAATAGATTGGACACACACACATAATAAGACTATTCAGAGTTACAATGGTAAAGATTAAAAAAGATCAAGAGTTTGGAACACATTCAGAGCTTTACTGGGGACTGGAAGCAATGTTCCTTGTGGAATGGTTATTCTGTACAAAAACTCTGAAAAAAGTAGCTAATTTCCTCAGAAGCAGCTGGTATTGGCCCACTGTCTGAGTCAGGATACTAGACAAGACGGACCTGTTCAGATCCAGTGTGTCAATTCTTAAGGATATAGTACTGGATTGACTAAAATACCTGAAGGCCAAATATAGTCCACATCACAGACCCTATATGCCACTCAACCAGCTTAAAAGCATTGACACAACAAGGCATGGGTGAATTCCCATGGGTGAATAGCCCACATCACAGACCCTATATGCCACTCAACCAGCTTAAAAGCATTGACACAACAGGGCATGGGTGAATTCCCCCATTGCAGGCACAGCATTAGGCCAATGTAAGCCACTCTATACTGCCTCCTTCAAAGGCTTTAATGTAGGGGCATGATGGGATGGACATGGGCTGGAGGTGATCTACCCATAGTGATCAGTGCTACAGAATTCTGGATTGTGGTGCTGTCTGTACACAGCCAGTGGGAAAGCTGCCATAAATTAGAATGGACCCTGTCACTGCTCTAATTTATATCAGGGGCTGTTTGAACCCCAAGTAGCTGCCTAGTTCCAAGTGGTGCAAGAGAGTCTTTAAAATCACCTCTTCTTCTTTACCTTGGTGCTGAGCCTTCTGTGCAATGCCTCTTAGGAGACGCAGACTGTGATTTGGAGCCCCATTATAGCATATAAACCCATAAACACCAAAATCAGAGTAGTTTCATGATGTATTCCAAACTTATTAACACTTTAAAAATACATTCTAAAGAAACCACAATAAATTAAACATTTGTGGTGTATAAACATTATCTGTGTAACATCACATTTTAATACTTGCTTTTCCCTTTTCTGCTACCAATTTCCTTGTTTAAGTACATTGCAAATTTAAAAGGCTAACAAGAGAAAAAAATACACACAGAAAACAAGTAGTGATAGATCACTTTTTAAGTAAGAAGGCACATGGAGTACAATTCACTCATTACATACCTTACAGATAAGGACTTTCAGTGTAGGATGTCTATAGATTGAATCCTTTTGAAAATGGTTCACCTGTTGCCCACAGGCTGTACAGCTTACAATTCCATGCAGTCCTTCCTCTATAGAGGATTATAAACCACACATTAGTTTTAAAAAGAAATCTATGAACAACTATTGTGTTTCCTTGTTACAGCATTTTGGTTTATCAAATTATCTGTTTACTTCAAAACCCACTCTAATGCTTTACCACCCAGCTTTCAAGAAAGCTTTCTATAACCACTCACCTTTTTTTAAAAGGCTAATGAAGAGTTTTGGGGCCATTATCTCCTTTCCGGATAAAATTTATCCAGGAGAAATGTCTTCCTTTGTGAGGTTATACACTTGGATTAAATTGTTATTTTATGAAGACATACCAGAACTGTCAGTAAAAATACATTTAAGCATGGTCCTGCCTGCATTGTACAGTAAAATCCCTCAACTTTCAGTTATTCTTCTTCAAAAAAATACCATGGCAGTTTATAAATAAATATTTTAATTATTTCTTTCAGATTTTTAAACCTTTTTCTGAATGAGAAAAAAGGAAAACAAATCTATGAAACAAGTAAAAAATATAAATAAAATCCTATCTGGTTTCATGTGAAGCATTATATAAGATCAAAATAGATTAAAACAGTATTTTGTAGCAATTATACAGGACACCTCCAGACCATTCTGCTCAACACACTGTCCTGGAAGTTCACATTTATCTTGTCATCTATAAATGTGTTCTGTAATTGAAATGACAGTTTGACAAAAATACACTTTGACCATCCTATTGGTAGCTATAGCTCCAGTTTTCCAGTTGGTTTAGTCCTGTTTGCTGTGTAGGGCTTCCACCTGTAGAGTGGTCTTTCAGTACAAACTGTTCAATTTAACAACTTTTATTCTTACTTATAAGCAGTGACGCTGCCAAGAAAAAAGGGAAGCCACCCGAGAAACCCCAAAGCCACTGTTTTAAGTTGGTATCAAGCAGTAAAGCAGGAGAAGGCTGCAGGATGACTTATGTCAACTGCAACCTGTCCGCCTGTATCAATTCAGGAGTTGTGAATCCAAAAAATGAGACTTCATTTAAAGGCTTTAAAACACATACACACAATCAGGCACAAATACTAAAAAGAGTCCAGGAATCTACTGAACTTCTCCAAAACAAAACACAGACTCCTGGCAAAGATTCAGAGATTTTGAAATTGGAGACAGAGCCTTAAATGGACTCAGAGCCTGTTAGGCATAAATAAAGAAGAAGAAAGCTTTACAAAGAAAGATGAAAACAATCGACCTCATTCAGAGTCAGAGATTTTCTGCTGTTGGGTACATCAGAGTGGGTTAACAGACTTGAGAATATTTGGGGATTCTTAGAACAAAGTACTTGATATGAAATGGAAAGGGCACTTAAAATCCTTAAACCAACTTCATGCTTAAGATGGGTTTTGTAAAATAGGTACAGTAAGACAGCTTTCCAACCCCTGTTGTATACTCTTGGTTTTTCCTTCCTTTGGCTAACAAGAAACACATTTTTGTCACCGAAGGAAAATAAGTTCTTATTTATGGAATTCTCTATGCTAGCACTTGAGTCCTGAACACCTCACAACATGATATACAAGTTTGACTTGATCAACCCCATTTTTATCAAGTACTAGTCTAGAGGCAACGATTTATGGTGTTTTATCCTGCAGAACTGCAGGTTATATCTGGATCAGAATAAGTATATTATCCTTAATTTTGACAAGATGGTAAGATCTCTTAACTGACATTTCAGCTTACCAGGAAGAAGACGAGAAACATTTGGCTAGTATTTTCACTTTACAATCCTGTTCAGCATCACATCTTTAAAAAGAAGACATGAAGACCTGACCAATCCCAGGCTAGCTGCACCATTTCTGTAACTCCTCAACGTTTTGAAGATTTTATCCCTCCCATAGTGTCTAAACTGGTTCTTATAAAGGTCAGAACCAAAAAATAGGAAAAAGCTGTAGTTTTATAATATTATGGTATTGCCTTGAACTCAAATTCCTCGCAATAAAATTCCATAGTTGACATCCTGTTACCAAGGCCCACTCAAGCCTCATCCTTTAGGACCTTAAGCTTGGTTCACTAGATTGATATGAATACAAACTGTGTGGCATATCACAAGATATCACAAGAAAGCAGCTCTTGACGGAGGTGTATCACTTTGAAAATGGTAATTAAAATCCTGAATTTCACCTAGAAGTTTCCTGGCTGCCAAAGCCGAGTATGAAATTTATGTTTAATATTCTCTTGCTCACAAGGTAAATAGCTACATCCTGTAGTAAGGGGTATGCCAGATACAGCCTATTTCAATACTGTAGACTACTAGTATGGATGACCATGACAAGATGGACCACAAGCTAAATATGAGTCAACAGTGTGATACTGTTGCAAAAAAAGCAAACGTGATTCTGGGATGCATTAACAGGTGTGTTGTAAACAAGACACGAGAAGTCATTCTTCCGCTCTACTCTGCGCTGGTTAGGCCTCAACTGGAGTATTGTGTCCAGTTCTGGGCACTGCATTTCAAGAAAGATGTGGAGAAATTGGAGAGGGTCCAGAGAAGAGCAACAAGAATGATTAAAGGTCTTGAGAACATGACCTATGAAGGAAGGCTGAAAGAATTGGGTTTATTTAGTTTGGAAAAGAGAAGACTGAGAGGGGACATGATAGCAGTTTTCAGGTATCTAAAAGGGTGTCATCAGGAGGAGGGAGAAAACTTGTTCACCTTAGCCTCTAATGATAGAACAAGAAGCAATGGGCTTAAACTGCAGCAAGGGAGATTTAGGTTGGACATTAGGAAAAAGTTCCTAACTGTCAGGGTAGTTAAACACTGGAATAAATTGCCTAGGGAGGTTGTGGAATCTCCATCTCTGGAGATATTTAAGAGTAGGTTAGATAAATGTCTATCAGGGATGGTCTAGACAGTATTTGGTCCTGCCACGAGGGCAGGGGACTGGACTCGATGACCTCTCGAGGTCCCTTCCAGTCCTAGAGTCTATGAATCTATGAATATAAGATCTGAATCAAAGAATATTGCCATTAGTATATCTGGTCAGTGATTTTATACTACATATGCTATTATCAGTGTTCTATTTTCATGAATATCGAAGTATTCAAAACTCTGTCTTCTCCTCACAGATATTTCACCAGATTTGCATGGTAGATAAATACCTGGTTATATCAATATTCTGACTGTTATGCTTGTTTTTATTCAAGTTATACTGCAAGGTTACAGTATTTTTTTTAAATAAAGTTACAAGGTCTGTGTTCTTGCTAAAATGGTTTACATTACCATCACTAAAAATATTTCAAGATAAAAAGTGAGACCATGTTTATCAGTACGTCTGCAGGCAGCAAGAGTCTCAGAAACATTCCGTTTAACCAAAACTTTTATTTGGGGGGAAAAAGGAGGAATAGTTAAGAATGATAGGAGCTAGATGGTTATCAGGCAAACACTAATGAAACACAGAGCCTTTCACAACTGGGTCACAAAACCAAATGTAGCCCAAGATGATAGCTGTCAAAAGTCATTATCAGTCAATGAGTGCTTGGTGTCTAATGTAAGAGGAGTTGCCAGTCTCTGTCCATTACACAACACACAAAATATTACCGAAACTGTCACATTTAGAAGACAGCCAAAGATACAATGGACACTATCTAGAAGTTAAGAGAGACAATCCCTCCAAAATATGGTGGAAGCATACTACCATGTCAGCATGGGGAAAATCTACACTGCCACAGCCTGTGCTATGTTTGTTTCATGGATAGAACGAGGGTTTTCATTTCCAGGGATACCAACTTGACAGTTTTTACAAGTACTATATTCACTTAAATATGTTAGAAAAAAATACAATTAAGCTTCCACAAAGTAATGAATACCATTCACTATGTAAAATTTTACATAACACTGCACTGTTGTTTTTATAGTGTTTTGCAATCTACACAGAGCGATCACTCACCCATCAGCTGGACATGAAAAAGTAGAAAGCACCAGCAAAGACAACACAAAGTTGCACCATTTTAATTAGAGGTGTGACACTGCACCAATTTATCATCTTCCCCTTTACACACATTAACATTATCACACCTTCAGTTAAACCCATGCATCTTCTTTGTTCATACAAGCCTAATGATTCTCAGAGAAAATTAAGTATCTTTTGGAATCAAAACCATGAAGGGGTTCCAGAATGTGAAGAAATACAGAATTTCCAGGAAGACAAACAAAAAACTGTAGAGTTGCTGCACAACTATCCTCTCCACATTCCATTCATTCCTTGCATGTATTAGGACATATAGATATTTCTGTAGGAAATATATCACATAGATAACATGAAACATTGCAAAACAGAAGGTTACTACCCCAAAAACTGAGTTGTCCAAATCCATTACCGCTGCAGAACCACAATGTAGGAATCACACAGCACGCTCAGGAGCCAAGAAACCTTTAACAGTATAACCATTATGGGGCCTTGGATCTGAGCATTCTAGAAAATAGTATTACAAAAGGTCATATAACCCGTCTAGCCATTCTCTGACTCTCACTCTTCATGCATATTTATAGACTCTAAAGGAGGAAGGGCTGATATATGACTCTTCAGAAGCAATATATTAGGAAAACTCCATTTAACAGAAGGTAACCTTCTGTAGGGAGTGCTTATTTTACAGAATTCATGTCCTGCACAGAATATTTTATTCTCCACAGAAAATACATTCTGCCGAAAAGTTCTGCAATTATGTCTTTCACTCACCAGGAGCTGCTGTGGCACTGGGACAGCAGTTGCTTCCAAGAGGGAGCAGCCTCAGCTGCACATAGGAAAAAGAAGAGGCTGTGTTCCTCATAGCACCTTGCCTGTGGGGCCAGGTCAGGAGGCATTGGATATGGGTGGACGTACAGCATCGGGCACATGGGGCTGCTGGCGGTGGGGGTCACAGACTGCAGTTCAGAAGGGCTGATGGGAAGAAGACTGGAGGGACACTGAATAGGAGGAGGGTGCAGGATAACATGGGAGGGGAGTGGCTGAGTGGGGATGAAGAGTAATTTTCAAAAACACTCTCTGTAATTCGGTTCTCTTTCAGGTCACTGATAACGTTAAAATAGCACAGGGCCAAGAACTAGTCCCTATTGGACCCCAAGTAGAAAAAACACCTGGAGTTTTCCTAATATATTGCTTCTGAAGAGTCATATATCAGCCCTTCCTCCTTCAGAGTCTATAAATACCCATGAAGAGTGAGGGTCAGAGAAGGGGTAGAAGGGTTGTGTGACCTTTTATAATACTATACTTGATGATGGATTCCCCATTTACAATTACATTTTGAGACCTATCAGACAGTTTTAATCCATTTAACATGTGCCACGTTGATTTTATATCATTTTAGGGTTTTTTAATATCAAAACGTTATACGGTACCAAGTCAAATGAGTTTCACAGAAGTCTAGTACATCAATACTATTATTTTTATGAACCAAACTTCTAGTATCACCAAAAAAGGAGATAATTTGATAGGATCTATTTGTAATAAGAGGAGGTTACATAAATGTAACCGGAGGTTCTTTGAGATGTGGGTCCCTATCTGTATTCCACTGAAAGGTTATATAAATGCACCATGCGTCCAAAGCCAGAGATTTTGAAAGCAGTAGTGTCCATTGGTAAACGCATGTACCCTTGCTACACCTCATGGTTTCGTCTGAGGTGATAAACGGCAGGGCGGATGGACCACGCCCTCAGTTCCTTCTCCATTGCAAACCAAGAAATCCACAGCAGAGGAGGAGGAGGGTGGGACTGGAATACCGAGGCCACACATCTCAAAAGAACTCCAGTTACATGTAAGTAACCTCCTCCTATTCTTCTTCAAGTGATGGTCCCTAGCGTACTCCACTGAGGGTGTCTAACTAAGAAGAGGGTGTGAGGATGATGATGGAACCATGGAACGGAGAACAGCTGCACCTAATGAGGCATCTGTCGCAGAGTCTCACATCGAAGCATAATGGGAAGAGAATGCATGTACTGAACTCCATGTCGCCTCCCTACAAATGACCATAAGCAGTATGTCATGAAGCACAGCTATGGTCAATGCTTGTGCTTTCATGGAGTGGAGACAGCTCGATAACTGATAATAGGATGTAATGCACCCTGAAACCCACTTAGAAGCCCTCTGAGTGGAGATTGCTTGCCTTTAATTCTTCTCGCTCTAGCGATAAAAAGTCTAGGAGACTTTCTGAATGATTTTGTCCTCTGCAGACAGAAAGTCAGGGCCCAGCAGATGTTGAGGAAATGAAGGCGGTATTCCGCCGCTGAGGAGTGAGGTTTCAGAAGGAAAGAGGTTAAGTGTACGAACTGGTTAGGACGAAAGTGGGATAAAGCCTTTGGCAGAAACTTGGGGTAAACTTTTTCACAGTCATTATTTTTGGTTCCCATTAAATACCCAAACTACATATGAGGAAGAAAAAAGTTATGTATATAAACTAATATACTAAAAAAAAGGAGTAACTAGGCTGGAGTAAGTGACTGATTACTATTTTTCCTATGTGAATTACAAAACTGCCTGTACTATAAGAGGAAAAAGGAAAGTAAAATCACTTTTTTTTTATTTTTTTCAGAGTAGTTTATGCATGGCCTCTTGCTTGTTCTTTTCTGTTTGCCAAGTCCATAAAAAATGAACTTATATTATCCATTAACATCTATGTGCTTGCATATCAATTCTAGTAGAGGTCGAGGAAAATTGGCTGGCATAACAACTTTCCGCAGATGACCTAAGGTATATAACCAATAGCCAGAGAAGTGCCAAGAAATTAAATTAATCTGGGATTTCAAAACAGGAACATCTTCCTCACCAACTAACGTTCTGTCTCTGTTTACATGTCTATCGATTTCTTGGAGCCTGAGAAAATACATTCAGTGGAATTCCAACATCATTCCCTAGCAGTGGCATGCATGACATTTTTACTAAGGCATGCAGTTCAACTTGCATGCCTTAAGAAATCCAAAATTGCACCCTCCATACACTGTCTTCGGATGTACCGTATGTACAAGGTCTCACTATGCAGAGGATGCCATTTTGTTCTACAATATGTGTTCAGCGACCAGACGGAACTATCCTGCAGGTGAGATTCAGCCCATAGGCTACCAGAACGACCATGGTTTTTTTTAATTCAGGGGTTTGCAATGGTATGCAACTGTTCCCTAAAAGAGCATATGGCAAAATAGCAGAGTGGAATCAAACTCTTGGGAATAGAATGAAAAAGATGTATAAAAAATACCTAATGAAGCATGCTATGGCTACCCAAGGCAGGAATTTTACAAAAGTTAATCTTAGCTTTCAGTGCTGCGCTGCAGGGACAGCAATGGAGGCTAATTTCAGCAGGACAAAACCCTTAGTGAACTAAAAGCCAGAAGAGTGGAGGTATTTTTAGGAAATATGTACAATTTTTGGATGTACCAAATGTGGCTATAAACAGCAGTTTAAACCCATTTTAAACATATTATAAAATGTATTTACCTCCACGCTTTTTGGGAGCTTCAGGTTTCATTTTAACGATATTTCTGCTTCTAAATTCAGGCCCTTTAAAATCATCTTTGTCTTCATTCAGCACTGGCTCTGGTTGTACAACCACTGTACCTAGAATGATTTCATTTAAAAGTTGGAAACTATTACATATCCAAGTGACATTCCAGTGAAGTGCAAGACTCCTGTTTAAATAAAAGCCAACATTGCATATATTTTCCCCCCAACAAGCTATATGACGACTGACTGATAAACAACACATATCCTACTGAATATGTTTCCATATTACAAATATCAATACCACACACTTCGAACTGGCACTGATATTGCAATTGTAGGACAGAGATCAAAAACTGAATGGACCCTGGAGAGCTAACTATCCTCTCTACCCCCAGATGCAGTCCATGAAGAACAGAATAAAGCATAACAGTGAGACAATGTGGATGAGCTTGCAATGCAACTGTTCTGTGGCTCCAGAAGTTTTAGGACAGCTAACTGAGCATCTCTCAAAAGCCACAGAAATTAATTCCCTCCCCCACCAACAGGACAAAATCTCATTTTATTTTTTTTTTTTTTTTAATTCTTAGATCTACTAATGTTTAAACAAAATCGAACAGTGCTAACCAAAGTTACAGGAAGAAAAAAAGTGTAATTTCATATTTAGAGCTGGGTTTCAATCATGTGTCTCCTGGGAACTTGCAGTAATACAACATTCTGTAAAAATAACCCTACAATGGACTGCTTCTGACGCAAGGGGCAGTAGTAGTCTCTCTGCGATACTATGGCTTTTATAGAGCTAAGAAAAGCAAGCTTTTTTGTTGCTGTTTTTAAACCATGCTAAAACTAAAAATATAGTGTAGAGGGTGTTTTAAAAGTACTGTACCTAAATATAACCCAATAATGACAAAGGATTTTTTTTGTTTTGTTTTTAAACATATTTCAACATCTGGCCTAACCTCTGATACTTTTAAGCAAAGGGTAAATTTTTCAAAGTGAGTTACTTATGAGAATTAAACCCCATTCTCAAATGGGACTTAGATACTTATGAAAATTTTACCCAGAATGTTTACAAAAAATAAAATCAAAATACCATTTCCTGTTTCATGTTGTCTTTATTTCCACAAAAATATGGATTTCAATGCATATTTTCAATTTAGTAATCAGTGCATCCTGGTAGATCCAGTGATTTATGTATGTGGGGTTCAAAGTAGACATTTAAAAACAAAATATTTTAACCTTTTGGATGCTATAATCACAGTAGGTCCTCAATAGCCTGCTGGCTAAGATTGGCACATTACAAAATATAGAAATAAATAAATAAAACCAGACAAAGTATACAATGTTTCCCTTTACGCTATTATGCATATTCCATCACAGTCTTGACACTAATTCGCAGAATTCAGACACACAGAAAACACATGATCTACCTTTAGGTAAGCTTTTCATATCAACATCGTTTTCTGAGTTTTCATTTGAAACATCTTCATTTACAGTTTCAGGTAAGGTTTGTTCATCATCTGATCCAACATACTTTGTTACAACTGTAGGTTTCCTGTATGAACAGAAAAAAATCCACATTTGTGATAAATATTTTATAGCAATTTAGGTGTATAAGGTGTTTTGCAATCAAACACAATCTCCTTCGACCAGGAAGTTTGTAATTTTAAATTATAGTTTTTAATCTAATTTAAACTGCATGAGATGACGAAGCAGAGAGAAATAGACTGGGCAAGAGTGACAACACTAAACAACAGAAGAGGAATTCTGTTCTTAGAGATACATAGGGTTTCTTTTATCCCCCCAGAGAAAAGATACGTTGTTTTGTTTTACATATTTTGAAAGGATCTGAAGGACAGATTTACATAAGACAGCAAAAGACAAAAAGGAATGTGATCAGTGTAAGGTTGCTAAAATGCAGTTATTTTTGGCCACACTGAGAATGTGTTTTCTTTAGGCACTAACCGATTAGCAATTACCTTAGTGTATTACTTCTTGAAAGAGAGCAAACAAAAATTAATAAACTGAAGTGCATCAGACTGGCAGTGTATGCCTGAAACACCCCATACTGTTACCAGGTATTGATTTTATTGGTAAAGAGTAAACTGGCTATTATTGACTCACTGAGACAGGGTAAACTCATTACCCCACTTGGATACAAAGAAATGACTTTTCCAAGGGAAAAAAATCCTGGGTGTGGGGTGAGTAGTCCTGAAGGAGGAACCCAATGAGCATTTATGCCTGATGATCCTTGAGATAGAAAACAAGTTACCATGAAGACTTTGTTAATAAAGCCGTACTCCAGGAAGGGGGCAAATTTGGACTTGACACAGTGAACCTCCTCAGCTGGTGTAAATCAGCCTGATGTTACATGGCTCCATGCCAATCTACACTTTACAGTAATCTGGCCCTGCATAGATTGTTTCTGTAGACCAAGTTAGGGAAGGCACCTAGTTACAAATAGTATTATCCACATTTTCCTTTTCAAACTAACCTTTTTGAACGTGATGATCCTAAAGATTTGGATCTTTCTGAAGAACTATTGCCCTAAAAAGAAGGAAAAATTTGAAGTCACAAACATCTGTTACTATGTGACCAGAACATACATCAACAAAAAATTAATTTCTTGGATTCTTAAGTATACAGCAGCAACTCAGAAGTCAATTTCTACCCGGGTTTAAACCAATTATATCCCATTTCTTGTTAATACTACATTTCATATCAAGGGCAGCAGAACAAAAATTAAAGTTATGCTTGTAAGTGTAGTGTTGTAATTAGCTGGGTTCAATGATGAGACTTGTCAGTTTATAAATTACTACCTGGATTAAGATCTCTTAAAATTAATGCATACTTTGAACTCCACCAAGCATACACTGCATCAGAAATTATAAAGGAATACTACTGTGATTTGAGAAATTCACAGAATCATACACCATATTTCTTATGCACCAAATTTGCAGGAAATTGAGGAAGTATGAAAAATAATAGAGGACCTTTGCATAAGATTTTATTTCCCTGCAATCTCCCATCCCAAAGGGTCCATTTAACAGTTAAGGCTTGCACTTCACAACTTTCTGGGCTAAAGACTGGGTATGGCTCACTCAAGAGCATATCATCAATATTCGTGAGTCACTTGAGGGTGTGATTAACTGCCCTATTAATAACAGAATACCAACTGAAATTATATATATTTTTGGATTTATTTATTTTTTTTAGATTTTCAAATGTATTGATTTCAGTTATAACACAGAACACAAAGTGTACAGTGCTCACTTTATATTATTTTTAATTACAGATATTTGCACTGTAAAAAAGGTAGCAAAAGATACTGCTTTCCAGTTCACCTCATAGAAGTACTGTAGTTCAATCTCTTTATCATGAAAGCGTAACTTACAAATGTAGATTTTGTTTTGTTATATAACTGCACTCAAAAACAAAACAACGTAACATTTAGAGCCTACAAGTCCATTTAGTCCTGCTTCTTGTTCAGCCAATCACTAAGACAAACAAGTTTGTTTACATTTATGGAAGACAATGCTGCCCGCTTTACGTGTGAGATATGCTAAACCTTCGTATGTCCCTTCATGTTTCGGCCACAATTCCAGAAGACATACTTCCATGCTGATGATGCTCATTAAAAAAATAAAGTATTAATTAAATGTGACTGAAGAGAGAATTGGAGAGAATTCTTTATCTCCTGCTTTGTGTTTTACCTGCATTCTACCATATATTTCATGTTATACCAGTCTCAGATGATGACCCAGCACACTGTTTGAGTTAAGCACACTATCACTACAGATTTGACAAAACACAAAGAACGAACCAATGTGAGATTTCTAAAGATAGCTACAGCACTCGACCCAAGGTTTAAGAATCTCAAGTGCCATCCAAAATCTCAGAGGGACAAGACGTGGAACATGCTGTCAGAAGTCTTAGAAGAACAACACTATGATGCAGAAACTACAGAACCCAAACCATCAAAAAAGAAAATCAACCTTCTGTTCGTGACATCTGACTCAGATGATGAAAAAGACAGTTACTCATCTTTGTAACTGTTGTTCTTCGAGATGTGTTGTTCATATCTATTCCAATTAGGTGTGCGCACGCTGTGTGCACGTTCGTCGGAAGATTTTTACCCTAGCAACACTCAGTGGGTCGGCTGGGTCGCCCCCTGGAGGGGTGCCGTTGTGGTGCCGGATATATATCCCTGCCGACCCAACAGCCCTTCAGTTCCTTCTTGCCGGCTACTCCAACAGAGGGGAAGGAGGGCGGGTTTGGAATGGATATGAGCAACAGATCTCGAAGAACAACAGTTACAAAGGTGAGTAACTGTCTTTTCTTCGAGTGCTTGCTCATATCGATTCCAATTACGTGATTCCCAAGCCTCACCTAGGCGGTGGGGTTGGAGTGAGATGTTGCAGAATGCAAAACTGCTGAGCCAAACGCTGCATCATCTCTGGACCAATGCATAAAATGAACCAATGCATAAAATGAACCAATGCATAAACTGAACCAATGCATAAAATGAGGCTAAGGTGTGAATCGATGACCAGGCAGCGGCCCGACATATTTCCTGGATGGGAATATAGGCCAGGAAGGCAGCAGATGAAGCTTGAGCCCGAATAGAATGGGCAGTGGGGTGGCTAGCCGGAACACAAGCCAAATAAAAGCACGCACGGATGCAAGACGTCACCCAAGATGAAATCCTCTGGAAGGAAACCGACAGGCCCTTCATCCGGTCTGCTACCGCTACAAACAGCTGAGGCGACTTTTGAAAGGGTTCTGTTTGGTTGTTTCCCCCCTCCCCCCCCGATATAAAAGGGGAGAGCCCTGCGGATGTCTAGGAAGTGCAGCTGTTGTTCCCGACGAGATGAGTGCGGCTTCAGGAAGAAGACCAGAAGCAAGGTGTCTTGATTGACATGAAAGGCAGACACCACCTTAGGGAGGAAGGCGGGGTGTGGTCGCAGCTGTACCTTGTCCTTATGAAACACCGTATACGGGGGGTCCGCTGTCAGGGCCCGAAGCTCGGATACTCGCCTTGCCGAAGTAATAGCAACGAGGAAGGCCATCTTCTAGGAGAGGTACAGCAGCGAGCAGGTGGCTAGCGGTTCAAAAAGAGGACCCATAAGCTTGGCTAGAACCAGACTGAGGTTCCAGGTAGGGGTAGGGCGTCTAACCTGCAGGTACAAACGTTCCGACCCCTTGAGTAACCTCAAAACCATGGGGTGAGAGAAGATTGATCGCCCGTCCTCCCCTGGGTGGGAGGCGGAGATGGCTGCCAGATGCACTTTTATGGAAGAGACCACTAGGCCGTGTTCTTTCAGGAACCAGAGGTAGTGCAGGACAGTAGGAACTGGTACCTGCGTGGGGACAGTATTTCGTTGAGCGCACCAGCAGGAAAAACGCTTCCACTTGGCCAGATATGTCAACTTAGTGGAAGGCTTCCTACTGCCCAAGAATACTTGTTGGACCGAGACAGAGCAACGTAACTCGGACCGGCTTAATCACGCAGCAACCATGCTGTGAGGTGAAGGGACTGTGGATCTGGATGGTGAAGTCCGCCGAAGTCCTGAGTTATGACATCCGGCCTGAGTGGTAGGGGAATTGGGTCTGCAACTGAGAGGTCAAACAACATGGTGTACCAGCGCTGCCTCAGCCACGCTGGAGCGATCGTCATCAGATGGACGCTGTCCCTGCGGAGCTTGAGAAGGACCCTGTGGACCAGCGGGAATGGTGGAAAGGCGTAGAGTAGACAGTTGGTCCATGGTATCCGGAATGCCTCTGAGAGGGAGCCCAGGGAGCGCCCCTGGAAGGAGCAGAACACATGGCATTTCCTGTTCTTGCGAGAGGCGAAGAGGTCTATGTGGTGAAAACCCCACTTCCAGAAAACAGAATGGATGACGTCCCAACGAATCGACCACTCGTGAGACAGGAAGGATCTGCTGAGGTGATCTGCCAGAGTGTTCTGAACTCCTGGGAGAAAGGATACTACCAGATCGATCCAGTGGGCTATGCAAAAGTCCCAGAGCTGAATGGCTTCCTGACAAAGGAGGGAGTAGCATGCACCGCCCTGCTTGTTTATGTAAAACATGGCCATTGTGTTGTCCGTGAACACTGATACACAACGGACTTGGAGATGCTCTCGAGACACCTGGTACGCTACACGAACTGCCCTTAGCTCCCGCACATTGATGTGCAAGGTTAGTTCTTGAGCTGACCAGAGGCCTTGAGTGCGGAGGCCCTCGAGGTGGGCACCCCAACCCAGAGATGACGCGTCCGTGGTTAGGGCCATCGAAGGTTGCAGTGGGTGGAATGGCATCCCTGCACAAACTAGGATGGGAGTCAGCCACCAGGTTAGAGAGCCTAAAACATTTGGGGAAACAGTGAGTATCGAGTCCAGGCTGTCCCGGCCCGGCCAGTATACTGAGGCAAGCCAGGTTTGAAATGGACGGAGGCATAGCCTGGCGTGTTTGGTAACGAAGGTGCAGGCGGCCATGTGACCGAGTAGGCTGAGACAAGCGAGAGCTGATGTTGTCAGGAAGGTTCAGAGGCCTTGAATAATTGTAGCCATCGCCTGAAAACGAGGCTGCGGCAGGCAGGCTCTGGCCAGAGTGGAGTCCAGAATCGCCCCGATGAAGTCTGTTCTCTGCGTGGGTATCAGAGTAGACCTCTCTATGTTGATCATTAGGCCTAGGCTCCTGAAGAGGTCTTTGACAATGTACAGGTGATGTCTCACTTGTGACTCAGAGGTCCCTCGAACGAGCCAATCGTCGAGATACAGGTAAATGCGCACCCGACGCCGCTGGAGGGAGGCAGCGACTACAGCCATGCATTTTGTGAATACTCACAGAGCCGTAGAAAGGCCAAATGGAAGGACCATGAACTGAAAATGTTAATGGCTGACCACAAAACGGAGGTACCGTCTATGTGGTGGGTAAATCGCAATGCGGAAATACGCGTCCTTCATATCAAGGGGAGGCATACCAGACTCCGGGATCCAAAGACAGGATAATGGTCCCCAGGGATACCATGCGGAACTTCAATTTTATCATGAATTTGTTGAGTTCTTGCAGGTCTAGGATCGGTCGTAGACCTCCCTTTACCTTGGGGATTAGGAAGTATCGGGAATAAACCCCTTGCTCCTCAGGTCTTTTGGTACCTCCTCTATGGCTTCAATGGTTAGGAGCCACTGGACCTCTTGTAAGAGGAATTGCTTGTGAGAGGGGTCTCTGAAGAGGGACGAGGAGGGAGGGTGGGAAGGTGGGGTTGAAACAAACTGAAGGTGGTATCCCAACTCCATCGTGCGCAGAACCCAACGATCTGAAGTTAGGTGGGACCACACAGGGAGGAAATGGGAGAGGTGGTTGTAAAAGGGAGAAGGAGGATCCAGGAAAACAACTGGTGGGCTGTCCTCGGGTGTCCCATCAAAAGTTGTGTTTGGGCCCCGCCGATGGTTTGGGGGGGGGGGGGGCTGATTTTTCCCACCTTGGGGGCCAGACTGCCTCCGTCAATTCCCTCGGCCACGCCTTCCACTTAAGTCCCGTCGTGGCCTAGGCAGGGGTAAGTACCATGAGGCTGGGGCCGGAAGGTCCTGTGTTGGGTCACTGGTGTGTGCATCTCCAGTGAGTGCATTATTATGCGACTGTCCTTCAGACTTTGTAATCTGGGATCAGTCTTGTCTGAGAAGAGCACCTGGCCTTCAAAGGGCAAGTCCTGAATAGTTTGTTGTAATTCAGGAGGAAGGCCTGATACCTGGAGCCAGGAGATACGCCTCATCATCATTCCTGATGCCAGAGTCCTGACCGCAGAGTCCGCTGCATCCAGAGAAGCTTGGAGGGAGGTTCTAGCCACTTTCTTACCCTCCTCAAGTAAGGCCTAAATTCCTGGCGGGACTCCTGGGGAAGAAGCTCCATAAACTTCCCCAAGGACGTCCATGTGTTATAGTTATACCTACTTAGATGGCCTTACTGGTTTGCCACCCTAAGTTGAAGGCCCCCAGCCGAATATATTTTGCGGCCTAGGAGGTCCATGCGCCTAGCCTCCTTGGGAGCAGGAGCTTGCTGGCCCTGACGCTTCCTCTCGTTTACCAATTGAACTACTAGGGAGCAAGGAGATGGGTGTATGTAGAGATACTCGTACCCCTTGGAGGATACCATGTATTTTCTCTCTACTCTCCTGGCTGTGGGGGGGAATTGAGGCTGGGGATTGCCAAATGGTGTCCGCTTTTGCTTGAATAGTACAGATAAACGGCAGGGTCACTTTAGTAGGTGGGTCTGGAGATAGGATGTCCACTAAAGGGTCCTCTATTTCAGGGACCTCCTCCACCTGTAGATTCATATTCTGCACCACCCGTCTCAAGAGGTATTGATGTGCCCTTAGGTCAATTGGGGGAGGGTCGGAGGAGGATATTCCTGCCACAGTCTCATCTGGCGAGGAGGAAGAGGAGAGGCCAGGGACAAGAGGGTCCTGTGGGAGCTCCTGTTCTTGAGGAGCAACATTGGACTCCAGTGGGATCTGGGTGGTACCGAAGGCCTTGCCTGTACCCATGGGGGGGAGGGGCCCTCACTGTTGCCTCTGGTGCCCGGTGTTCTGACGGGGCAGACCGTGGTGCAACTGAGGGAACACCTTGGGCTTGGTGGTACGCCCACGGTGTCCAGAAAGACCACTGATGGGGTCCTTGCTCGTGGCTCTGGCTCTCAGGAAACATATGGCTGGGGACATCCAAGCCATGATCCTGTGGATAGGAAATGCTACCAGCCTGTGATGACACTGAGGTGTGTCTCGACGGCCAAGGCGGTGCTGACAGACCCTGAGAGGGAGCCACATCTCGGGTTGGTCTTTCCCGGGAGGGCAGTGGGGAGCGGTACTGGGAGCTGTAACGGTACCGCGAGGGAGACCAGGACCTACAACCAAAGTGGTGCCGGGAGGTCGACCAGGATCTCGAGTCCCTTCGCCTGGAGCGGCTGCAAAATGCGCAGTACCGTGAATGGTGCCGGGAGTCGGATCAGTACCGCGAGTATCTGGCAGGTGAACGGGAGGCCGAGCGGTGCCGCTAGTGCGACCGGTACTGCGATAGAGAGCGGTGCCGGGACTGCGAGCGGCGGCGGGACTGAGATCATCAGCAGGACTGAGATCTTAAAAGATGCCTCTCGGCGGCTCCCACGGAGGGTGGCCTCAGCAAGGCAAGTTTGTCAATAGATAGGATGACCCGCACCGGTGGTGCCTGGGGTTGAGGCAGTGTGGTCACCGTCATCGCGATCAATTCCCGTGCCGTGGAGAAGGTCGCCGGCGTGTATGGAAGAGCGAGCTCGACCACGGTGTGAGCCGGGGAGCTTTCGGGCACCGGACTCAACTGCCCTTGCGGGACCAGAATCAATGATGCTGCACTCAGCGGTGCCGTGGCAGATGAAGGTGCCGGGCGAACCATCGTCGACAGGCACTCCTTCTGTGAGTGGTGCCGAAGCAGCCGGGGCGCTGTGTTGCTTCCTGGGCCGCGGGGACAGGGACCGGTGCCGAGCAGACGTCGGTGCCGGTGAGGGTTAGTGCTGTGGCTCCTTCGCGTTACCGGAGCCAAAGGAGCACTCCTCACAGATGCAGGTTGAGTGCTCGGTACCGACGTTGCAGGGCTAAGTGCCGCCTCCATGAGGAGCTGTTTCAGTCCAAAGTCCCACTCCTCCTTTGTCCTCAGTTTAAATGACTTACAGATGTGGCACTTTTCAGGAACGTGGGATTCCCCTAGGCACTTGAGGCAGGAGTCATGGGGATCCCCTATTGGCATCGGCTTTTGGCACGCCGAGCAGAGTTTGAATCCCGGTGACCTGGGCATGAGCCCAGCACTGGGGTGGAGGAAAGGGGCTAATCCCCGATCCCCCATCAACTAAATACACGAACTATATCGATACACACACACACAACAACTAGCCCTAACTACAACTGTAAAACTCGAACTATAAACACAATTAACAGTAAAGAACAATGAGTAAATTTGGGAAGTGGAGATCAGCTAAGCCGCGCTCCACAGTTCCAATGACCATCACGGGTGGTAAGAAGGAACTGAAGGGCCATTGGGTCGGCAGGGGTATATATCCAGCGCCATAACGGCACAACTCCAGGGGGCGACCCACCGAGTGTTGCTAGCGTAAAAATCTTCTGACAGACGTGCTCACGGTGCGTGCACACCTAACTGGAATCGATATGAGCAAGCACTCGAAGAAGAAATGAACGTGCATGAAGTAGAACCCATCATCAGCACGGAAGCATGTCCTCTGGAATGGTGGCCGAAGCATGAAGGGATATACGAAAGTTAGCATATCTAAACACATAAATACCTTGCAATGCCGGCTACGAAAGTACCATGCGAAACCCCGTTTTCACTTTCAGGTGACATTATAAATACGAAGTGGGTAGCATTATCTCATAAATGTAAACAAACTTGTTTCTCTTAGTGACTGGCTGAACAAGAAGTAGAATTAAATGGACTATGTAGGCGCTAACGGTTTACATTCTTTTGTTTTTGAGTGCAGTTATGTAACAAAGCAAAATCTACATTTGTAAGTTACACTTTCACTATAAAGAGATTACACTACAGTACTTCTATGAGGTGAACTGAAAAACAGTATCTTTTCTTTACCTTTTTTACAGTGCAAATATCTAACAAAAAATAATATAAAGTGAACACTGATCACTTTGTATTGTGTTATAATTGAAATCAATATATTTGAAAATGTAGAAAAAAATCAAAAAATATTTACAATAAATTTCAATTTATTCAATTGGTGTTCTATTATTGTTTAACAGTGCAATTAAAACTGCAATTAATCACAATTGTTTTTTTAGTTGCAATTAAGGTTTTTAGTTAATTGTGTGAATTAACTGCGATTAATTGACAGCCCTAATACTTCCATGAAAAGGGGTATAACTGTTATGCAATTTGCCAATCCTCAACCATGAGAATTCCCAAAATTGCAGCAGCTCCCTACTTCTCAGCAAAGATTTAGTAGCGGTTAGAAGCCTCATGATAGTACAGTGTGATACCTTCCACAAAGTATACATTTACTCATGCATTATGAAGGACCATAGGAAAAATACAGAAATAGTCAAAACTAGGAAAGCACATTGAATTTATTATTTTACTTTTTATTTTTAAATTGTGAATGCTTAATTGCTGCTAAGTCATAATGGATGTCATTCATATACATTTAAAAGGTTATATTGTGTTTTTTAATTTAACTTTTAGAAAAAAAAGCTTCCGAATCAACTTTCATATTCAGCAGATATGGTAGTGTAATCCAATATAGATATTAATTCAAATTTAATCAGTATCTTCTATATCAGCCATTTTTGCATTACCAGCGTTACTGTAAATCAAATGCACCATATACTTTATTCTTACCTCTTCCCTGTTGTTTTCCATTGGAGTTGGACTATTTTCAGGTCCACTACTTTTACCTAGGCAGGGAGGAAAAAAGTATAATTCACAGAATGGTAGAAATCACTAAAAATTCTTTAAATTATAAATGATGGTTTGGTATAAACATTTTATGAGCATTATTAAAAAACGTTACTAAATGGATAATTAGTCAGTGGGGATGAGGAGTGAGATTTATATCATCACAATAAAACCTTTGCATAACACCACAGCATCATTTATTGCACATATGCCAAATAATTTACAAAAAAAATTTAGAATTTTTTTTAAAATGTCATTGCTACTATTTTTCAACCTTTTTCCACCAATAAAGAACGCATACTAGAGGAGCCAGAGGGCAACTATATATGCTTTACACGAAAAGTAGTAACCACCAATATATTCCTGAAGCCTCGGTACATAACATTGGGACTTTAAGGACTGATATATCATGAACCTAGCTAGCACAACCAAAAGTAAGTGATGTACCCCATTTGATATTGTGGATTCTCCTTTTTCCAGATATACAGACCTATTTCTAGCCCTAATGGGTTGTGGGATATTAAACCTTAAACATGTAATTTGTCCAGGACTGACTACTACCTGTTCCGCACCCCCATCTAGTGTAATTCTGAGAGAAATGTTACACATTTTTTGGGGGTAGACGGGAATATTTCCGTTTCGGCATTCTTTATTATGCAGCTATATGAAATTGCTCAAAGGCTTAGAATGTTAGAAGTAGCCTCACAGGAAATGGATTAATGGGACGTACAAAAATGTTATTTTTCATACAGATACCATGTGATTATTATAGATTAGGCTAATAGCACTCTTTACATTTTAAGACCTATTTTCAGCTGCTTATAACTTTGCAAACTGAGTTGAATTTTTCCACACTGGCTGTGTCTGCCTCAGGCTTAATGTTTTTCGGAAAATTTCAGCCAATACAATGTAGGTGCTTATGAAAATGAAAGTATGGATAAGTATGTTTCCATGTATTAATTCTTCAGACCATTTCTCTGAAGTGCTCTCATGTCCCTCTGTTTTGCAGCAAGATGTTTAGCTGGATTTTTCTTGCTAACATCCTCATGCTCTGATCACCGTGGCGTCAGGAAAGAATTTCCCCCCAAGTCAGATTGGCAGTGACTTTGGGGAGGGGTTCACCTTCCTTTGCAGCATGTGGTGCATATCATTTGCTGGAGTCATCTGGGTATCTCTCACTTAATCAATTCCATGCCATTGCAGGGGTTTAAGGCATTGGTGCACCTCAGTCCCTCCCATTCTCTGCCTGTGGCACATAACAGTTTAGTGTCCTGTGGGCCGTTAACATTTTGGTCACATTTCAATTGTTGGGTTTAGCATGTGGGCGCTGAGTGATGTTGGTTGCACGTGACATACAGGAGGTCAGGCTAGCTGATCTGGTGGTCCCTTCTGACCTTAAACCCTGTGACTACTGTGACAGATATTGCAACCATATGCAATGTCTTTGGGGGAACATATTATATCATGGTTATGTGTATCACTGTGGGCCAGGAATTATATGTATAATTGTGTTCTACTCCATGGGGCTGAATTACTACAGCTCCTTCAGGAACTAAAACACTGTAGGGTGATTAAGGAGAATCAGTCACTGTACCAGACAGGTACCACCTGCTGGGGTATTTGCATACAGGGACTCAAACTGGGTTACAAGAGACTAGGAAAACCAAGAAAGGGCTTTTGGCTTAAAAGGGCTGCATTTAAACTGACTTCTTTCTGATTCAGCAAACAGACAGGACCTTCTGTCCAAGTGGGCCTGAACCCTTGTGGAAGGGTTAGAAAGACTCTGGCCTACTAGGGCCCTGTAAGAATAATGGGTAACCTATGGTAAGCTTTTAGCATGCCTGAAGGAACTCCTCCCCCTCCCACAAAGCTTTTCCTTAAGAATAAATACGCTTGCTTAGAAAGAGCAGTATGGTAACTTGTAACTGATGGTTATATGTTGTTCATAGCCTTTCGACAGAAAATAAAGCACAGGTAGACTGGCCTTTAAGCAGACTGGCTTGCCAGGGATATCAAAGTGCAGGGATTTGGGAAGGGAAGCCTTAAAATCCCCATCAAGAGGCAGAGAGATGCAGGTCTCCACTTAAGAGAGGCGACAGCTGAGTACTGAAAACCCTAAGTGGGTACCCTTAAGAGACCAAGAGAGGGGTATAAGGTACACTCATGCTAAAATTGTGACAACTAATGACTTGAAATTTGGCTGAAGGGTGACGTGCTAAGGCTGTCCCTCCTGGCATCCCCATTAAAATTCGCCTAACTTTGGTTAAATTGTAACAATTTCAGTTTGCACATGCTCAGTAGAGAATACGTTGATTTTAGCAGATAAAATTTCTGAAGAATCCATCTTCACTGGGCATGCTCAAATCTCACTGTATCTTTGTGTGACTGGACTCTCACCATGCCCACAGAGTGACTGAGCACGTTGCACCCCCTCGCATCACAGTGCTGACCAGACTGAACATGTCATCACCACACAGCAACTGAGCATGTTCTCTCCAGTCTAGGGGTACAGAGCTGAGCGCGTGCCAGACTGGGGAATTGAGAGCAGGGAGCCTGTCTTTCCCATGTTCTCAATGACACCTCTACTCCCCTGTAACACATCCAGGCAATGCAATATGAAGGAGGAAGCTGCCCCATTCAAATACACAGGAGACAGAAGCCAGACTGGGCAGGAAGGAGAGTATGCTGGCACACAAAGTCTGGTGAGACTGAGACAACAGTTATGCAGTTAGAGGTGAAGAGGCTGGAGCAGGAAGCTGGGAGGAGACTGACTTGCTGGGCAAGAAGACTAGGAGTCAGGGTGGGGAAGGGATAGACAGACTGGCTGGACCAGGAGAATGCAGTGAGGAGCAGGAGGAGTATGGAGGACAGAGAGTGGGCAAGCACCTCAAAAGGGAGTGAAATCAGAACTGGCTGGGCAGAGACCATGACCAGATGTGAGGAGGGGATGAGAGAATGATGAAGTCAGAGATCCGAACTATGACAGCAACCCTGGAAGGGGAAATAAGAACTTGCTGGTCAAGAAGACGAACGAGAAGCTTGAGTAAAGTCTGGGACTGGGAAGATAAGGATACTAAGGCCCCATCTACACGACGCGTGAAATTCGATTTTAGATACGCAATTTCAGCTACGGGAATTGCGTAGCTGAAATCGAATATCTAAAATCGAGTTACTCACCCGTCTTCACCGCGCCGAATCAATGTGCGCGGCTCGCAAAGTCGAATCCGGAACTCCGTTTGTTTTGGTGGAGTTCCGGAATCGATGTAAGCGCGCTCTGGGTTCGATATATCCCCGTCTAGACTAGACGCGATATATCAAACCCAGAGCTTTCGATTTTAACGCGCCGAAATGGTGCGTCGTATAGACGTGGCCTAAGACTGGTGCAAGGGGTTGGGGAGGGGAAGGACTGGAACACTTTGAAAGGGATGAGGCAGAAGGCAGTCAAGCTTGGAGGAAATGGACAGAAGTGGCTATGACCACTACAGAACACTCCCCTCCAGAGCCTAGAATGGCAGATTCCTGAGTCTCACTATTCCTCCTCCTGTCAGCAAATATATGTGAAAAGCATTGGTTAAATGTGTGTTTGATGTCCCTCTAGTACTAATCCACATAGAGGATAACTTACTATTGCTATCAGTTATTCCACTAGTTCAAGTGGCAGAAGTCTATGTAGTGTATCTAAAGGTTCCACCCATGTGGTGTTGTGATGCCACATGACAGCAAACTGAAAAAACAGCAGTTCTTCTTAAATAAAAAAAAGAGAAAAAGTTACACACACAAAAAATAAGTTAAAAGACCACTAAGGTTGCATAATCAGGCACACAAAACTTAGGAACTTTCAAGATTAAGGTTGCCTGAACAAGCTTCATTCAGCCTCCTTGTGTGTATGATTTACGATATAGTGTTAAACTATATGATCACACAGTATTTTTCTACAGGACTGCAGTCTCATTCAGTTCACTGGATAAACAGTGATTAATGATCAGCTATTCAATATTTTGTTTTCTCCTCATTGTTCAATTTATTGTAGACTGTTCAAATCCTGTTATGAAGAAAAAAATATTTCCACATGGGCTTTTCTATGGTTCTCACCACTATAGTAAACTCAGTGCTTCAAAGAAAAATTAATTGGTCTTCTCAAAACTTCTCTGAGATGAGGGGGTGATATTATCCCACTTTTACAGATGAGGAACTGAGGCACAGAGATTATGGTCAAAAGCATCCACTAATTTTGGGGAACCACTTTGAAAATCCTAGGATCTGATTTTTCAGAAGACTTTCAGAATATGTTCAAAGGACAACTCCTATTGATTTCAGTTATGAGTGTTCAGCACTTCTGTCAATCAGACTTCAAGATATCAAGCTAGGCACTCAGAAAATGAGACACACACAATTAGCAAGCACCTCAAAGGTTTGGTTTATGTGACTTGTTTAGCATCACAAAGGAAGTCTGTGGCAGAGGCAGGGCCAAAATCCAGTTCTCCGGGACAACAATGAAAACCATAAAACCCTCCTTTCTCTTTCTGAAATCCTCTGCCTCTTTCACTAGACACCTTCCAACAAATGAGGAAGGGGCCTTTAAAGACAATCTTTTTTATTACACAATTCATCCCCAGAGCAGGGCATTGAATGAGGCAGAGGTCCTATGGAAAAATAGCATGCAACCAAATGAGTAAAGACTATCATTATTCATACGCAAAAGGGAACAGGAGTTTTTTGTAATTATATATAATGAATGTGTGTGAGATATCACACATACACCCTTGACATTTGGCAAAAGGGCTACGCAATCAGTGTATCTCTGCTCCACAGTAATTCTGTATTTCATGGACAAGCGCTAGAGTCACATTTGCAACTACACAGGACTGGGAAAGAGGTGCTGCAAACAGTATCCTCCTCAGAACAACTTCACAACAACAGATATCTATTTATCCATGTCACAGTTTGCTTTTGTCAAAGGTGCCCTGAAAAAGTATTGAAGCACCAAAGAGAAACTGAATTGTACACTCAGTGTTGACATTACAATATAGTAATAAGGGGACAATATTGTCAGAGATGCTAAACTTAAGATGAAATTTTAAGCAGAACTCCATTAAAACAAAGGGATATTATCAAGTATAGCAGAAGTTTGTGACTTCAACAGAAGTTTTACATAACCCAATATGAATATAAAGATCTTCAGTTGATGTAAATTGTCTTAGCTCCATTGACATCCATGCTGAGTATCTGAAAGAGCACTTTTTGTACAAAAAAATAAAAATTTTATTTCAAATATTCCTAAACAACATTAGAAATGCAAAACAGTTGCATCCTATTGTATCAGGAGAACAAGAAAGCCGAAGTAACTACAAAAAGTGAAAATGATCACTCTTATTTCACTATATGATCTATCTGAGAAGAGAAAAAACACAAGTGGTAATCAAGTAAAATTAGATTTTAAATTTCTGTCAATTTTAATAAGGTAATGAGTTGTTAGTGAAAAGTTAACTATTTCTCTTAACAGCATCCCTTCAGTGATCCCATGGATCTGTCTGCCAACAGAAGAAAATATACTCCTCAGCTAATACAATCCCAACTTTCCTCACACAGTCACTTCATAACAGTTTAAGTTTATTGCTATGGAAAGCCTTTTAAGGAAGTTGGAGTCTGAAAAGGTCTATATCTATAACAAATCCAGATTCCTACTATACATTAGATTATAATTTTCTCCTGTGTGTTTATTTTAAAAGATTTCATTATTGGACAGTAGTTAAAATGAAGTTTGTTTGTTTTTTAAATCCAGCACTTACCTATTAGATTTTTGGAGATAGCAATAATTTTCAAGAAGAAATCTAATCATTTACTTTAGAAGAGCCCTTTTGTTTTCAGTGGTTTCTGACTTAATTGTGAAAACACTTTGTGAATTAACATGAAAGCAACTGCCCCACACTCTCTTCCACAATTGTGAGGGTCAAAAGATCTTAACTTCAGCAGAAAAACAAGATATGTCTATTACACAGTGTTAACATAGGGAACCATGAGAAATCTGAACCAAAAGTATCCCAGAGGAAGATACAAACATCCCAAACCCCAAGAGCACACAGTTTAACTTCCATGAAACGGAATACTGAGGAACAAATACTGGGATACTTTTTTGTTGTTTTTATAATGTTTTAACATACAGAACATTTATATTCACAAATGAAATGCAATTAATACCAAAAATCTACTGTATACTTATCCAGATATCTCCACTTAAGAAGGAAACAGTAAGAACAATATTGCATATCTGTACATCAAAATGCATTTTATTGCACTACACTCCAAGATGTTGAATAAGAGTGTACATTTAAAAGAGGGAAAATATATATATTTTTACCTATACTTTTGCTCATAGATAGTCTTGGAGGCGAGTTTGCGTCCTCAGATTCTTCGGATGAGTGAGCCAAAAAGTCATGAAGCTTCTGCACCAACGTATTCAACTTGCTTTCACTGATAAAACACAGAAGTGTCACTTGAAATTTGTCTCACTATCTCATGCTACTTTATTAATATATAGTGCAAGCATGAAATGAATGCTGTTTGTTCTTAAATACTACATATCCAAGAAGAATTGAAGATCTTCCAACGCAAGGCTTTGTTTTTACCAAAGCATCTTTCTCAAAACGGGATACCAAAATAAGCAAAAATAACCCACTTGTAATTTTGAAAAAAAAAAAATTAAGTGCAGATTTGGCACTGAAATTAAGCATTTAGGACTACATTAGTATACAGTTAACAATAAAGCATGTATTTCATGTCATTAAAAAAATGAAATTTACAAAAGCCAAGAAAAGGTCATTGCTACTCAAAGAAATTAAAAGGAAAGAACACAGCTAAAACATTGTGCTTAATAAAGAGATTCCTTATATAATAGCTAAAAATTTGCATCTCTTATATTGGTTTGTCTGTGGATACATAACCCAAACAGCAATTGCTAGCAGCTTCTCTACATGGCCTAAAGAAAAAAAAATGTAAAGATGCATGGAAGCAGACAATATTTTAACTTATCCATACAAAGTTTACATCAAACCAACCATCCCAATTTATTTACCGAGTGTCTCAGAAGATAACCAGTAACATGTGTAGCTTCTCAAGACAATTGTGTAGGATCACATGATTACCTGATCTCACTACTTGAATTAGTTTACTGACACAATTGCTAACAGAATTTTCAGTTAGCCAGTTTTACAGAACAGGACCATTGGTCATTTCTCTACCATGTACACAAGTTCTCTTATGAATAAGACATGGCTCCAATTCACCAGTTACCTTATTAGCACTGCCTATTTAAAAAGGTTTCTTGTCTTAGGCCCTCCAAGTATTTTTCTCCCACCTCCTAAAGCAGCGGTCATCAATTGTGATCGACTGGTCGATCTTGGAGCCTCTGCCAGTGAATCGCCAGCTGCTAAAAGTCTGGTGGCACAGCAGGGTTCAGCAGGCTGCCTGCTTGCCCTGCCCCCATGCCACTCCCGGAAGCAGCCAGCACAGATCTCCGCATGCTGCCCATGCCCACTGCCCCTGCAGCTCCCATTGACTGCAGTTCCTAGCCAATGGGAGCTGCAGAGTCAGCACTGGAGGACAGGGACAGCGGGAGCACACAGAACCACCCGCGGGCCCTTGGGACGCAGAGACATGCCAGGTGCTTCCAGGAGCAGCGTGGGGCCAGGGCAGGCAGGCAGCCTGTCTTAGCCCTCCTGCACCACCAACCGGGAGCTGCCTGTGGTAAGCGCCTCCCAGCTGCAGCCTGCACCTCACACAGCCTCCTACACCCCAAGCCCCTGCCCCAGCCCTGAGCCCGCACCCCAACTCCTTCCCAGAGCCCACACCCTCACCCCTACCACACCGCCCCTGCCCAGAGCCCCCTCCTGCACCGAAACTCCCTCCCAGACCCCACACCTCTCATCCCCTCCTCCACCCCAACACTCTGCCCCAGCCAGAGGCCCCTCCTGAACCCAAACTCTCTCCCAGACCCCAACCTCCTGCCCCAGCCCTGAGCCCACATCCAAACTCCCTCCCAGAGCTTGCAGCCCTCATCCTCTTCTGCACTCCAAGCCCCTCTTAGCCCAGAGACCCCTCCTGCTCCCAAACTCCCTCCCAGAGACCATACCCCTCACCTGCACCCCAATACCTTGCCCCATGCTCAGCCCCAAGCCCCCTCCCACACTCCAAACCCCTCAGCTGCAGCTCAGAGCCTGCACACTCTCCCACACCCCAACCTCCTGTCCCAGCCCGGTGAAGGTGAATGATGGTGGGGGAGAGTGAGCAGGACGGGGTCTTGGGGAAGGGGCAGGGTAGATCCTGGATCGATCTTAAAATTCGAAAAGTGATCTTGTGCATAAAAAGGTTGGAGACCACTGTCAAAAGCTTTCCTGTGCTCATATGGCTTTTTCCAGGTGTTTGTACAGTAAATGAAAAATCATACATAATCAGCTTCACTAACCTCTGTGTAAGATAACCCCTCAACACTGCCATTAAAGGGACACATCCAAATTGTGCTTTTTAAAAACTATTTTCAGGATATCGAATTTTCTGATTGTGTACACTTTAAATGGTAATTTAAAAAAAATTCTTAATAAAAAAATCAGAAATAAAATAGAACCATTAAGTCCTACAGTCTATTCCTTTGCCATATAGCATTGTTCCCTACAGTATATTTGCTAATGACCTGCATTCACAGCCGTGTTGTAAGTCTTAGTTTTATAAGGGTAGCATAGGATACGATAAAAAATTTTTAATGTCAATTAAAATATTTTAGAACTTTAGCATAGACAGAGAACGTTAAAATACAATAGAGTTTTAAAACATGTTAAAGTGCCTTATAAACATTTAGGGTATATCTAGACTAAGATAAATGAGTAAAAAAAAATTCCTAATCTAGATAGACGCCAAAAACTTTGAGATCCTTAGATGGAAGCGCTTTAAAAATACAAACTATTAATTTGTGACCTTCCAAAATGTATTATTTAGAATTACTTTCCTCACGCATCTTCAAAATACAGATATGGACTGCCTCACAATTACTCACTCATTAACTAACTATAAATTTCTATTTACCCTTCCTTTTTACTAAACTACTTCCACATTCCTCTTTGAAACCTCACTCTTTTTAAGTTATCCACACATATAACATTGATTTTTGAATGGTTCTTGACAATCAATGGTGTAGGAACCGATGTTAAATTAAAAATCTTTCAAAAACATCTCAAGAGCAATTTTTGTGTTCATTAGTTTACTTTATCAGAACATTAGCGCACATGTCTGCAGATTCTTTAGTCAGTTGTAGCTTTTTTAATATTTACTGTGACAAAGTTCCTCCTCTGCCTTGGTAGGTCCTGCACTTATTGGCAGATTTGCTCACCTCAGTGATCTTCCCCACAGTCTGGATCAACTCCTCCTGTGTCTGATCAGGAGTTGGGAGGTTTGGGGGGAACCCGGGTCCGCCCTCTACTCTGGGTTCCAGCCCAGGGCCCTGTGGATTGCAGCTGTCTATAGTGTCTCTTGTAACAGCTGCATGACAGCTACAACTTCCTGGGCTACTTCCCCAGGCCTCCTCAAAAAACCTTCTTAATCCTCACCACAGACCTTCCTCCTGGTGTCTCATAACGGTTTGTACTCCTTAGTCCTCCAGCAGCACACCCTCTCACTCTCAGCTCCTTGTGCCCCTTGCTCCCAGCTCCTCACATGCACTTCCTCCTCTGGCTCCTCCCACCTGACTGGAGTGAGCTCCTTTTTAAACCCAGGTGCCCTGATATAATCTGCTTTGATTTGGTGCAGGATCTAATCAGCCTTCTGCATTAATTGGTTCTAGCAAGTTCCTGATTACGCTAGTGCAGCCCCTGCTCTAGTCACTCAGGGAACAGAAAAATACTCATCCAGTGACCAGTATAGTTTGCCTCTACCAGATCCTGTACCCCACTGGTCTGGGTCTGTCACATTACTTAAAGCACACAAGATTTTCACTACCTTTTTTAGGAAACTATAAAAATGTTAAATCATTATCAGTTTCCACTTAAAAGGTAAAATGGTATCTTGCAGCATAACAAGTACTCAGTGCCACAATTTAAAGTAGCTCTTTACTGATTCAAAGGCACACGTCTACACTATGGGATAATATCGAATAGCTAAAATCGGTTTATAAAACTGATATATAAATTCGTTTCATGCGGCCACACTAGGCACAGTAATTCGGCGTGTGCATCCATGGTCTGAGGCTAACGTCGATTTCTGAAGCGTTGCATTGTGGTAGCTCTTCCGTAGCTATCCCATAGTTCCCGCAGTCTCCCCCGCCCCTTGAATTCTGGTGAATCATTATGTCGCGGGTGGTTCTGGGAAATGTCGTCAGTCATTCCTTCCTCCGGGAAAACATCAGCTGACAATCCTTCGCGCCGTTTCCCTGGATTGCCCTGGCAGAGACGCCATAGCACGGCAACCACGGAGCCCGTTCAGCTTTTTTTTTTCCGGCACCGTATGTGTACTGGATGCCGCGGACAGAGAGGCGATAACTCCAGCACTACACAGCAGCAGTCACTTGCTTTTGCAATGATAGCACAGATGGTTACCGTCGTTCTGTACCGTCTACTGCCGGAGAAAAACTGGCAATGAGATGACGGTTATCTCTCCCCCTCTGTACTGTCCGCTGCTATCATGAGTGCCCCTGGCTGAAAATCGGCTGGGGGCGCAACGCAAAAGCAAATTGGGATTGACTCACTTGGGACTGAGTCAATCCCTCCCTTATGGTTTCTAAAAATAGAGTCAGTCCTGCCTAGAATAAGGGGCAAGTGTATTAGAGACCATGTATCAGAGCACAGCTGCTCCGTGTCAGTATTCACAGGGGTGCCCCTGCAACAACCCCACCGTTGCTTTCCTCCTCCCCCAAACTTCCTGGGCTACTGGTGGCCTCCCTCCATTTGTGTCATGAAGTATAAGAATGCAGGAATAAGAAACAGAGACTTGTAGTGAGATAAATGAGGGGAGGCAGCCTCCCGGGCCTATGACCAGTCCAGGCAGTACAGAATCTTTTCTTTACCAGGAAACGGAGGGGGCTGATGAAGCTCAGCCCCCAGTTGCTATGATGAAGATGGTTACCAGCCGTTCGCTTACATCTACTGGGAGTAACTGGGAGTCATTCCCATTTTTAGCCAGGCGCCCCCGGCCAGCCTCACCTGAGGCCAGCCAGGAGCACTCACGGCTGATGGCGACGACGGATATATCAGTCATATTGTACCGTCTACCGCCGGGGAGGAGGAGAGGAGAGAGGAGCGGATACTGCTCTTCACTGCTGCAGCATCGCGTCTACCAGCAGCATCAGTACACATAGGGTGACATTGAAAAGAAGTCAAGAAATGATTTCTTTCCCTTTTCTTTCACGTGTGTGTGGGGGGGGGGGGGCTGAGGAGCTATTCCCTGAACCACGCCAGACACTGTGTTTGACCTACAGACATTGGGAGCTCAGCCAAGAATGCAAATACTTTCAAGGACTGCTGTGGACTGTGGGATAGCTGGAGTCCTCAGTACCCCTCCATCCATGAGCGTCCATTTGAGTCTCTGGTTTCCCGTTACGCTTGTCACGCAGTGCTGTGTATCCTGGAGATTTTTTTTCAAACGCTTTGGCATTTCCTGTTCGTAACGAAGCTCTGATACAACAGATTTGTCTCTCCATACAGCGATCAGATCTAGTATCTCCCGTACGGTCCATGCTGGAGCCTTTCTTGGATTTGAGACTGCATCGCGCCCGTGCTGATCAGAGCTCCACGCTGGGCAAACAGGAAATGTAATTCAAAAGTTCGCGGGCTTTTCCTGTTTACCTGCCGCTGCATCCGAGTTCAGATTGCTGTCCAGAGCGGTCAGTGGTGCACTGTGGATAGCCGGAGGCCAATAACGTCGATTTCCGTCCACTAACTGTAATCTGATATGTTAATATCGAATTTAGCGCTACGTTCCTCCTTAGTCCGGGGAGGAGTACAGAAATCGATTTAAAGAGCCCTTTATATTGATATAAAGGGCGTTGTAGTGTGGACGGGTACAGCGTTAAATCGATTTAACGCTCTTTAAATCGATTTAAACGCGTAGTGTAGACCAGGCCAAAAATCTGTGCAGATTTTTTTTTTCTTTAATTGCAGACAAAGGTTGGGTAAATTGCCATAAATTGGAGTAATAATTCACTTTACTCTCCCATCCTCTATAACTTCCATTTCACATAATAGAGACACAAAGTGGATGAGGTAGTATCTTTGACCTGAAAAAGTGCACTGTGTAGCTCAAAATCTTGTCTCTTTCACCAACAAAAGTTGGTCTAATAAAAGATATTACCTCACCCACCTCACATCTTTCATATCCTGCAATTTCCACACAATTAAAATTCTGGGGAGCTGGATGGCTAAAGTGAATGGTAACACGAGTGATTCTCTTCACTTCAAAAATCACTGCTGCGTATAGCCTACGTCAATAGTGACCAATGTCGGTTCAGTATTAAGTATTTACAATATTTAAATATGTTTACTTCCAAAAATGTCAGTTAAGTGGTATATTACAACGTGATGGATTTTGCATCTGTGAATTCATATTTCATCTACAGCTGGGATTCTGATAAGATTGAATGACTAAAAGAAATATAAACTATTACTTTAAGGGGCTGAAAATTAACTGATTTCAAAGTTAACACCTTTTGTTAAGACAAGCACACAAGAGATAGAGGAGATGCAAATGAGGGCTGAAAAATCTATTATGGCAGGAACGCACCTTACAATAAATATATGAAAAAGAAAGGCAAAGTAAATAAAATAAACCCCCTCGAATCGGTTTAAACAAGACCAGTGGACGTTAGAATGCATGACTTTAAAATATACAATTGTTATTTCGTAAAAGCAATAATGACCCCATCAGAAAGAACATTTATGTAAATAACTCTGAAGTGTGCCTGGTATGACAAGCTAGCCATTGCCAGAGTGAAAGGGGAGAGAGTGGAAGAGTGGGAGAAAGGAAAAGTGAGAGAGACCCTGGGGTTATGTCTCCAAAATGTTCCCTGATCTAACAGCAGACAAAAATTGAAAGTATTCTTATTTCATTCTAAGTAAAACTACAGTGAGGCTAACTAGTTAAGGTTTTCAGTTTGAGACTGGACTGTATGCATACAGTTATTGATTTTAAAATGTTGTTTTCTCTCTAGTCTTTATGAATCTTGTTTTATGAGAACATTTCTGAAACGACTGTCTGAAAGTACTTTCACATAGATAACCCTGAAGAGATGCTACACCCAGAAGAAAAGATGTCTAGAGCCTTACCCCAATTCAGAGGTCCCCATCAAAAGGGGAGAGACTACAGAGTACTCTCCCACAAAATGTGTCAAGGCTGTGGTCTGACAGTTATACACATGAAAAATGACTTAAGAACATGAAACAGAAACTGAAAGGGCTGAAGTAGACAATGTATACAATTAAATATTTTACTCATTTACTGATAACCAGTCATAGCAGAAGTGAATAAATCTACCTTGCACTAAGTACTTAACACACCATATAGTATACAAACAGTAGTCCAAAATACATTGTAAAAAAATCAAAACCATCCTATAACAAAAAATATGTTTTTACTACTATATAAAACAATTTAGGTTATGTCCTTTGTGGTAGTTAATCAATGTTCAAAACTCTTAACAGTTTTCAACTGGGGCAACAGTTGTGTTAGCTCAAAATATTGGGCTAAAACTGAACATTTTTGGAAATGATTTCAAATGTATATGCTAATTAAGCAGTTTCAAGTCAGTCATTGCTTACATCTGTGACTCAATTACCAGGACAATTTAAATTAAGTTTAGTGTGGTAGCAACCTGAAAATTCAAACCATGGATGTCTTCAAAAATAGCAGACTATCAAAGTACTGATTTCTTTAAAGAGACGGCGCAGGCATCATGTCCCATATACTGTATTATATCCTGAGGCGTTATTCTTAGATTTCATTAACTTATTACTTGATTGTTATCTTATTTTAGTAAGAATTGACTTTATAATCACAGGGGTCTAAATCAAAGGATACCCAGCAAACGTTAGGACACCTGGGGACATGAATGAAATGCCCTTGGAGTATAATGAGTAAGGAAAGCATCCATCACGAAAGACTCTCTAGAGACACTAACTGTTCATAAGAGGGAAATGGAAAACAGGTGAACAAAAGTTCACTAAGAGAATCTGTACTCTATTGGAGGAAGATTAAACAATTTAGTTTTATTCAGACGGTATCCAAACTAACTGACAAGAGCATGGGATTTCCTGAAGGTTGCACTGTTGCACTAAGAGGGTGAACATTTTTCTTTTCAAATAACCAAGCTGAGAAGTTGATAACTAGGAAAACTACTTAGGACAAGCTTGAGAATAGAAAAAATAGGTACTGGAAAAAAGTGTAGGAATGTTAAGCATAAAGAGAGCTTTGATGGGTAAATATACCATACGGCAGTGTGTTTCTCAATTTGGGAGTTGTGACCCTCACAAGGGTTGCTGGAGAGATTTAGGAGGGCCACAAGCAGGGCCGGTGTTAGGGGGTAGGAATCAGAGCAACTGCCTGGGGCCCCCACGCCACAGGAGATGCTGCAAAGCTAGTTTACATGTTTTAGCCCCATGCTGGACTGAAGTCCTGAGCTGTGAGAAGCTGAAGTCCAAAGCTTAATGTGTGGGGGCGAAGGGGGACAACTTTTTTTTTTTTAAATGTCCAAAGGAGGTTGCCAGCACAAAAAGGTTAAGAAACACTGCTATATGGTAATGCTAGATCCCCCCCCCCCCCCCCCCAAAAGCATAATCAAAGTAAAAGTCTAGCATAAAAAACCAAACAAGAACAGACAGGCAATAGTCATTTTCATGTAAAACAGTTTTAGATATACAGAAGTAAGGATTACATCCAATGGCAGATAAATACTTCACTGCTTTAATACAAAAATTGCTTTTATTATTTTCTGTTTTTTCCTCTAAAACTGTTTGCAACAAACGCTCTGTGATGCTGCATCATTACCTCATTTTGAATGAAGGCCTCCCTAGGACGTTGCCAAATATCTTTGTCATGGACTAGCGACAGCCAAATAGGTCCGGCAAAGGGTCCCAGGTTACTGTTTCCTCACATTAAACTCTAAAGGTTGGTCTGTATTTCATTTATGCCTGAAACAAGGACACACCAGTTCTTAAGATATCAATTGTCTTGGTTTGCTCTATTTTCTCCCCAGTTTACTGCACAATTTTCATTCCTGCTCAGCTTTCTTGGTAGCCCTATGTTTCTGTTAAATGTGCAACTGCTGATAGTAAACAAGCAACAAAAACTGTTTAGGCAGAGGCACCTTTGGTCCACATAATATTTATTTCACAGTCTTATCCAGGCTCAAGTCTCTTCACTTCACCTTGAGTTTGGATAATATACATTGACCACCACAATTCCTCCCTTCCCCGCCCCTATCCCCGGCCCCAATTTATTTTAGTCTTTAATACAGTACACATTTGCACTGAGCTTAATTTCATCCTGAAACCATATATACTTCTGCCTCTGAAGAGCTTCATTTTTCAATCAGTGCTTCAAAAATTAGCATTTCAGTGTAAAACAAAAAAAAAAAATAATGATAACAAAGGCAACTCGGATACTATTTTGAAGACTTCTTCCTATACAGATTTCTGAAGACGTTTCCCAAACAAGATTAAGTTTATTCTATCACATTCTTTGTGAAGACTGTTACTGTTAAATTCATTTAGTTACATGTCTGAACTGATCTTGCTCTCCTGTCCGCATCTGGGGCTCCAGAACTGCCTGGTTCCACAAAGATGGCAACCAATTCATAATCGACAAAATAAATATATGACCTCTTTCTCTCAGCTGCGCATTCCTAAGTTTTAGTTATCATTTCACTAATACATATAGGACTAAGGTTTCTTTTCAGAGTACAAAAATCCACATTTGAGGACTTGTAATTCTTCTCAATATTCAGCCTGTTAAAAGGAAAGGGGGAAGCTAAATGGACATAAAAACTGAAACTCTGGATGTAGACAGTTATGTTCTTATACTTAGTGGGCTTTTATCCATCTGAATTGCCTTGGTGGTGATGTGCAATTCTTTCATACATACCCTCAGCTACAACCATTCTTCCTGACTTCTACTTTCTCATCACCTCTTTCAAGTAGAGAAGCACTTCTTTCTTGTTAAACTGGGTGCAGACTATACTATATACACTCACAATTCTATCTGATGAATGAACCTGCTTTGCTTTGAATGAATGATATTTCAGATAAAATGGAATTGGGGCGATACAATTCTACTTCACTTTCAATAGAAAGGCAGTTTTGATCGGAAAAAAAATCACCACTGAAAAGAAACCTGACTTACGGAAATAAGGGATGAAGGTGAGATTAAAACTTCCATGGCTTCTGCAACTAAAGATGGCTGGTGATTCCTTCAGAAGACAGACAATTCTCTAGCAGAAACTCCATAGACAAGTTAGTTGTGGGTCTTGGCCCAAGAGCGGTCCATCAGTTTTTTGCAATGACCCAGTCAGCATCAACACCACCAAGGGTAAAGACAATAGCGGTAAACTTCTTTCCACAACTATGAGACAGTAGAAAAACAGTCTAATAATTAAGTCATAAGATCTCTTCAAGTACTTTATGAGTACTTGATCGTCTGATAGCCTCCTAAATTCCCTCAAAGAAGATAAAAATGACTGTGATGGGATCCCCCGGGTGCAGCCAGGGACTGAGAGACCGCTGTGTCCCCTGAACTCTCCTCAACCTGGGCTGTTTCTCATAATGCCTTGCTAGTGACCAGCAGCAAACCCCTCCAGGCGCTGTGATCACTCAGCACAACCACATGTGGAGCCCCACAGCCAGCTAGATTGCATGAATGCTCCCAGAGCCACTCATGAATTACACAGAGAAAAGCACCAGAGCCAAATCCCCCCAGCTCCCAGCACCGTACTTCAGGAATACACCATCTTGCACTGCTCATCTTGAGCAGTGCAAATTTATTAATTGGTTCACCACTTCATCAATGGAAAGTGGATCTACACCAGCCTTTGCAAAACCTGAGCAGATTTGCCACACACTTCATACAAACTCACTGATAAAGATAAACAGTAAAACAAATGTATTGACTGCAAGAGACAGATTTTAAGTGATATTAAGTGATAGGCAAAAAGTCAGAGTTAGTTACCAAAAGAAAAGAAAATGTAAGCATGCAGTCTAAACTCTCAACCTTATTAGTCTGGGCAACATCTAGATTAAGCAGTTTTTCTCACCCCACAGTTCATAATACATTTGCACATAGTACATTTACACAGATTTCACCCTTGAAATCTGTGCCAGTCCCCTAAGTTGGAGTCTTCAGTTTTGTGAGTGTCCTTGTTGCTTACAGTGTAGATGGGTGAAGGAGAAAGGCCAAGCATGAGCCCCCCGTGTTCGGTTTTATACCCTCAGTCCACGTGCTTGGAAAACACAAGTCCAGCCACGTCTAGGTGGGCATTGCTGAGTCTCCAGACAAGGTTGAGCAAATCCCCTGATGTGGCCTCATGCAGATGAGTCATTGCATTCTAGGTCCCTTGCTGGACAATGGCTGGTAATGGGTTGTTTGACACCCCACTCTCCTGTTGGCTACTTTCCTTTCTATTGCCTCTGAGGAGAGTGCCCAACTTACAGCATGTTTTAGTGACAGCCATACAACACAATTCTCATAACTTCATATGCATTAATGATATACGTATATGGATAGAGAAATGACTTCCAGCAGATCATAACCTTTCCCCTGATACTCACAGGGCGTGCTTTATATGCAAAATCACAATCACATAAATGAGAAATATGGGAGTTACAGGGCACTCCCCCAAGGTACAGAATGTTACCGCCAGGTTTTCTTTGCACTTCAGAAGCACAAATTTTCTAAAGAATGTTTGTACCCTGTCTGTGCAGGCAGAATCATTCATATTTTGCCCTGAAATAAGTGTTCAGTGGGTTCAGGGTATCAAAGATGTCAAAAAGATAGGCTAAATATGCCACCTATATGAATTATTTAGTGTCAGCAAGGGTAGTGCAGGAGGTTGTGTTCGTCCCTGCCTGTCCATCTGGGATGGAGGCCACATTCCCTTGCTGTAGGTGTCAAGTTCGGGGGAATTAGCACTGGCAGCCTGAGCTTCCAGCAGAACAGAACACCAAACAGTTAAGTAGCCATGTCTTGTAGTCAGGGCAAAGCAGCAAAGGAGTCTAGGGACCCTGCCTCTAGGCAGGGAGGAGTACCAAATAGTTAGGTGTTCAGCTCTCTGGTTGGGCAGACAGCAAACAGTCTGATGTCCTAGCTCCGGCAGACAGCAGACCAATGTGGGCATCTTGGCCTGAGATAGGGTGGCTGCCACCCCAGAGGTGGAGTGGTATGGGGACCTGAGACCACACAACTCAATCGGGTCCCAGCCCAGGGCTGGGCGGAGTGTTCTGTCACTGGTCAGTGGGGATCTGCTCAAAACATGTTGACCTAGTTTCAGGTCACAATACAGCCAGATCGTCATCTGGTTCCCCTGGGCTACTTCCTACACTTCCATTGTGCGGTACTCAGGTCTCAGGGTCATCATCAGTCTTCCCGGAGTAGACAGCTAATAGCAGCCCTAACAGCTCCTCAGCATCCTCAGCACCTGGCAGCTCCTCTAGGGCTTTGGTGTTGTAGTGGTGTCCATCAGGCTCCATCTCTAGCAGCAAGTGGGAGATGTCCTTTTCCTCTGATGACTCTGGCCCAACTGAGCTTGAGGGCCTACCCATTATACTTCTGGTCCCTGTCCTGCCCTTTTATTTCCAGTGGGGCAGGCGCGGATGCCCTGGCTCTGCCCACCAGGGGCTAGGTGAGGAAGTTTCCTTGTCCATCTGGGAGGGAGGCCACGCCCCCTCACTACAGGGAGATTGTTGATTATTATGGAAAATCTCCACTTTTGCTTGTAATTAAAAGAATCAAGTTAACACTTCACTTGTCACTACATCTCTTTGCCATGTGTGAGACAGGAGAAAACAGTCTCACAACTCTTCAGTATGAAAGTATTGTTGGTAGTTACATAGCAATGCAAAAGTTCTGAATTCATCTATGACCTGACACAGACATTCAGGCATTTTCTTATCATCAACAGTTTAGTAGTTTATGAAACAGTGCGGCAGGGATGTATTTGGTGTGATGTTCTGGATCAGTAGACTAGTATACTACCCTTATCTGTCACCACTTTGGCACTATGCATCCAGATTATCATACACAGCTCCTACTAAATGTGGAAATCTAAATACATTTTGAAATATCTTGAATGGCATTCTACTGTTGCGCTTTACAGAAGATCAAGTCTCCAACAAAACCATCAGAAACCTACCTTACAAAAATCAAACCACCCCTCAGATCAGGCAGTATCTTAGGGCTTGTCTACACCACGCAGCTTGTAGCAGCAAGGCTGTCTTGACACAGCCTTGTCACTAAAAGTCAGCATGTGCAAATGCTCTTTGTCAGCACTTTGTCAGTATTTTGTTGCACTTTTGCCCACAAAATACTTCCAGCCCCACGGGCGATGTTAGCTTTGTCAGCAGGAGACAAAGCTGCATTCACACTGCACTATGATAAAAACTTTTGTCTTCGCGGTGGGGGGGGGGGGGGGGGGGGGGGGGCGGAGTGGAGGGAGAGTGGAGAGAGGCTTTAAGTACCCTTTGCAGTGTAGATATACCCCTCAGAGAGATATCTTCAGACTTCTGACTCATCCAGATGAATTGCCAGCTAGAGACTTTTCGAAAGTTATGAAAGCAGTTTCTCTCATATCTTCACCCATTTCACAAACATGAGAAACCACGTTATTGGTAGGTGTTTCTAACCCTAACAAAATTCTGAAACAAGCATATACACCAGGGGTTTCAAACATGCGGCCCAAAGGGTTCTTTCATGCAGCCCGCCAAGCTGCCAGTGCTCCCCCACCCGTGCCCCCCCTGCCCCTCTGCCTACCCCGTGGCAGTACGAGCTCCGCACAGTGGCTGGAACTATGGCGGGGCTCGTACTGCCACAGGGCGGGGGGGGAGGGAGGGAAGTAGAGGGCTCTGTGCTCTCGCTTCCAGGCATCGCCCTCTGCAGCTCCCATTGGCCGGGAACAGGGAAACGCAGCAAATGGGAGCTTTATGGGGAGGTACCTGGAGGACCAGCAAGAGCAAGAGCCTGCCCTGGCCACAATGTGCAGCGCTGCCACCCCAGAGCCACTCTAGGTAAGCGGCGCCAGGCCGGAGCTTGCACCCCTCCTGCACCCCAACCCCGTCTGGAGCCCCCTTCTACATCCCACACACCCCTCCTACACCCCAACCCCCTGCCCTGAGCCCCTTGCCACACCCCTCACCCCTCCTGCACCCCACACCTCATCTCCCTGCCCTGAGCCCCGTTGCACTCTGCAACCCTCCTGCACCTCAACTCCCTGCCCTGAGCCCCTGCCACACCCTGCTCCCCTCCTGTACCCCCTGGGGGAAGGGAGAGGGCAGAGTTGGGGTGAGGACTTTGGGGAAGGGGTTGGAATGGGGGCAGGGAAGAGACAGGGCGGGGCGGGGCCTCATGGAAGGGGTGGAGTAGGGGCAGAGCCAGGGGCAGCAAGGGGTGGGTGTCAGTGATGTGGCTCTTGGGCCAAAGCACTAGTCCTCATGTGGCCCTTGTGGTCATCTGAGTTTGAGATCCCTGATATACACCATATAAAAAACTGTGATTTGCAGACATACCAAATAAGTTGCCTGAAGGGCACTGGTGTTGACACTGCTAGTCTGAGTAATCAAGCCTTGTTGATTTTTCAAGGCTTCAAGCTCACTCTGGAAAAAAAAAAAAAGTCTTAGTTTTATCTTTCAGTGACAGCTGTCTGGTCTCTAAATGTTACAAGAACTTTGAAGGCACCATATACTCTGCAGTTAGAATTTCAGAGCACACTACATACCATGGTTTCAAATCAGTGTAAAACAATACATCATGTTTGCCATTATATTTCTGTATTTTTTTTTCTTTCTGAGCCATCATTGGAACAACTTGCCACTGCCCTATTCACAAACCAGTTCATCTTTCTGTATCACCCATCAGCCAGAACTGAGGTCCAATGACATGAAATATGGTCATGTGAGGCTCAGCAGTACACTAAGGCCTTCATGATTACTGCAGATATATCCAATATTCCAACTCAGTGACATGTTTTGTCATGGTCTTTGTGCATTTGCACCTGCACTTTGCCTCATACAAAATACACTTTTAACAAAGAATGTTTTTCCTAAGATAAATCCAGGCACAGATAGATACAGGTTTCATGCTGTTTCTTCCATAGAGAGTAACACACATTTACTCTGCACTAGTCTACAGTGAAAATATGCTCCTCTCCTTGTTTGGGGTGCTACTGTTTCTACCCTTTTTCTTCCTTTTTTACCCTTCCTTCTCTGTTTCTCTCCTGCTGCCTTGTCTTTTTGTATCTCCTCTACTTTTTCCCCTGTCTTTCCTTTCCTGCAGCAACTCCTATTCCCTGTACCCCTCCTGTGAGCTTCACTCCCATCCATTTCCATCTGTTAAAATAATCAGCAGTGCAAGAGCTACTGTTCACATTAAAATGTTTTTGTTGCCATTCTATTGAGATTAATAGGGGATATGGGAGTTCATTGTTCTAAGCCATTGTTTTAGGTTGTTTGCAAATTTGGGAAGGCATTATTACATCTCTTTACTGCTGTTTTTCACATTTGGAAGGTTTTCTTCAAAACCGGGAGGGCCATAAACTTTTTTTTTTTTTTAAATGAAAGCTGGTATTTTGCACAATCTGAATATCACATAGGCTACATAAATATGTCAATTGGGCTGGATCTGGCCCATATGTTTGATGCCAATCCTAAACTCTAAACAGCAAGAAAATAAGCAGTTTAGTCATTTTATGCCCAGCTCTGATCCACTTATTAACTCCCCCTCTCAGCCTGAACTACCTGCTTTTCATACTCCATAGCCCAAATATATTTCATCTTGAACAACCTGCAGCCTTTGTTCTACGTGTAAGTAGGGTTGTGTATGAGGCATGAAGTTGTAGGACACCATAGGAAGTAAGCAGAGAATGTGATTAAAATGTTGGGCTTAAGCTGACCTGAATCGGGGAAGCGGTGGAGAGGAGAGCAGCAGTATGAGGGTAGCCCTTGATGTACTGTCTTGGCACAGAAACTGTGCCACTGTACTAATGCCCTGGCACAGAAACTGTGCCACGGGTGACTCTCCCTTTCAGGGGTGGCTCTAGGTATTTCGCTGCCCCAAGCATGGTAGGCAGGTTGCCTTCGGCGGCTTGCCTGCAGGAGGTCCCCGGTCCCGCAGATTCGGCGGCATGCCTGCGGGCGATCCGCCGAAGCCTCGGGACCAATGGACTCTCCGCAGGCATGCCACCGAAGGCAACCTGCCTGCCACCCTCGCGGCGATCAGTAGAACGCTCCCCGTTGCTTGCTGCCCCAGGCACGCGCTTGGCGTGCTGGTGCCTGGAGCCGCCCCGCTCCCTTTAATCATTCCTGCTTAACGCCATTCTCTCCCATAAGCCCCGTTCTCTCTCCCTGACTCCTGCATCTCTGCTCACTGCTTGGTATCAACCCACAGTCCACTCCAGTGTCTAATGGTGTCCAACAAGCTTTTCTGGTTCATCTTTTCTGGTACAGAGCACAGCTGGCAAGTCAGGGATAGAACTGATTGGAAATCTAGAAAAAATGAAATTTTATTGAAAACAGACTTTTTTGGGGTCATGCTTTTGTAACCCAGATTGCTAGTGTTTAAAATGAAAGTAACTGAGCAGTTCTGCTGCTAGTCTTGGGGAGGCACTAAGGTTATGACAAATAAGGAGAATAACTAACTAGATGTTTAATGTCAAACATGCAGAAGTGGCCTACGTCCAAGATATTACCAGAACAGATGTGAAGTTTGAGTGGACTATGTGGAACTCAAAGAAATATGAAGACAGAGAAAACTGTGAAAGGGAGTTATTTTAAAATGTTTCTTCTGCAGTTAGAAAAGACTTCGTACAACACCTTTGTAGAAAATTCACCTGTCTTCTGCTGAGTAAAGAGACTTTTTTCAATGCAGCCTTAATGATGCTACAGATGAATAATGCATAGTTCAATAGAACTAACAACTTTGCTTTAGCTTTTAAGTTAATACATTAAAGATTTGTCTTGTACAGAGCATATGTTGAGAGATTTGCCCTAAAATCTTGGTGGGAAACCTGATCTCATTTTTCTTTCTTAGGGTAAGGCATCCATTTACTCTGAATGAGTGATGCTGCAGCATGACATGATGCATGTTGTGTATAATGCAGCAATAATTTAATTTGAAAGAAGCCAGCAGTAGATATTTTCTATTCCATAAACTATCTTTAGTATTGTTTGACTTTCTGTAAATATTTTGTAAATATTTCTAGGTACATTCCAAAGTTGTCAATTTTTCACCCCATACTACCAGCACAGAAAAATTCCGTGACTAATTTCTTCCTTTAAGAAAATAACTTCAAATTTGTTACATCCTCCCATATCAATTCTCACACACCCACCCACCCAAACCAGTGTGTTACCATTACTCATGAAGGATCCTTTAAGACAGTGATTCTCAACCAGTCTTCCAGGGCTCCCTGGGAGGCCGCAAGAAAGCCTCAGGGGGTCTGCCAAGCAGGGCCAGCATCAAACTCACTGGGGCCCAAGGCACAAAGCTGAAGCCCCACCGGATGGGTCTGAAGCCCAGTGCCCTGAACCCTGAACAATGTAGCTACATAGGGGGCCCCCTGTGGCATGGGGCCCCAGGCAACTGCTCTGTTTGCTACCCCCTAATGCTGGCCCTGGCTTTTATATACAGAAAAACAGTTGTTGTGGCACAGGTGGACTGTGGAGCTTTTACAGCATGTTGAGGGGGCCTCAGAAAGAAAAAGAGTTAGAACCCCTGCTTTAAGAGATAATTTGTTCCAGCAACTACACTGCTTCTGTTTTATATTCTCATACTGAACATTTCAAACCAGTGTTTCCCAAACTTTGGAGATCATGACCCAAAGGCTCATGGAGGGTGTCTGGGGAGGGAGGTCTGAGGAGATTGCGCCTTCTGTAAAATAATAAATAAATTAATTTAAAATAAAAAAATGTATATACAACGCAGACCCTGTGATGGTGTATCTGTTTAAGGTCACCCTATTTTACGTTAGGAACAGCTTGTTTGTTGTAGTTTCTGCTCCTGGATTTGGTCAACCTACTTTATGTTAACTGTGTTAATAATTTTGTTTACACTGCTAGAGGCCTTCAGGCACAGCTAACTAAGAAATTAAAAGGCTTTCAGGGCAGGGAACATATAAGGAGAGAAAATTACCATTCCTATCGGTACTGGCAGAAACCCTACTGGGAGTTTATGGTAAATTACAAACAACTACCCAAACAAGGGAAAGCAAAGGAAAAAATCAGCTCCTCCTTTTGTCTTGACTGAAAAATAATACAAACAAATAGAAATGTAATCAAACCCAAACTTCACTAAGAGGATGCTCTAATGTTAATATGCTACCAACTGCAAAGATGTCAAAAAGAGTTTAGTGCTACAGAGCAAAAAAAATCCATGTAAACAACTATGACTACTTAAGAATCTTTACTGAGAATCATAATACAAGTTCAGGTGATGCTACTTTTCCTTCAATTTTTGTTTTGATTTTGTGGACAAGGTTAGTCAACAATCATGAAGGTTAACTGACAATCATTTGTTTATGATTCATATCAGGTCTTCAGCATTCAGAGTGCTGTGCAGTTGATGGACCATGCTCCTTGGTCACCTTCCCCTGAAATGTCTGTATGCTGGAAGGCACACAAAACTAATTATGTATTAATGGTAAAACATAGCACCTGTTTGTCAGCACTGAAGCTGATTTGTGGCCTGGCATAACATAATTTACTGTATGCAGCAAGGAAGGAATTAAACTCAGTAGACAAGAGCAGGTCCTAGAAAGCAAAGAACTGCAAGAAGCCTCCCCTGCTGAGAGGGAAGAGAAAACGTTTCCAGTCTGCAAGCTAGAGAAAAGTCTGTCTAGAATGATGCTTGGGGTGAACACCTTGTGTGAAGATCAGCTTTCCCGCGGTGGCAGACACTGATCTGATGTAAAAATAGATCTTTTACTGTGGAGGGGCAGTAAAGGAGAAGGGACTTTCACTGTGGGATAAACACGTTGGGGAAGGAGGGGAGACGAGGCAGGACCACTATGGTACCAAGACATTCGCTGACGCAAAAACCCCTATCCAGGGCTGGGGGTCAGGAGAGGGCACCGCCCCTCCACCTGCTCTGCCAAGGCAGGTCTCGCTCCGGCTCTCTCCGGGCAAGACAGAGAATGGAAACGAAGCATCAACGTCCCCAACCTTGAGAACGCAGGCTTCGAAGCGGGGCCCCCTCCGCCCCGCGGTGAGACTGGCAGAGGGACCAGGCCGTGCGCCTGCCCCGGCCGAGCCAGGGGCTCAGCACTGCCCCCAAGCCCACCGGCGAGGGGAATATAAGCGCCCACGGGCGCCTCTTTCCCTCAGCCCGGCCGGGTTAAGTCCCGCGCACGCAGGCAGCAACCAGACCGCACTCAACCTCCGTCCCGCCGGTCCCCTCCCCCTGCCCGGCCTCTCGCCCGCGATCCCTTACTCAGCCCCGCGGCCTTCCCTGACGATGTCTTCCCCAGCCTCCTGCGGTACCAGCCCGCAGCGGGGAGCGGCGCTGCCGCCTCTACTCCACGGGTGGGAGGAAAGTGATTACAGTATCCCCAGCCGCCTCTCCTCAGACCCTGGCGGGATGGTGTTTCGGGCCGTACCTCATGGGCTCCGCGGTCATGTCGCCGCTGCTCGGTATCCCCGGCCAGGCCGGAACCGAGCTCAGGCGCTGAACGGACACAAAGCCGCTAGTGCCACCATCGCCAGCGCCGCCGCCATCTTGTCGGAGGGAAGATGAGGGAGACGACCGGCCGCCTGCCGCCTTCCTCCCTCGCCGTATCCCATTGGCTACCTGCCACCCCCATCGATTTTCTAATTGGCCCGCTCCGACTGGGCCTGTTGCTAAGGTCGTTTACGTCATCTTTCCAGCTGTGATTGGCCGTATAATGGTTACGTCATCCTGAGTGCTTGGCGTCAGACAGGGAATGGCATGACGTTACCCATGGAAAGGAAAAGAATGCTTGTTCACTTTGTCCTCTCCGCGGCTACTTTGGTAAGCTGTCTCATTCGCCCAGGGAGCTGTAGCTACAGGCACTTAGCAAGGCAACATTGTGTCTGTCTCTAGCTATTTTTTGTATGTGATCATCATCATGATACTTAAACATAGTGTCATTCATGACTGAAGTAGAGAATGGCCTTAGCTACAGTGATGGGCTTTTTGAATGTGTCAAACATCAATATAGAAAACGTCTGTGCACTGCAGCATTTACAGATTTAAAAATTAAAACTCAAAATAAAAAAAATGGATTGACACTTCAAGTCATTACATCACTCTGCTTCTATGTTATGTCCATTTCCTCATTAGGCCGTGAGATGACCATTTACATACCTGATTCACTTTACTATTGTACAATCAATGCAACTACTCACCGTTGTAAATTTAAATGAGTAAACAAATGGACAATCAGGACCTTAGACAGTAATCTATTCAGGTCAGTGACTATCTCTTACACTTTGTATACTACTCAGCCCTGTGGCTCTTCAGCTCAGTTTAAGTGTCTAGGCATAATTGTAATATTAATAATTTCTTGGGAACACAAAATATTTTGGGGACTCATTAACATGCCACAAGTTAGGTTCACAAGAATTCCCAAATTAAATCAGTTTGAATTAATGGACTATAGAAATATGGCATCTGCAAGGGAAATCCAAATGCCAGTTGAGATGGTAATGAGCTTGAGATGCCACTTGAGATGGTAACACTGGAGATGGTAATTAGCTGTCCTCAGTGTTAACTGTGGGCATCGTTCCTGTCAATTGAGAAATCAGTGACAAAGAGCAAAATCACGGAAATAACATGAGTCAATAATATATTTACTTCGATTTCTTTGATGGCCTATCCCAGTAGTTATAAGTATATAAGTATGTTTATAACATTTTAAATATTCAAAGGTCATAAACAGAATCCAGCAAATACCCATTAAGCTGTATACAAAAGCACCCTTCCTAAAATACTTGCCCAGCATCATTAAGTAACTTCAGCTAAGGACCTTGCACTCCTTTTGGACAGTAAACAGCAGATGCAAGAGAAGACCAACGTAGTGGCAGTCACGTCATCACAGGTTGGCCTCAACATTCACAAGGACAAGACCAAGATCCTTAGGATTAACTCCATCAGCAACGACCCAGTCACACTGAATGGAAGCCCCCTGGAAGAAGTGCAGTCCCTCACCTACTTAGGAAGCATCATCAACCAGCAGGGTGGCACAGATGCAGACATCAAAGTAAGGATTGGTAAGGCAAGAGGAGCCTTCTTACAGCTCAAGAACATCTGGAGCTCCAGAGAGCTGTCTTTGGCAATAAAAATTTGACTGTTCAACTCCAATGTGAAATCAGTCCTACTGTATAGAGCTGAAGCCTGGAGGACAACCAAAACAACCATCAGGAAGATCCAGACCTTCATTAATAGCTGCCTCAGAAGGATTCTCCAGATCTGCTGGCCAGACACCATCAGTAACATCCACTTCTTGGAGAGGACCGTCAACTCCCAGCAGAGGAAGAAATCAGGAGAAGGTGGGGTTGGATAGGACATACACTACGCAAGCAGCCAACTAACATCACCAGACAGGCACTGTGGTGGAACCCCCAAAGCAAGCGGAAAAGAGGCCGTCCAAGAAACACCTGGCGACACGACCTTCAGGCTGATAGCAAAAAAATGGGCTATACCTGGAACCAGCTAGAGTGAATGGCCCAGGATAGAGGACTCTGGAGATCTGTGGTTGGCGGCCCATACCCCGATTGGGGTGACGGGCATGAGTGTGAGTGAGTGAGAGCTAAGGATAACACTTAAAACAGACAGTCAGCTGCAGCTTTGTAAGTTTTGATTTGCTGCCAGCCTCGCATCCTTTGATGAGAGCAACAGACTTGTTGCTCTGAACTGGTATCTGGGACAGAGTGAAGGACTCAATCCTGTACCTATTGGAAGTCAATGATGCAGGATCAGGCCTTAAAAGAACAGATGATTTTTCTAAAGCTGAATAAAAAATGGTGAGAAACAAGGGGCATAAACCTGTGAGAAACAAGTAATAGCCAGGTGTGACAGGATCCCCAGGGTGCAGCCTGGGACTGTGGGACAGCTGTGCTCCCTGAACTGTCTCCTGCCTGGGCTGTCTCTCACAATGCCTTGCTAGTGATCAGCAGCAAATCCCTCCAGGTACTGTTATCACTCAGCACAACCATATGTGGAGCCCCAGAGCCACTCATTAATCACACAGAAAGGTACCAACCAGATCCCCCCAGCTCCTAGCACTATACCTCAGGAACAGACCATCTTGCACTGCTGAAGATGAGTAGTGCAAATTTATTAATTGGTTCACCACTTCATCCATGGAAAGTGTACATATACCAGCCTTTGCAAAACCTGAGCAGATTTGCCACACACTTCATACAAACTCACTGGTAAAGATAGACAGTAAAAAGTGTATTGACTGCAAGAGAGAGATTTTAAGTGATAAGCAAAAAGTCAGCATGAGTTATCAAAATAAAATAAAAGCATGCAGTCTAAACTCTCAACCTTATTACACTGGGCAACATCTAGATTAAGCGGTTTTTCTCACCCCACTGGATATTGCAATCCTTAATGTGCAGATTTGTCCCTTAAATCTGTGCCAGTCCCCTCAGTTGGAGTCTTCAGAGTGTCCTCGTTGCTTGCAGCATACGTGGGTGAAGGAGAAAGGCCAAGCATGAGCCCCGTGTTTGATTTTATACCCTCAGTCCATGTGCTTGGAAAACATAAGTCCAGGCATGTCTGGGTGGGCATTGCTGTCTCCAGACAAGGTTAAGCAATTTCCCTGGTGTGGCCTCATGCAGGTAGAGGCATATCTTCACTAGCCATGTTAAAGCGTTGCCGCTTTAAAGCTCTCCCAGTGCTATAAAAAACCCACCTCCATGAGGGGAATAGCTACAAGCACTGGAAGCACAGCTCAACCATGTGGAGGCCTATACAGCCACAAGGGACCTTCTAAGTTTCTCAGTACCGATATCCTCAGCAGCACAAGAAGGTTTACACTCAGTACCGACGCTTGCAGTGCCTCCCTCAGAGTACCGTTACTTCTCAAGCTTCCGCAAAGGCCAGTGTAGTTCAAAGGCAAGCCTAGGATGATATCCCTGATACCAGACTACCCATCCCAGTTCCAACTGGTTCTAGCCCCTGTGCCCCATTGTCAGACATTTTGGATTCTTCCTCATCGGACTCAGAGGTGCATTCATCTTTATGACATCCAAGACAGAGGGCATACCATCCATCAGAGATGGGAACTATATGTCATACCACCCTTACAGCACTGGCCTCCTCCTAAGGAGCAATTGCCCAGTCAAGGATGGGTCTCAGGTCCATATGAGTGGCCATTCTGGGCATGTGTGGCACCCCTCTTCCCACTAGAACCCCCTCTCAGGCACCTAATTCTTTGTCTTTGAGACTGCTCTCAGGTCATCGGCACCAACAGCATCATTCTCTGGTACCCACTACCGAGCAGCCAGAAGTCAGCCAGCTTCCCCCAGCACAAGTCATGAAGCAGCCACCATCTCAGAATCTTGTGGCATCCTCTTCGTCGCTAGATGAGGCTATTGAAGCAGCAAGAAATCAACTACCACCAGAAGACCACAGAGCTCATCAAGATCTAATGAGAAAGGTGTCCTCTATTCTTGACATTCAGGCAGAGGAGATACATGAAAGCTGTCACAAGTTAGTGGACATTCTTCCAGAGTGGCTCTCCCAATTAATGAAGCCATTATGGAGCCAGTCAAGGCACTGTGGCAGACACCATTCTCCTTACCCCAACAGCAAAGCAAGCTGAACAGAGATACTATATCCCCTCTAAGGGATATAACAATTTATACTTTCACCCTTCCGCAAGTTCTTTGGTAGTGGCAGTTGCTAATGAACAGGAAAGCATGCTAATGAACAAGGACACCAACCATCGACAGCCAAAGGCAAAGTTTTCAAGAGGCTGGACTTGTTGGATGCAACCTTTCTTCTACAGGGAACCTGCAACTCAGGATTGCAAACCAGCAGGCACTGCTGAGCTACTATGACTTCAGCCTTTGGGATAGCATTATAAAATTTAAAGACAAGTTACCAGAGGACCATAGGCAGGACTTTGAAGTAATAGTGGGTGAAGACAAGCTAGCTGGCAGAACTACTAGTCAGCAGAACTGTTAGTCAGGACAGTTTAGATGGCACAAACATGGCAGCTCAAACCCTGGCATCACCCATTTCTATGAGATGTTCATGGTTACAGTCATCTGGGATCTTCTCAGAAGCGCAGGAGACCATCGAGGACCTAGAAGCCTAAAAGATGGGCAATATTAAAATCTATAGGGTACAATACTCAGGTAACAAAGAGGAAACAGTTTAATCCTCAACTGCAATGCAGATACCAGGATTTTGCTTCCAAGTCTCAAGATCTGCTGAGGAGAAAGTACAGAGGTTATAGAAGACAACATCCACCACCGCACTCTTCAGCATCAGTGGGCTCATCCTGTCCAGCCCCCTCATCCAAACAGACATTTTGATGCATTGGTTGAAGGTGGTGTACCTGTTCTATTTGTTTCCCACCTTTTGTTTACAAATTGTTTATCCCACTTCCTAAGTGCTTGTAACATCAGATTAATGGGTCTTAAGCAGTGTTTCCTCTAACTTTTTATGTCCATATGCAGAATGAATTTTGTTATATGCACCACTACGGCAATGATGTTTGGTGGGGGTGGGGCCAAGGCCAAGGGGTTTGGAGTGTAGGAGGGGGCTCGGGACTGGAGCAAAGGGTCGGGGTGCGGGGGCGGGTGAGGGCTCTGGCTGGGGTGAAGGCTCTGGGGTGGGGCCAGGGATGAGAAGTTCAGGGTATGGGAAGGGGCTCAGGGCTGAGGCAGAGGTTTAGAGTGCAGGGGGTGCAGGCTCTGGGGATGAGGTGTTTGGGGTACAGGCTGCCCCAGGGCTGTGGTGGGAAGAGATGATTCCCACTAGCCCTCTCTCACCGCAGCAGCACAGGCCTGGATGAGAGGCACCTCTCCCCAGCTGCAGCAGCTCTGGTGGGGCTGGGTCAGGCTGGGCTGGGCTGGGCGAGAGGTGCCTCTCCTGGGCACTTCTGGCAGGGCTGGCCCAGGCTGGCAGAGTGGCTCATCTCCCCAGCAACTGTGGCGGGCCTGAGTAGGGGCATCTCTCCCCGCCTGCGCAGCCCTTGATAGCCTCCTGCGCACCCGCACAGCTTACAGGGAACTTAGGTCTTAAGTATGGTGGTGTTCTTTGAGATACATTGCAACTGTCCATTCCACAATCCACACTCCCTCCCCTCTTTCTATCAGTGTCTAGACCATATGAAGGAACTGAGGGGGAATGGGAATGACTCCATCTCTTATACTAGCACACGTGATGAGAGAGGGTGCTCAAGCCACCCCAAGAGGAGAACTTTTTTCCTCAGTGGTACCAACAACTGTGCACAAGGTATGCACACACCTACAGTAGGACAGATAGGTGCAATATCTTGAAGAACAAGAGTTAGAGAGAGGAAGGTAACCATTTTATCATAATTTTTGCTATTATGTATTTGAATAAGTTTAGAATGAGCCTTGCTATGCAATTGGATATACGTCTTCTATTTCTTGGCTGGGAGCTTCTATTCTTATATCATAAAACCCTTGGGACACAGACTGTATCTTTTACAAGCACAATAATAGTCAACAAGCAAATCTCATCTATGCATTAATCTTCACATCTTAGTGATGTGAAATGGAGAGGTTTGTTTGGATAGAGCCAATTTCCTGCATAAATGGGAGGAGGAAATGTTGTATTTTAGCCCCACACAAAATTTCACAGTAGGTAAGTGTTTTTACTGAAACAGTCAGTGACAATGTTAGGTTTCAGACTAAACATTCCATTAAGAGGATTGGGGAAGACAGGGGAAGAGAGCATTTAATTGAGTAAGGTTCAGAAGATTATCTTCAAAAGCATCCAGCCTAAAACTTTAATGCTTAAATTCTGCAGAAACTGATAGGGCCAGCAGAGGTACTTGTTTGTGACTCCCATCTCCTGGTTCATGCTAGCCCTGCCCATAACTGGTGAAATCCTGGTCCTATTGACTACAATAAGGGTAGGAATTCACTTTTTAAAAAAATGAACATTTAGGTTCTATGCATTTGGTAACTTTTGCTATACAAGCAATAACTATAATGGCAAGTTTGTGCTGATTTTTTTTTAACCTATTGCTATTTTTAATCATAAGCATATTATAGTCACTAGTTAAACTTCACAACACCTCTGTAAGTGAGCTTCTAATTCTCTCCATTTTACAGAAAAGGATATGGAAACAGTACTCTTTGATGGCCAGTGAGAGAGATGATCGAAATGTAGCATAGTTGCACAATATGGTTTTGTCCTGCTTCGAAAAATTTACCAGATGGAACCAGATTTAAAATCATCTAGATGACTCCCTTTTTGTAGGACAATCACCGACCTTAGCACCCAAAGGGCTCCCAAAAATTGCATTCAGTTACTGTTATTCTAAAAGCAGTGTCTAGCATACACAAAGAAGTCATTCTCAGTCATTTCTTCAAAAGGAGGAAACCAGCAAGTTCTCTTCTCTGCCATACTGAGGAATCACACTTTCATTGTCAGGTCTTGTCGACATAAACAAAATCACTCCAGTTGTTCATTTTCCACTCAATTTTCTATTTCATTAGAGAAAAAACTGCCCTCCCTCCCCTTTTCTACTTTTACAATTTTTTTAATATAGTAAATTGTTCTCTTAATTGCAGCACTCCTGCTACATAAAATGCTCTCACTTTGGTTTGTGGGCACAAACTTGCTCTGGTGGCAGGGAATTTAATTTATAAGAACTCTCCCTTCAAAACATGATTGTCTTATGTGAAGAGGAAAAGGTAATATGAAATGTGGCCACTGCCGTATTACACGTGAACCCCTATGTTCACTGCTGCTGCATTACCCAGAAAAAACTACTTGATTTCTCTCCACCTCTAGAGAAGTGTAGTTTTATTTTTGTTTTTTTAAAGAAACAGAATTAAATTCTAAGACTGGAAATGCTTAGTCTGACAGTCTGGTTACATGATTTGGTAAACCCAATTTGCATAGCAGTTTACAGCCAAGCCTAATGTACTTGCCTTATGCTGTCTGCATAGTTTTACACTTACATATAGTCTGTAATTCCAAAATATAGCTACCACAATAGCATAACTGAGGGCAACAGTCAACTCAGATCACACCACAACAATGCTGGAATGGAAAATTTTTGCTGAGAAGGCCAGCTCAGAGCCACTCACTCTTCTGAACAGTATAATGGATCTTTAATGTCTGCACAGAACAGACAACCCCTTAGTCTAAAGGCACACACGGAGGAAGCTGACGGGGTTCAGTTGATCTAAATGAATTGAAGGAGCAAGTGTAATCTGCTAACATTCAAACTAATGGTTCTACAGAGTAGGTATTTCAACCCTGACTGTTAGATCCATAAGCAGATCTCCTTGGCACAAGACAGGGACGTTACAGGTCTTTATTAGAACACTTACTCTTTTTTTGCTCTATTTTAATTCACCTTGCCTTCAAGTCTATGCATTGTATTTACAGTCTTGGTAGAGAAGACAGAGAAATGTTTTACTTCTCACATCATTATCCCCATTTTATAAGTGAGACACTCAGCCACAGAGATTAAGTGGCTTGCTAAAAGTCACAGAGCAGGAGAATCTAGATCTCTTCACTTAAAGTCCACTGTCTTAACCATAAATGTCAACCTTCCTCTCTACCCACTAAAATGGTCTGGTCCACAGGTTTCCTGCAACTGCCTGAAAGCTAATCAGTCATATAACTATGTTCTCCTCTGAAGAGCCTATAAAAATGTACCTCATGTATTCAAAACTATTACGAGAAACAAGCCTAATAACAGTTAAAGCAACAAAGATTTTACCTTCTCAGAAACAGAGTCCTAAGTGGCTATGGTTGGATAATTTAGATATCATGACTCTAGGTTCCCAACAGCTGAAGTTCAGCAAGCTTGAAGATCTCTAATGGCAGCATTCTTGAAGTATTGATGAAAAAACAACAGCTGAAAAAATTAATAATTGCATTGCAAACATCTTCAAAGTTCCAGCACTCAGTGCTAACTTGCTTCTTCCTATACAAAATGCCATACTGGATAAGACCAGTAGTCCTTCTAGCCCAATATCTTCTCTCAGGACAGTGGCCAAATGCATCAGAGGGAATGTACAAGAAAATCCATAAGACCAAGATAGGAGAAAACTAGTCTTCTGGCTAGGAAATTTGAACACTGTCGTATTTTGGGACTATATTTTCTGTCCTAGTCAAGTAGACCCCAGACAGTTTATCTAGTCATACTGCTGACAAAAAGTCTATTAGGTCAATGTACTAGAGCGAGAAAAATTAACTTCATTTTCAAAAGGAATCACAATTTTCTATTTTATTAATAGAATATTTTATAATGTATGTTTAAATTTCAGACACAAGAATAAGGATCAGACTGTAAAACATTTTATTGAAAGTTGTCCAAAATCCAATCATGTGATTATCTGTGCCACTAAGGCTCATCATTCTGAGCTGTACAAAAACATATCTTAATATTTAAATTCATCCATTACTAAAAGACTAGATTAGTGTAGTTAAGGCACTTGAGATGTAAGTTAATGTAGCAAACTTGCATAACAGTAACATTCTAGTTTGAATGAAGTAGTTATTTCTCATCTACTCTTCAGTCTAAAGAAAACTTCCATATCCCTTTCCCCTTTGGGAGGGGAAAGAGGACAGGAGGTGAGAAATTACCTATTTATAACATCCTCCATGACAAACTACTTCCAAGCATTTGTCCTGCCCTGCAGCAGGCAGAACTATCTAGTCAAGCTGCAAGAGTTCCCACTAGTACAGGTGCTGGAATTCCTAGTCATGTCCCATTCTTAAGACTATTTGGGCTGAGGCACAAGAAGTCAAGTCTCCTCCTTCTTAGGGATGGAATGGAGAAGGAAGTGTCTCAGGGGCACACTATGCTTGTTAGTGGACATAAGAGCAGAAAATAAAGCAGAAAGGGCTACTATAAGACTAAGAGAATCTCCACTGGGATAGTAATGTTTATCCTAGGATCATACCTGTATCCCCCCACCCAATCTCCCTAGTAAGTGAGGCTGAAAGAAGCTAGAACAAGATAAAGGAGGTGGCAAGTCACAATTCCAAGTGATAAGGACTGAAAGTGCTGGTATGTCTGCTGGTTTGGCAGGATTCTGAGAATATTTTTAAACCACACTTAGGATCCCTCTGCTTTATCAGCTGAAACTGGCTCTTTTGGGCTATTTTTCAGATTAGTTTTTCATAATCAACTATTTAGAAGGAGAAAAGGCTAAGAACATTCCTGACCTTGGGCTATGTAGACTGGACTCACGGTGCCAGCATTTATTGCATACAGGGGAGTTTCTGTGTTAGGCAGGCAAAGAGAGTCCTCACTGGCCAATTAGTAACAGGGCAATGTGTTCAGAGGGGAAGTAGGGATTTCCCAGACGTATTAGACAGCTCAGGACAGCAGAGACTGCAACAAACTGTGGTCATTTTATTAAAAAAAAAATCAGTGTCTTTTTGATGATGGGGAGTGTTGAGCATTGAGGGGGAAAAAAATCAATATTAAACTACTCTAGATAACTTAATTCAAGAATCCACATGCATTCACCTGTGCTATGTGTTGATAACTTCCCCTTACTCTGTGTGGGTAATCAGTTGCACTGCACTGCACTTAAATACAAGAGATTCAAGATGAGGAATTGTAAGATTTGTACATTTGCCACTAGAGGCTGGAGAGTGTTACAGAAAAGAGGAAGATGTTTCTAGGTACATGCTGAATTTGGCCCCCTCATTCATGAAAGGGTATGACCCAGGCATCAGAGTTATGAAAAAAGGTAAAGGAAAAATGCCAGCGAGAGCAGCAATGGGTAGACAGGAAAGAGAATGCTATGAAAAAAAAAAAATACACCCCCCACAGACCTTTGAAGGAGCAGGAAAAATAAGGCAAACAAATTATCAAACTGAATGTAAGTACTCTTTCTAGTTATTTCAAATAAACACTAGTAGTCCATATTCTAAGTTTTGAATTCCACTAGGTTTAAAGTAAAATGGTTTAACATGATGTAAAGCTTATGAAAAAAGACTGAATCTTAATACTCCATGTGACTTTCAGAGCATACTGCTTGTCATATTAAGGCACTACACATTTTCTTTGGTTCAGTGTTTAACTATCTCATTCGCTTTAAAGAGAGGTAGCATGAACCATACACATTTAGCTCTTCAGTTCCATTACATGCAATTTCAGAGTTGACACCTTTCAAATGCTCCCAGCCTGTGGAATCCTTTAACTCATCAGGAAACTGCAACAAAACACAGGATATTTTTTTTTAAAAAAGAACTAAATCAAAGAAAGAAATATTCCATTTAGTTCTCTAGACATTTTCATTCAGAATGATTAGGGGCATATGAGAGACCGTAACATGACATGAAGTGGGTATGGTACAGCTGAGGTGAAAATAGTTGGGGAGAAGTCCCTTTACAGCAAGTCCTGTAGTAATTCATATGTTACATTGATTGGCTCTGGAGGGAACCACATCCATCCCTCCTGGGCTACAAAGTTGATTAACATACAAAGCTCATTGATGGTAGGAGAATTAAAAGCTGAAAATGTGGGGGTTCTGACAGTCTCCTTCCACATCAGTCACTAGAAAGAGCAGTGATCCAACTCTGTCCATTGCTCTGGAAGCACGCCCTCATTAGTTCCAAAACACTCTATGGGTTTTAACAGAATTTTTTTTGAAAGAACGATTGCCCTGCCCTGGCAGCGAGATGAAAATGTCAGCCTACAGAAGCAAGGGCAAATCATAAACTAGCAACAGAAGAGGAGAACAATGGGAGCTGGCTTCCTAACTCCCATTTGTATCTTTAAAATTTCCCCCCCCCAAAAGGATAAAATAGTTACAAATCAAAACCTGGTGTTATATAGAGTCCTACTGATTAGGACTTCAGCCCCTCAAAAAGTGTACTAGATGCTCCATATAACAAATGGAGAGACACAGACAGCTTTGAAGATCTCAGCCCAAGAAATTTAGAACTCCGGGTAGACTTTGGGTTCTAAATCCCTTAAGCAGCTTTGAAAAAAATCTCATCTCTAATGAGGTAACAATTAAGAAAGAGGTGATTTGGAAAAAAGTCTAGGAAAAAAGCTTTAAGGTCATCAAATGCTTCACTCCTATTACCGAATTTATGGCGAGTAATGACATGTGGCATGAAAAATGTTTAATACTAAGTAATCTTTGGGTTCTTACTTACTCCATACCTGTCAGAATATAAAAAGTACCATAGCACTTTTTCTTTTGTTTTGAATAGGATAGAGGAAATAGTGACTGTAACTGTTGACCACAAAAGTTTCGGGTCATTACTGCAGTCAACTAGCTTTTATGCCTCCTGAAAAGCATTTTCAGGACAATTTGTTTTCCATTTTTCTTCTGAAGTGGATTTCTGGCAAAGCAGTGTTTTTTATAATCACCCACTTTTGTCAAAAAACTATTGGGAAGGGAAACCCCAATCAAAATGAATGTAAGGTAACAGTTTATTCATTTTTAGTTACATTGTAAACCGTGCAAGTAGCACCCCATATGGTTATAAAATCTCAATGTTTTAAGCCACTGTACCTTTATTTACTACAATACTCTGCTCTAATCAATGTAATATAGCTAGATCAACACCTATGTATTAAAGCAGAACAATTTAAGCAGCAAAAAAGCCATACCTGTACGGGTAGCCATGGTATTTAGATCTGAAGACAGAGAGCAACCAGCTGAAGAATAATACCACCAGGCCAACACCAGCTACACACATTACTGTAGATAAGCAACAGAGTGCAGAATAAAACAATCAGACAGATAAGTCCACCCTGAAAACACCACTATGGATAGAGTTTTAAAAATGCTCAATAGCAGCTAAATCTCTACCTGCTGTACTCTATGGGAATTTAACTGTGGATGTCAACAGGAGCAGGATTAGGTGATTGCTGAGTCCCTTTGAAAAATCCCACCCTGCGATGCTGGCAGACCAGGTGCTATCTCTTGCCAAGGCTTTAGGCCTCAGCCGAGCACTGACAAATTCACTGCTGGAAACCAGTCTGTTTTCTCCTGTGTGTTAGTATGGTTAAGATGGGTATTGAACTTACAACCAGGTGTTTAGACTTTATGAAATGCTTGTAAATTGCTGCATGTATTAATCTCACTTATATCTTTATCACATGCTATTAGGTAATATTTAAGTTTTTGCTTTGCAACTGTAAAAAAAATGTATCCCCTGAAACTGAGCCCAGTCAGGAGGAATTGTCTCCTGTCCATCAAGAGGGCCCATCAAAACTAAATGGGCCATTGTGGGATATCACAATACAAAAGACTTTGGCTATGTCTACACAGCGCACCTTACAACGGTGCAACTGTGCCACTGCAGCCGTGCTGGCGTGAGGTGCGCTGTGGCCGCTCTTTATCTCCCAGCGACAAAATAAAACCACCCCCAATGAGGGGCAGTAGCTCTGTCAACAGGAGTGTGGCTCCTGATGACAAATTTGTTGCTAAAATTGGTGGTTCAGTGGGGGGAGAGGGGGAGAAGATGGTGTTGGGTGTTTTTTCATACCCAAGTGACAAAAGTTTTAGCGACAAAAGTTCAGTGTAGACATAGCCTTTATTAATTGCCCCTTCCATCCTTGAAGAGGCTACATGCGAAAGGGCTCGTCCCATCAGCTTGAATTTGGGAAGAAGGAAACACAAATAGCTGAGAAGAAAATTTTTCATCTCTTTTGCTGTTTGGACTCTCACAGGGCCAGAGATATGAAATAGAAGCAGAGATCTGCAGGGTCAACCTGGGTTAGTCCTAAAAGACATTCAGAGCTGACAAATTACAACTCTGTCACCTTTTGAAACCATACACTGTAACTCCTTTGTTTGTGTGTGTTTGCCTGCTTTCACCTTGTAATATTCTCTCATTTCTCTTCTTAGTTGATACATCCTTAAATAGTTTACTATAGGATTGGCTACAAGCATTGTCTTTGGTGTGAGACATAAGGTACAAATTGACTTGGCTCTAGGAGCAACCGGAGTATTTTTTGATCTTTGGTGTATAGCAACCACCTATCACTAAGTCCAGCTCGCCTGGTGGCAAGACAGACTGCAATGCCCAATGTGACTGTGACTCCATGGTAAGACTTACAGTGCTTTAGGAGTTCACACTTGTTACTGGGTTGGTGAAATCTCATTATAGAACATATAACCAGTTTGGGGTCTTTGCCCTGCTTCTTGACAGTCTGCCCTGAGGTTGGCACTCATGGTAGTGAGCCACTCCAGACAGTGTGACACACCCTGTATTGATAATACAATCCAGTATAGAAAAGTAAGCCCCTCCATCTCTTTTAATTAACAAATACTACATAGCACTTAAAAGTCCATATAACCCAGAGTGCCGTTTTTTCTCTTTTGCACCTCACTAAGCTCCTCCAAATGCTTCTGTAGAAACAAAGTTCACCTCTTTCAGGATGTACTACGCACAACAGTACAGTTGGGCAGAAGAAAGCAACTCTCTCTGTCTCTCTCACACATTGTGGAGCAGCAGAATAGGGGAAGGTAATTCCATCCCTAGGTTGGGAAGTAGCAGAGCAAAGGAGACAAAGGCTGGTGTCAATAACTCCCTGCTCCCATCCAAAGGGCCGACTGTGCAGGGGGAGTTTGAGCAGAATTAACTGTTGCAGATAAATGAGAGGAGCTAGTGCACAGCCAAATAAGAGTTCTTGCACATTATAATATAGAAGATTGTGGTTGGGTCATACTTTTCTGCTGAACCAACCGCCATGAACTGTAGAGAAGGAAATGTGCAAAACACTTCTATAAAACAGACAACACAGGCCATATACAAGCATTTTAAAAAAAACTAAAGGTGACAGTGTCCCTTTAAGAAGCAGCCCACAAATAAGTGTTTGAGAACCTCTGTGATAAGCCATAACTACCATAATCTATTGGGTCAATAATCTGTGAACTGACAATAGACTGAAAGAACATTAGCCAGCTGAGTTACACGAACCAAATGTATATAATGTTACTTGAGGTGTACATGCATTATCAGGTACTAAAATAGGTCTGTGGAATGTGACAAAGTAAAGGCACCAGAGTGTGTAAAGTATTAGCAGGTCGCTGCCTGTTACACTGCTATTCAGGATGAAGTATAAACGGAAAGGGAAGGTGAGTCAAAGGAGAAAGCTGTATCTTCTCCCCTCCTGGCTGGTTAAAGCAAGGAAAGCCTCTGAGGAAATATTGCCCAGTGTTTTCCAGCTGATTTGCTCTCTGTTTCAGGATAATTTTGTGCACAATAAATAAACAAATAAACCCTGAGGAAAGGGCTTTTCTTGGATGGTGACTTATATGGATTTTTACTGAAAGGCCATCTTATCAGATCAAATATATATTTGATAACCTGGAACTACCCTAGTGCTCATCCTTCCATTATGAGTTTAATAGTTGAGCTTGTATTTTTTAGTAGTCTCTCACAGAGAAACGAGACAATTGTTCAATACTATCTTGCTTCTCTCCTCTGTGTTCCAAGTCCGCTCCAACAATTGTCTGAATAAAAGATGGAATGTGAAATAACTTTTAATTTTATTGTTTTGCTAGATTTCAACACTGAAGGAGGAATTAAATGCAGAGAACCTAAAAACCTTGGGGGGAAAAAACCAAAAACAAGCTAATAAAAGTGCCAACACTGCAGTAAACCATCACACTGGAAACATTTCCTGAATGCATCTTCCCTTGATGGAGATTCAATTAAGCAACAAAATGCACTGTTTGGATTAAAAGTAGTACTTACTTTTTCTTTTCCCCACATCCATATCAGAGGTAGCAGCTTCATGCAGGAGTACCATTCCTAAAGTAACACCACCATCTGCAAAAGCTGTTTAAGGCTAAACTGACAGAGACACCATGTATTTTATTTTTAAATGTAATAAATCCATTCAATCATAATCACATATGTGGCACATACAAAACTTATTTGAAAGATTAAAGACTCCCCAGCCAAGATAGAAATGGTAGAAAAATTACAACTAACATGCAGTAATGGTAATATTATTCCAGGAAACACAGAAGAGCAAAAACCAGGAAAATGTCAGAGGTCTGTTTAAATGCACTAGCTACAAATCCTAATTAGATTAAGCAAGCTTGGGGGAAGAAAAAAAAAATTAAATCACACTTTTCCTCAGAAAGAGGGAGGTATGAATTAAGACCTTGCCTCTAATACATATTGGTCTACCTTGTTCACCTTCCCATTCCTGATGAGAAGTGATTCTGAAAAGCTTGTCCATGTTATTTTAAACTTCTGTTGGCCTAACAAGATGATAGTTCATGTATTTCTCAGTTTTTGTTTAATTTGACAGATACCAGGCACAAACAGCAAAATCTGGACTTCTCTGTTTTTCAGTTTGAACTATTATTCACCAATAAAGACTTGCTAAAATTAAGGTCAGAATTTATAAGCTGGTTATGCTGTATTTGACCATAAGGAAATGTGACATAGTGAAACTCTATATGCAACAAAACAGAATGGAAGCCCTACATAGTTTAATTGCATTGTAATACATACATTTCAGACCTAATCCTGCTCCCACTGAGAAAAAAAAGAGGGGGGGGTGTTATCATTGACTTCAATGGGAGCAATATAAATCCTTCGATTCCTGTTGAAATGACTCTTCAGTTAGTGAAGCTACATGAAAAAAATTACAATTATTAAATAATTCTACCAAATTGTGCCTTTTTTGAAGAGTTTTAATGATTAGAAAATTTGGTAGGGGGACTGGAGACACACAGACACACAAAATGAAAGCACTTTAAAGCCCCCCAATTTGTTTTAACATTTTGTCATTGCAATCTGCTTGACAACTCTTGATAAGTGGAATTTGACTAGATTCAGAACCAACAGAAGAGAGTAATAATAGCTAAAAAAGGAAAGAAAGAAATTCCCTCTGTCCCAAACTGGTCTTTATGGCAACACTTTTGCCTAAAAAAAAAAAACAAAAAAAAAAACAACCACCTCTCTCTCATGCTGTTCAATAAATGCACTGAAATTTGGAAACCCTTTCAAAACACGGAGTCACAAAACTCTATCACCAACTTAAAACAATCAGAATAAATCAAAAGTGCAGTGAAAGAAAACAAAGATTCCTGATGCTTTGTATCAAACTTGTCAGTTCAGGTAAATGAAGAAATTAATGTTAAATTATATTGTGGCTACACTGTAATATTGTAAAGAGACAAAAGATTAAGCCTGTCATTTACTGAAATAACAAGACACTCGGGAGGAGGAGGGATAATTCACACAAGACCCATTTTGGAGCCTGATGAAACTGGATACCAGCTGAGAATTACAAGGTCAACTGTAGTTTTTGTTTTTAAACTAAGAATGTGAAACAATGAGAAAGTTAATGCGATTTTAAGTTTTGCATCATTTATATAATGTGTACCTCCAAAATGCTTAGCAGAATTAAACAACAAAATGGAAAGGAACTGGTGGTGGGTGGGTTGAAAATGCAGTCTACCTTTTTTCAGATGAGAAGAGAGCTTGAGTTGGAGACACCCTAGAAAGTCTGCTCCAGATGGCACCAACTAAAATAGAGGGGCTCATGCACCAGTGACCTTACTACAGGAAAGGGAAAGGGAAGGGAATTTTGTACTAGATCTTGAAATGATTCAGTAGATGTGGAGCCAGTGCACTAGCTTGATGTTATTATGGTACATTTTCTGCTCTTTGTGCTTTGAAAATGCAGGCAGGGGTATCTGAAGAGCGGGGACTTTGAGGCTGTAGAGAAGGTTGTTGCTATAGAAAAGGTGAGGAGACAAATCACCTGGACAAAGATTTCAGTAAGGAGATAAGGTAGTGGCATACAGAAGTGATGTGGAGGTAGGAATTGGTGGATTTACAGAAACACAAAAGATCCTTGAGGAGGAGAGTTCAGAAACAAGGACAACTAAGGTTACCAACAGTGGAAGGAAAAAAATTGCACATCTGACCTGAGGAAAAATAGGAGAGAGAAGTTGAATTGGAAGATATTGAATTGGAAGAAAAACTTTAAAACATAGGTGAAGGCAGTGGTGACAAAGCTGGAACTTTACTCTGTCAAGACAGGAAAACAAAAGGTATGAAACAATAGCATAACAGCTAAGGTTAAGATAATAATAGGATAACTCAGAAGTTTGCAGTGGCCCATGAACTAAGCATCTATGGGATTCCATTGGAGAGGAAGTCTTAGTACAGAGGAAAGAATCCACCAACAGAGTTCTGCTTCCACCTACCTATTGCCAGACACCAATACAGGGTGTCTCAAAGAATGCAGTGGTCCACAGCTTCATTTAAGGGCATACTGAGTCTCAGGAGAAAGAGAAGAGAACGGCTCTTCTAGTCAGGGCTGGCTCCAGGCACCAGCAAAGGAAGGTGTTTGGGGCGGCCAATGGAAAGGAGCAGCACATCCGGGTATTTGGTGGCAATTTGGCAGCATGTCGCTCACTCCCTCTTGAAGGGAAGGACCCGCTGCTGAATTGCCCGCCAAGGAATGAAGCGGCGCAGCAGAGCTGCTGCTGAAGTGCCGCTGATCACGGCTTTGGGGAGGGGGGGGGGGCGCTTCGCTGCTTGGGGTGGCAAAAAAGCTGGAGCCGGCCCTGACAGTAACCTAATCCTGTTGAACTGACAGACTGTGGGCATAAGGAAATGTTGGCTGTTGGCATATTATAAAGGCACTACTCCTGTAGTGAAGGGAGAAGGTATAGGTTTGGCAGAAAATTAAATTGCCATCAGATGTGTAAATTTTATGATAAAGGATACTAAAGAGTAGAACAATGTGTGTTTCAGCCACAAATTGGGCTTGGCTGCTTCCATGGATATAGTTCTGTAAAAGACAAAATTCAATTAAGAAAGAAACTTCGGAGTTTAAAGTAATTAGTAATGGATATAAAACCTGGGGCTAGATTCTGTGTTCTCTATCTCAGGAACAGAGCACAGGAGAGGTGTCCCAGGAGCAGCAGGGACAAAAGTGGTGTTATGTAACCTTTGCACCATCCAGATATTGGGCTGCTGCAGGGCCAAAACCATCTTTCAGGTGTATGGTAGAGCATAGCCCCAGGGCTCTTTGAACCTACAGAAGTGTTACCTGGCCTCCCCTGCTGCCCACATTCCCTTTAGTGCAGTGCAGAGTACTACAAACATGCCTTCTCCTGCCCTTGCCCCCCACCACCCTCCACCCCCACTTCCCCAATTAGTTCTCTTCTTCTCCCTGTTTTCTGAGTAATGTGAAGATGAGTAGCATGAACTCACATACATCACAACCCTATGTGATGAGAATTCTCCTCCAGCACCTCGTGGGCCCTATATGTTGGGCCCCAGAATGAAGCACTTAAGGTCTTCCCAGGATAAAAAGGGGAAATAAAGAAACCAAAAGAAAGTTACCAATGGGAAAAGTTAAGAACAGAATGAAGAATAAAGCTAAAGTCTAAACCAAATTTTTTTTTTATGATGTTGAAAAAAAATATCTGCCACATGTGCCCTTGGGAAAGAGATAAACAGAAAGCAATAGCAAGACACAGGAAATGCTGGTAAGAAAAACATTAAAAGTGGAAGTTATTTTCACTCAATGTAGCTTAGACAAACTATTCAGCATGGCTGATTTGTTTTTAAAAGTTTGCAAACTGAATAAGTTAACAAACAAACAGTTTAGACTATATGGAGAATAAAATTTTACTGCTAGTCAGTTATATTTGGAAAGCTTTGCCTAGGTGGGGTTGTGTTAGATCCCAGCACAACAACATTTTTGACAGCAGCTCAGCAATGCTTTGTAACACTCAAAGAATTAAAAATGAACGTGGTTGGAAAGCGTATGTGTCTGTCTAGGTAAAGATCAAGATATGCTGCAGGAATATTTTCACATTTTACTCACAGGTTAATTGAAAGATTTTTGAAGCAGCATTTCAGTGTCTATATCTGTGGCACAGGCATCTCAAGAGAAGCACTTGAGGTGCATCTTGCCTATCTGATATGCAAGGCAGAACTGAAGAGGACAAGACAGGCTAATACAAAACTTTTTATTAAGTCATAGGATTAAATTCTTATAAAATTCAGTAAAACATCAAAGAGAACAAAAGCATGTCTGAATATGTACAAACAGAAATAATGGTTTTACATACTAGTTACTGGGTATGTGGGGGAGGTAGGAGAGAAGAGCTGTTGTACATGTTAAAATAAACAGGAAGGCCAGGTTCTGGGAGGCAATAAAACTGTTTAACACAGAGAACCTGAAAGCAGCAGAACGCTGCTTAAAAGTCCAACTACTGTCACATCTCCCACTACCCGGAGATGTCTTAGATTCATTTTTTAAGACGTGTGTATGGAAGTGACAGAGTAGAGCAGCGGAGGGCATATGAGAGATGGAATTAAAATGTATGGCGTCGAGACAAAAGAGAAGGGCTTGAGATAAAAAGTCGATTAAAAAAAGCCAATTCGGTTAAAATAACGTACCCCCACAGTCTAAGCAGAGTGCAACTGTTGCGCTTCCTCTAAAATAGATTAGTAACAAGAATATATTCTGGAAGAAAGTGGTTAGCAAAATATCTATAAAATGTAATTTCAAGTTTGGAAGTAGAAAATAAAACAGGTATCATTTCTGACTCACCAAACATGTAACATGATAATTGGTACTTATCTACCCTAAACAGCAATGAGCTCCCAAAATCCTAAGAACCGGTTCCCCCAAGGTCCTCGGCGGTTTGGCGGCAGACGGGGTCTTCACTCAGTCTGGGTTTTCAGCAGCAGGTCCTTCACCCAGAGTGAGTGAAGGACCCGCAGCTGAAGTGACCCCGAAGACCCGGTACAGAACCGCGCGGTAAGTACAAGCCCCATATGCCTGTCTCCCCCATGCCACCCACCCATCTGGCCCCAACCCACGTTCTGCCCCCGACTGCCCCCCTCAGAACCTGCAACCCACCACCCCCTCCCAAGACCCCCCACCCTAACTGC
>NC_133776.1:86843754-86887941 GCF_003597395.2 Chelonoidis abingdonii
GGGAGAGGCGGGGAGCCGGGAGCCGCGGCAGGCCCCGGGTCGCTCTAGGCCCCGCCGCCGGCGGGAAGGGCGCCTCGGCCTCACCTGGAGAGTCTCCGGGGCGGTCACCGCGGCGATCAGCTCCTCGAAGCTGGTCGTGCCCACGGTGACAAAAGCCGATTTCATGGCCGGCCGCTTCGCCTGAGCCGGGCCGGGGCGGCCAAGCGGCGTCTCTCCCTGAAAGCCGGGCTGCGAGCGGCCGCGAGGAGGCGCCCTCGGTTCAGCAAAGCCGGGCCTGAGCCGAGCAAGGAACCTGCAGGCGGCGAGTCTCACTCACACCGGGCAAGCCTCGAGCCAGCTCCCCCAGCCAGGGACCAGTGTCACCCCAGTGACTCCCCATGACAGCTGGTCATGGTCCCTCACACACGTTACCCACAAACAGACGCACCCACATGACCCCCAGGGTAACCCCTGCCCAGCACGTGTAAACCTGAAATAAATGTAACCAAAGCAATACTCAGCCTGCCCTCAGAGCCTGCTGTTCCCTTACTGCTAAGCACAGAGTTGCTATTGGGTGGTGTTTTTACCCAGCAATGGGGAGATTAGCTAGATATGCTTTTCCCAAGAAGCAGGAGCTAGGCTGGGGACTGGAGGAGGGACAAGGAGATTACATGCAATGATCTAAGTTTACCCCTAGTTTGCTATTTTAATTTTTGTTAATTATTTTTATCACAAGAATTCCTGACCAACTGTGGCATCTAGACATACTCTACATAGCTTAAATCAGTGGTTCTTAACCTGGGGCGCACGCACCCCCTGGGGGTGTGAGATGCCCTTTCTGGGAGTGTGAGACATGCCAGATTTTTTTAGAAGGTATATCATTTAAAACACAAATTAAGCACAGGCACGTAAGTACAACTACTTTGTTTCATCAAACCTATGTATTTATTAACATTATACATTTTTTAATGATTAATGTAATATACAAACAAAAATAAATCTAGGTTTAAAGAACTAACCTACTTCAACAATTTTTGATAAGGGGTGCAAGGACGTATTTTGAGAACCAAAGGGGTACAGACTGCAGTAAAGGTTAAGAACCACTGGCTTAGATAAATAGCAGATATTTCTTCTGTGCCATGCTCCCATGTCCTCAATATCAATTAAACAAAGCACCCTGGAAAGACTAGAAATTGGGAATACCCAATCATTCCTAAACAAAGCTGTGGTTAGTGAAGACCTGGGCAAAGACCTATCTCTTCCTATGTTCTTTAAGAACCCAACTACACTCTTATACATGGTTTTTACGTTTATACATGTAACCATTAATTTTCAAAGATTTTAGCAAACATCCAAAAATTTCACAAAATCAGTGTTTCTGATTAATTTCACTGTGCAGAAATGGGAGACAGAAACAAAGTCCAGACAACTCAAATTTGGATAATTAGCCTTCAGATAATCGTGGTTTATTTGTAGGTGTTACTGCAGCACCTACAGCTGTGACATCTGGCATACATAACTGTAAAACCTACTCCTTTGACAGGGTTAAAACACAGTTCATTTTTGCAACTTCTGTTGTCCCTGCAGAGTTAACTCGGGCTCTTAATCAGCTGTTGCCCATAATCTCATCTTCAAGTTCCCCTCCCCATATCCATTCAAAACCCTCTGACCTGCGTTTAGTGATGCTTTAAACCCAGTTTAGCTGGGTATTAGAGCTCAGGTGCCACTTTTACTTGGGCTGGTAACCCTCCCAGTTTTATAGTGCAGAACTAGGCTAAATCACCAAGTGCTGATAGACCTCAAATGCCTTCCCAGAATACTGTACTTCATGCCCCCCGCCCCCATTGCCTAGAAGGACAGACAAGTTCTTCCACAATTTACTGGGAAGAGCAGCTTAGCTTACTGCAGTACCAAGAACCATGGGATATGTCCCTCAAACTCCTAATGACCCATGAGTGAGTGCAGCTCCAGTGAGGACACGTTAGCTCAGGTATGTATGACTTCGCTGTGTGGCTGCTCACATTTGAGTATGTCTACATGCTGAGCTGGGGGTGTGATTCCTAGCTTAAGGAGACGTGCTAGCTCTCAGTGGACTAGCATGCTAAACACAGAATGTAGCCATGGCACCATGAGTGGCGGGATGGGCTAGCCACCACAAGTACGTACCTGGTTTCTCTGACAGGCATGTACTCTGTGTGGTTAGCCCTTCATGCTGCCATAATTACATCTTTTTAGTGGACAAGCTCGATGAGAGCTAGCATAAATATATCTCCTCAAGCTGGGAATCACACCTCCGCCTCGAAGTATAGACACCCTTTAATTCTATTGCTCCTGTTCCTACTGGAACTTGTCTACTATCTGCTTCTTGACTACTTTGTTTCTTTTAATTTCCTTCCCTGTTTTTTTCCTCCTTAGGTCCCATCTGACACTTGTCTCTCTTCAGAGCAAACCACCTGTTTTCTGGGGAGGAGCTAAACTACCTCACTGTTACAATGTTTCTAAAGGAAAATGCTAACCAGACACATAGTTCGCTCAGATGTCATTCTCCTCCACCATCCAGTCAGAAGTTGGGGGGGAACTGTATATTAAAATAATAGTAATATTATATTTGCATGTATATGTATGAAAGGATCTGATTTTAATAGATACATTCTGGTGAACATTGATTTCTCAGGCTTCTCAAAACCAGGTGAATTCCTCCCTTCTCTATCAGTGGACGAAAGAGTTTGGTGCAGTGACAGTTGTAAGAGCCCACGGGAACAAATCAACACCATAAAAGGTTCTTAACGGAGCAGTTTCTGAGACCTGTTGTGTATGAAGAGAATCCAGAGTATCTAGAGGAGTAAGTTAATGAATATTAGAAGTGTAGTTTTACTAGAGATAAGAAAGTAAAATTAGGAAGTTAAGTACAGATAAGAAAATAAGCAGAATGACCATAGTTTTCCTTGAGTAGCATTCACTGTCTTCCTTGACACCTTCTCAGAGCAGTGAGTCTTGTCCAGAGGTTTCTGCTAGCTGTCCTCTTCTGGTACCCTTTGAGCGAACCCACGACTTCAGCCCTTTATATTTGTCGTAAGGCATTTACAATATGGCCAACCCTGTTAAAAAATCATGAGTCAAGCTCCCAAAAATGATTATATTGGCTTAAATATCATAAGTTTTTTCTTTTTAAATCATACATTTTTGTTTTCTTTTGTGTAATGATTTTCGAGCCTTCAAGGTGTTCTTGAGCCACTTTTTCAAGCTCTTCTCTGCAAAAAAATAAAATAAAATTACACCGCTACACCACGACCCGATATAACAAGGATTCGCATATAGCGCGGTAGCAGCGGGGCTCCGGCGGCGCTTTAAAGGGGCAAGGGCTCAGGCTGCTGTGGGAAGCCCAGGGCCCTTTAAATCACCACTGGAGCCCTGCCACCACTACCCTGGGGCTCCAGCAGCAGAGCTTGGGCAGCACTTTAAAGGGTCCGGGGCTCTGGCTGCTGTGGGGAGCCCCAGATCCTTTAAGTTTCAACGGAGCCCTGCTGCTGCTACTCTGGGGCTGCGGCAGCGGGGCTGGGCTGGCAATTTAAAGATCCTGGACTCCCCGCAGCAGCCAGAGCTCTTTAAATTACCACCGGAGCCCTGCTGCTACTACCCTGGGGCTGCGGGAGCAGCGCTTATTGGTGATTTAAAGGGCCCAAGGCTGCTGCGGGGAGCCCCGGACTCTTTAAATCACCACGGGAGCCCTGCCACTCTTACCCCAGGGCTGCAGCAGTGGGGCTCCACCAGCGATTTAAAGGACCTGGGGCTCCCCACGGCCTGCCACCGCTACCCCGATATACCTGCATTTCACTTGTAACGTGATAGGGATTTTTGGCTCTCCACAACCACATTATATTGGTGTAGCGGTGTACTTTATTTTGAAATGAAAGCTGAGATTCTTTTGCAATGTCTTATTCCAGTAGCTGGGGCTTTAAGAAAAATACCAAATATTGTGAGACTTGCACTAAAACCACAAGAGTTGGCAACAGTCCCTTTAGCTGACCTCTGAGTCTTTCTGGACCTGCCTCTTCCCCCCCACACCCAACAGCCATTATTGCCCTCTAGGGCCTCATCCACTACCTGAAGGTCAAATAAAGCAAAACTTTTCACCAACACCAAAACAGCATGGTATGGGAGACAGAAGGAAAAGAGACAAATGTAGTTTCAATTCTTGGGTCTATATTTTATTTAGATTCCTGTGCACATAAATAACTCTGTCTCTGTATGTGGTTTTGCAGATGGAGAGCATTAATTAAAAATAAATCCCAGAAATTATGCATGTTCTCCTGGAAACTAGTGTCTGGTGACCCTTTGTTGACCTAAAAAAAGGTTGTTCTCCTGTGCACAAAGGAGAAATACAAGATTTTAAATGCTTCAGGTTACAAAAGGCAAACCTTTCAGGTGAGCCAAGAATGCATGTTAGCTTGACATGTAATCCTGCAAAAGGCTTAAAAATTAACAGCAATGAGACAGCAAGCATTGCCTTGTGGACTGAGCACCAGGCTAGGATCCATTGTGCTTCTGATTTTTAAGCTTGCCTCTATTGCTGACAGGCTATTGCACCTTGGGCAAACCATTTACCTTTTCTGTGTCTTCTCCTGTAAAATGGGATTACTTCTACTTACCTGTGTATGCTTGGGGGGGTGGGGAGGGGGAAGGTGTGAGGATTAAGAAATCAAAGGGAAATTGAATAATTTTAACACATTCTCTTTAAGTTGCACATTGTAATTTTAAAAGGAAAAATAATTGTAAAAGTGTTTTTCTGCTCTCACCCCTCTGCCCCAGCTGATGCTTAGAAGGGCCTCTTGGAAAGTTTGTGACTATCATCACCAGACATGGTTAGAGTTACCCATTTGCTTTTCTGTCTAAGCACTCTCCTGCCTTCAGTTTCAGCTTTGCCTCTGCTTTTTTACCATCCTCTTGCAAAGCCCATGGAAAAGCATGCCTCCTGATGGCCTCATAGAATACAATCCTTTGAGAACCAAGAGATGGGATTAGAGAGGTGTTGGGGTGGGAGTTGAGTCCATGTGACAGACTTTTTCTTATAAAGTGACCCACAGTACAAAACAGCAGGCAAACTTGTGTGCAGCTGTGTTTTGCATTGTCACAAGGCGACAGCCTGACAGGCCCTTTTCCCACCTGTGACTTGTCTGCCTCCCCAGGTGCAGGAAATTAGAGTACTCTATGACTGGGAGGTCATGTGAGTAAATTAGGTCAGGCCTGGTAATAAAAGGGAAGCTTCCAGAAAGGGAGATGAGGCCTGTTTTGCTCTATAGAGTTGAAAGGGGTTAGCACTGAGGGAGCTGTGAAAAGGCTGCAGCTGGCCTGAATGATCAGTACAGAGCCGGAAAGGAGAGCTGTCTCACTTCTGACTTAAGAAGGGAAAAACCTATGTGGGTTAACAGTGCAGCAGATTGTAGGAGGAGGGCTATAGGATCCTGGGAACAAGGGCTAGACTGGAGGAGTGGTTTGATTTGCTGTTAGAGACTTAATAAATAAAACCTTACAAAGCAGAAATCTTAGTTTACAGTATTCTTGTCTGTGAGTAACTTTTTACAAGGACCCTAGATGGAGCTAAAGCTAGTGTCTGCAGGCCATGTTGTACCACAAGGGGATGCTCTGAGAGGACTATCTTACACATGGTATATGGGTTGGGCCTCTATTACGTTTGCTTCTACTATAGTATATGCTTTAGAAATTACTCCCTTGTAGTCTGCATTACTGCTCTGTGTAGACAAGCTTTGGGTACAAGTAACCATTGTTGGTGTTTATTGGATAAACTCCAGTTTATTTTTTTTAAGTGGGGGGTGTTTTATTGGTGTTCATAAAAACTGAAAATCAGAAGCCCTGTTTATGGGACAGTGCAAATCTGATACTGTCTTCCTGTGGCAAGAGTGAGGTCATTGTGTTAGTGGAGGAAGTGCAATGGTCCATACATAAAGTGCTCTCAAAGCACAAAGAAAACTTAATGATAAACAGGGGAAAAATATTTTTCCCCTTTGTCTTTCAAATTATAGTCCTTTTAGGAGTTAACTTGTAACAATATCAAAATGGTCAGATTTAAATGAGATTTTCAAGACAACCACATCCCTTTACTGTGTATACAGTACTGTACAGAGCAGTTTCCTAATTAAAACCTTCTTGAAAATCAGGAATATTATCATATGAGCAGAACATGTGAATGTTTTCAAAAAGTTTTACAGTGTCTTAATTTTATTTTGTAGGGCTCTGAAGAACAGTGCCCATGATGCAAACATCTCACTCTATGTCCTCAGTTCCAGTGCAACCTGTGCTGATGATGCATCAGTCACTGTAGATAAGCATGAGTTAGCACATGGAATGCTAACGGAGTACGGCTAGCATCTGAGAATGTGGTAATATTTTTGTTTTCTCAAACAAAAGTGGATCTGTGATGTTTTCAATATCTTACTTTTATAGGGATTGAGCTTGTAACATTTGTTCATGTGTCAAATACCATTGAAGTCAATGGGACTCCTTACGTGAGCAAGGATAGCAGGATTGCGCTCAGGTCTTTTAGTGTATTAAGCAAGAATGTTTATGGAGAAAACTGTAAATAATCATTTTAAAACTGATGAAAATTATTTTTATCCTGTTTACATGGCAATTCTACTGCTGAGAGGAGCAATATGATCTGAAAACTGAGTACGGTGGGGCTAGTCATATGCATAAGCTTTTGCAGGATGGGAATCCTGGCACTTTAAAATTGCTTCTGTTAAGAGTTTTCCTGCCTGTAAGAATGGATGATTTCCATTGAATATCCCCAAGTTCCTCTATCTATGACTCTTACTTCCTGCAGGGCAGGAGGAATCCTGTCTACCTTAGGGTTTTTTACTGTCACCCATCATTGTAGTATCAGAATGCTTTCCACATAAAATCAGTGAAGACCGAATGGACTTCATGAAGTCTTTGACACCTCTCCCTTGTTGGGGGTCAAAATTATTCTTGGGTTGTGTTTTTTTTTTTTTTGTAGTTTCTTTTATTCAAACAAAAACCCTATGTCTAATACATACATACAAGTCTCAACCATTGTCGCGCAGAATAATCGTTTATCGGCCACAGAAACTGAATCACAAATACACTATCTTAAGCCTAATGCAATATACAGTTGTACATGTGAGAAAGAACTATCAAAAATAAGCACTAATCTTATTTATTTCCTGTGTTAGTTAATATAAGGTCACACACAACAACTAGTGTTTTTTAGGAAGATGCACCAAAGATTTAATGAATCTGATTATACAACTGTTTGTCATCTTGATGGTTCATTGGCAATGATAATTAGTACCCTATTGCTTTAATTTAGCACAAGCCAAACTGCAAATTGTTTAACTTAAATAAAGCAGACTGTACTGATCAATGGATATTTAGGAAGGTTGTATTTGAATTTAGTAGATACTATGATACGATACAATATTGGCATGGATGTGGGGAAGCCAGAGTTTAGGTTGAATGTTAATACTCTGGATTTACACAGGTGTGGCTGAGATGAGATTCTGCATCCAAGTAAGTAAGTCTCTAAATCTTTTTCAGAATACATAGGTGATATTTTAAAAATACAAAACAAAACAAAACCAACCTTTCAATAAAATATTCTAATAGTTGTGAAATATCATGTAAAGGTAGGTAGGGGAAAGTCTTTTCTAAAATAAAGGTGCAGACACGAAGCCACTCCAATATATTAGTAAGCAAAAGCAAAAGACTGATACTCAGTCTTGTTAGTTGCCTCCTCAAACTTCATATCCGTAGATTAAAATGCATATTCAGAAAAATTGAGAGTTTTCTCTAGTCTCAGACTGTCTATTATTCAGATGACTGGTAGTGCTGAGGTTTGGCATACGTGCTGTTAGTGTTGTGGGAATAAATACAGCTCTCCTTCCTTATTATCAAAGATTGCTTTGGCCATTTGTGTGTCCGTGTCCCAAAAAGCTATGGAGTATGCTCCTCCCGATATCATTTTATGCTGTATTCTAAAACCTTATGAATGATATCTATCAGTGTTGTCTATTTGGCTTGAACTGTGACTTCCCTAGGACTTCTAAGGAGTATGCCATGTTAAGTAAGAATAAATATTACACGTTGCTAAAGAAAAAACTAGTTGGTTGACCTCTTGATAAGTCCCATATGTGTTATGAGTTTTGAACTAACTTTGGTCCCAAATGTACATAACTTTTGTTCCATTGTAGTTGTTAACCAAAGCTCTGTTATCAAAACATGTTTCAAAGTTAGGAAAGCACAGCAGAGTTCTTCCTATATAAAATGGGCCTGATTCTTTTCTGATGCTAATCATCTTCATTTTCTATGTGTGTTGCATGTACTCAGCACCTTGCAAGATGTGACCTTACATCACCAGCCTGTCAAAGATAATCTGTCCTCAATTTATTTAATCTGAAACATCCAAGATTGATGGCCTATCACTAGGGAGCCCTTACTACTCTTGAGTGCATTTAATAGGCTATGTATGAAATATTGCATACTTATCTAATTGTAAACATATTACAAATTAAAAGCATTTATAAATAAATGAAAATAAGTGGGTAAATTTCTATGGAGAGCTTTACATCAGAAAACAAGTTCAAATCCTTTCCTCCTTGTACAGGGCCCCAAAAACAGTGGGAATGCTGTGCGGGGGGAAGAGGATGGGAGCAGGTGCGTGAGGGAACTGGACAGTGGCAGAGAGAGAATGCATTGATTGGATTAATCCTCCACATAAAGAGGGGATTTAGATAGTGTGACCACTACTATAGTCTGCAGTGTTGCCAACTCGTGACTTTTACTGAGAGTCTTGGAATACTTGGTGTCTGTTATATCCCCAGCTACTGGATTCATGTGAGAATCTTTTTTTTGTTTTAAAGTTGGTTTCTAGCCCTTATGGCTGCAGAGAAAAGCTTGAAAATGTGACTGAGTGCCCCTGAAAGCTCTGAGACAAGCAAATAAAAAGAATGAAATAATTTTAAAAAATATGATTTTTAAATCAGTTTAGTGATTTTTTTTTTTTCCTGAGGCTTGTCTCATGACTTTTGAATTCCTAGGGCTCAGTCCATGAGCTGAAGTATAATCCGTAGTACGGCACAGCTGTGCTGGTGCTCTGTGCCCTGCCAACGGATTGGGGTATTCCCCTTTATTTTGACTTGGTCACGTGAACAGAAGTTGGTATTTAGCCTGTACTTGGTCAGATCCTCAACTAATGTATATTGGTGTAACTCCACTGACTGTGATGGAGCTATGCTGATTTATACCAGCTGAGGATCTGGTTTGCTGCATATACATGATGCTTAGTTTCCTCTCAAACATGTAAATAAAAATGCTGTATTACAGAAATGGAAAATGGGCCTCAGATAAACCATGAGAAAACAATAACTTACAGTCAGTGTAAGAGACATGCAGAAAATTGAAAAGGAAACAAAATAGTTTGGATAATAGTCAAAATACAGGCCTCTGCAAAGGACTGAAAGGTAGTCTGTAACATAAGGAGAGCTATCCTGGCTGTGAAGGTTCAATATGGCTGGCGTTTCCTGGCAACCAGTCTCTTATATATCCTCTAGGGAACCTCAGCTGGTGACACTTTGACACTGTTTCTTGCTGTCTGTGAAATGATATTCTTGTATCCCAGCTACCAGAAAATACATCAGCAGCAATCCACTATTTGAGTCCAATACCAGTTCAGATTTTCACACAATCCCTTGGATATACCTATTTTATTTTAAATTAATTTTCATCCAGGCAAATCGCATTCTCTGAAATCTCTGTGCTTTATTCTCCAAAGGCAGCTGTGTTAGTATCCTGAGGTGGTATATGTGCATTTTCACAGGTACAGAGACCTGCTGTACATCTAATATATTCTGTTTCTCTTTTCAGTAGAACTCTACCTATAGAGATATATAGACATCACCACTGTTGGCTATACAATGTACATGCAGTGTGGGAATAGCTTAAGCATCTAGTTAACTAAAAGCACCACTAAAGGCCTGAGGAGGAAACTGAAAAAGCAGCAAAACTCTGAATAAGTATGATACGTTGTGTAGCCAATAGAGGGCAGTGCCGCACATTCAAGCAGACATTACGCCAGGCTCAAAAGGCATCAAATGGACTAATTTTTACTCTTTTCAGTCCCTTTTATTAGCTGTCATCAATCTGTTATTTCCAAGCTCATTGTAAAAACAAACTGTAGAGAGAATCTGAATGTGTATTGCATTCATTTCACAGTGGATGGACAGTGTGTTGGGTTGTACCTGGCCTTTGTGGCTCCCTACAGGAGGCTCTGTGGTCCTACTACATCCTGCCCCAGCAGAGGTGAGTCGTCCAGACCAGCTAGGGAGGTGTCATGGAAGCAGTCAATCAGCAGCCTAGCAGGCTCAGATAAAAGGAGCTGCATGGTTTTAGCAGGGCAGTTCTGGGCTGGGACCAAAGGGGCAAGGAAAGGGGCTTCTCTCTGGCCACAGAAGCTTGACTGTCTGCATTTGCTTAAGTTGGGGCATAGAGGACCTGAAAACTTTAACCCTAAGGTCAGAGGTGAAGATAAAGGAGCCAGCTGGGAAGAGGTCCAGGGAAACAGCAGCAACTAATTGAAGTGAATGATATGTGGCGGGTGTTGGAACCTGGAATAGTGCGTGGGGCTTGGTTACCCCATCAGCAAAGTGGTGTAATCTCTGAGCAGGGGACAAGGCTCCTTTAAAAGCCTGAGCAAAGGGCTGAATTTAAAGGGTCCAGAGTCGGGGCTGAAGACCCTAGTGAGGACAGATAGACAGTTTTTGTTGGACTCTACTATCTTGGAAGGGGTTCATTTTAACTGTAACCAGGCTAGAGGACTGAGCCACAGAAGACCTGCCAACCAAGTTCAACAGCCTGCTGCTGCAAGAGGCACCAGGGGATGAGAAAAGGACTGCCATGCCACATCCAGCCACTGGGAGGCGCTCAGGAAAGGTACAGACAGATACAGGGATCTGCAGAGACTTTGAGAATTTTGCTATACTCAGACTGACAGCTTGTCTGGTGACAGCAAAAACTGCCTGACGGATGTACACTTCCTCTTCTACGTGACATCTAAGGTGGACATTAATTATTTTGAACTTTGCTTGTCTTCTTTTAATTTTTAAATTGGGCTTGAACCTGATACTGTGTTTTCTTTTAGTAAATATAATTCTTATGAAAAGTCCCAGTCTCATGGCACTGAGGAATTTAAGTTCATCAAGTACTGCACAGGTATTGGTGGCACCATCTCCCCCATCACTGCCTTTTCCTCTCTGAGATGAGAGGAGAGCTTGGTGTGCCTGTCCATTCATTCCTGGGCCTATGAAGTTGCCACCAAGGGTGCTAAATAGCAATGACAGCTTTGTGATGTATTTATCTGTCTAGGTGGGGTCTGCCCTGTAACCACTAACTCTTCCACAAAGGCAGTCTAACAGCAATAGAAAGCGGTGATTTTTGGTACTTCTGTATGAGCCTCACTCCGGCATCTCAAACTGAGGATTTTCGAACTATCCAGTCTGTGCCAGCGCTCTTTTTTTTTTTTTTTTTTTTTTTTAATATGTTTAGAGATTCTGATCCAAACAGAATCTGTGCTAAAAAATATTTCTACTCACTTCTTGTTTCTTTAAATTTTAATAACTTTCATCACCAGCAATGTCAAAAATATCAGTTATGTGGAGGGAAACCAGATGGTGGATAGGGCAACATAAATTTCACAGAAATAGGGAATTATGAAGTTTTGAGCTGTAGGCAGTTTGTTTTTGGAAGAGGAAGGAGAAATTATCCAGAGAAGTCCATTTATACATGTAATGAATTTGGAAAGCTCTGTATGTACTTTACAAATATGATGTTCTCTTTCAATTAGAAATCAGCAAATGTGTTGCAATTCCAGACAGTTATCTGTCTAATAATCAGTCTTGCTAGAATTCACTCAGACATATAGGGTCAAATTCTGACAGGGTGTAGCTTAACCAGTTTAGATCTAAAACAGAAGTCTGTTATGTTTGGGAGAGTGATTACTGCTAGATGTGCTAATGTCAAAACAAGACTATTTATTTTTCATTACTTTTTCCCTAGAGCGAACATTGCTGAACTCACAGTTGTCCTGTTTGTCTCAGCCTAAAACCAGCATGGCTACCTATTTATCTACACTTCCAACTAAAGTAACTTCACTTCTCACTTTCAGTGTGGAAACCATTGTTCTTGTCACAGTACCATATTTAAAATACTGATCAGCTGTGGAAAAATTGTACGGTCATGCCAAGTAAAGGGAAATTGCCACCAACTGAAGCTTAGTTACTGGTTTATTTGATTTTTAAGTGAGTTGTAGTCTGTGTGAAAATAATGGATTGATAGATGTGGATAGACTTAGGTGTTTAATCTATGCAAAGGTACAGCCTGGGCAGTAGGAGTAGAAATGGGAGTGTGCTGTACTCCAGAGGGACTACCACTAGGAGTGACCAGATTCTCCATTCCCGGTGGTGTTATCAGACCTTGGCTACTTTCCAGAGACAATGGCACTGCATTTGGCTTTGGGAAATACACATTTGTCCACTAGGAACTGGTCTGAGATCACCATCACACAGACCACTGAACGACGATCAGATTCTAACAACTTTAGATCACTATCAGCCAGATCTGAAATTGATGCTGCCGCTTCTGTGAAATGATCCATGTCCAGTTACTAGTCCCCTGGTCAGTTGCTGATTCCCTATAAGTGCTGTATGTGGTAAGGGAGAGGCATCATACAGAGGATACATCTGTAAGTGTCTGCTGAAGAGGAGTTCTGATGAAGACACTGTTGGCACAGTTACTAGTAAGTTCCTTTTTTTTTTTTTAATGGTGACTTTTTTGATGTCAAAGAAATTATTTGTGTGTAAAATCACAAGAAAACTGCCTAACCTCATCTCAGCACAGACGGTATTACATTTCTTTATTTCTCTAGGGCACTAAATCTCATGGCTCTGTCATAATGCATAAAATTGTTCTACTTTGATTCTCTTTATCTGAATCTTCCTTTTATTTAAAAGGTGGGAGGTTGATGTAGATGCATATAAAAGTCCTGCGTATAAAAGTAGCCTGATGCTACAACTCATAGTGTGCAGAGTTCAGCTAGGGATATATTTTGGTCCCTTATTGTTTTCAGTTTATACACAACCTGCCCTCAGGTGCTAATTAGCTGCAAGAACTGCATATACAAACAATATTGTTGTGTTTTTTCTATACAAATACATTTGTGGTCAAGGTTAATGTTACCGGGTTACTTGTTGTTTCTAGATATCTAGGACACTAACAGCATGATTGCAAAGATTTCTGAGACAAATTTTTCATCTTAAACCAAGTTCTACTTTATTTAGGCTTGGATTATAGGTGTTGAAGATTAATTCCTCTAAGTCATTCTTGATAATATGCCAGATGCAATAAATAAGTTTCAATATTGGTACTGTATGTTATCTTCTTTCAGTACAACATGACCACACATAGCATTCGCTTAGATTAAATAGGGGTGGTCTTTGTCAACAACTATACTCAGCTGGCTTTTGGCTTGATTCCATATTGTGTATATTGGAGCATACTCCTGCATAGTCTCCTTTGATTAGATCACACAGACAAATAGGATTTGGAGCATGTGAGAAGTTTCCCCAGGGACGTTAGCTTTAGGACACAGAGGAACACAGGAATATTGGAACAGACCAATGGTGGTCCTAGTGCACTGTGGTGCTTCTGAGTATAGCCATTGACAGGATTGTATTTTCTTCAGGACATCTTATTTTTCTTAGTAGAAGACAAGATTACTTACTTCCTGTTAAACTATTAGCCTAAAAATGTAGTTAGGGGGATCAGGTCTTAAGGAGACTGGTAGATACTTAAGGAACAATGATATACGGATTTCAAGCTGAACACTGCGTTTCAAAGCAGCTGTGATAAAAAGAACCAGAGAGTTGTCTCTGTGGGTTTATCTAGTACAAATGAACACCAATTAGTGTATTCTTTCCACTGGGGCTTAGTCCATCATTTTGTCTAATTATGGTATGAATCCCACAATGGAAAAATCTCTCATTCTGTAAAGAACTAATTCCGAATCAAAATCTTAAAATTCTTAAACTCCAATTATACTGCATTTCTTAATACATTAGCCAGCCAGAGAAAGTATATGCCATCCACTCACTACATTAAAATGCTCTGGGCGTGAGAGGGAGAAACTGCAATCATAGGAGACAAAAGAGAATATCAAATAACTTATTGGACCTCCTTCTCAGCCTCACTATGGACTTTTATTAAGTTTAAGGCCTGGTCTACAGTTTTATCAGCATAGCTATGGCAGTTAGGGTATGATTTATTTTTTCCCCCTGACATAGCTGTGTTGGTAAAAGCTCTATCATAGATGCAGTTATACTAGTATAACTTAAATTTTTAACTGACAAAACTATTTTGGCTAGAGGTATGACTTTTGGTAAAAAAATACAGATAAAAGCCCTAATATGGCTGCAGTTATGCTGGTATAAAGCTGATTTAAACTAGAATAGTTATTCCCCATTCTGAAGGGAATAGCTGTACTACTGTAAATATATTCACATCATAAAACCACATGACAGTCAGTAATACTTTGCCTCTCAGTTGGAACTGGCAACAGATGTGCTAAGACAAGATGTTCCTGGGCCCTGAATTGCTCTGACCGCAGAAGTGTCTCAGCATCGGGGTGCGGCAGTAAGGGAGAAGCCCATACTGAACTTGTTCTGTGTAGAAAGGACTTCAGTTCCCATTGCTGCCAATTTAGCAGCTTTCAGCAACATTAAATGCACTTAGTATGCAGCGCTGGCAAACAGTAAAATAAAAATCGACTGGCTGTTAACTTTAGACAGGCAACTATGAAGGCAAACAAGGGCATACACTGAATGTATTCTTAGCCACAACTCCACAGGCCACATTCTTTGCTCTGGGGCTTGTACAGCGCACACTGTGATATCATCGAGAACCACCCAAGGGCAGAACTTATGTTCTTGCACCTGAAAAGCAGGCATGCTTAAATCTGGTTTGGTGAAGCCAGACTAGGGGAAGCAAAGCTTAGAATGAAATCAATACTTCCTCTTTTGAAATCAACAGTCTCTGCAGGGTCTACGAGGTTTTGTTTGCTTGCCTCTTCTTTCTCCATTCCCAGGAGCATGTCTGCATTGCAGACTGTTTACATTTAACATTTTTCTCTCCACATCTATAATATGTCTTCCAACAGAGGCTATAAAAAAATAAGAGGTAAGCCTCAAACCACCACTGGGAGATAGTATCTCCTCCCCAAGACCTTTTACAGATGGGGAGAAAGATGACATTGTAAGTCTGTGACCAAGATGGGAAGAGAACCTAGATTTCCCGACTGCCAATCTTGTGCTTCAGACCTCTTCTTCTCTCCAATATCCAGCACAGACTTGATTGGTGCTGTTGAGGAAATTGAGGATGACAGTTACGTTTCAAATCTCCACTGTGGATTAGTCAAAAGACTGCAATGACTGAAAAGAAAATAAACCGGTAGGGAATACAGCTGCATGTCTTTCCAAACTCAACTCAGCAGAGGGTGATTATAGAAAAGAAAGATTAGAGTACTCCTAAAGAACAGGGTAATGATCACTTAAGAATGAAATCACTTTACTTAAACACATTGCTAGACACCAGTGTAGTCAATACAGTGTTCTGTTCTGCGTTTCAGCACTTATTAAAGAGACACTGTTCATGTGAAAATTTCCTGAAACCTGTATTCCCATATCTACCTCTCTGGTGAAAGCTAATTATAACTCTTCACTCCTGAGAAAGGCCTTGCTTACTCACAAACACTGCCTGAAGGATCTTCCAGACTTACTAAAGAGAGAGAATAAACAGCCTTCCCAGGAGGTGTACTGCATGTTGTATTTATTTACAGATTTTTTTAAAGAAAAGATAATGACTAACTGAAATGACACCTCACTTACTCCAGGAACAGGCCAGTGTAAATAAACACACAACTCATTTTAGATTAGTAAGCCACCCTGACTTCCACAGAAGTGGGCATTTGCCCGCTATGATAATACAAATGATAATCACTACAGTGACAATGTATGGAATCTCCTGGGAGTTGGACAGTAGCTCCCAATGATCCAAGTATATGGGGATGTTGTTTGCTGGGTTTATCTTTTCTTGGTGGGTGGGGGAGGAGAAGGTAGAAGAACTAGTACACATCTATGCATGAGGCTACAAAAAGTAAGCAATTTTTTTTGCCCATCCCTCTACCCTTCAAAAAAAAAAATAGACAAACCCGGTAACTGAAAAGCCCCACTATGAAAGTGGCTCTCAGATTGGTCCATGAGCATGTGATGATGGCCCATGGAGTGCTGAATGATCCCATGGGCTTGGCTCCTCCTCCTTTCATCTTTAAATCACATTCAAAGAAGCCAAAGTTATATTAAATATCTTCCCGGTATTAACTTTTCTATGTAAGCGATTGTTGCCAGAGCACTGATGTGTCAACATAATTGCGAGGGGAGATGTATTCAAGACAGTCTCTCTCTACATACGTACACACGTGCATTTGTATGTTTATATAAAGGTTTATGGATAAACCAGACATCTGTTGTAGTTGATCCTAGCCCGGGGACAGCTTGCTAAAGGGGTCTTGTTAAAAATTGGTTGCTCCTGGGAGAAAAGATGTCTCAGGCTCTCTGCATTCAGAAGACTTTGCCTGGTAGTAGAGTATAGTTTCTAAGGTATGGCTACATTTACAGTAGTACAGCGCTGGGAGTTACAGCTGTCTTCGTACTGCTGTGTAGGGAAAGCGCTGCAGTGTGGCCACACTGACACTACCAGCGCTGTAGTGTGGTCACATTTGCAGCATTTGCAACGCTGTTGAGAGTGGTGCATTGTGGGCAGCTATCCCACAGAGCACCTCGTCCCATTTTGGTGCTGTGGGTTGTGGGAAGGGGACGGAAGGGTGCGGGTCATTCTGCTTCCTATCCCAATGCCCCATGGTGCATTGCTACACATCGCAGCAGTCTGGTGCCATTGTGAGTCTGCAGTGCAATTTCTGTTAGAAATGGAGCCCGAGCTGCTGAGGACTTCGCTGATGAATGTCGCCAGCACATCACGTTTGACAGTTGAGCTATTCCTTCAGCTCCAGTGAGGAGTCCGACGATGATATCGAGTCACCTGATGCGCGTGACAATAAATTGCTTGTGGCAGTAACGAACATGCTCAGCACCGTGGAACGCCGCCTTTGGGCTCGGGAAACAAGCACTGAGTGGTGGGATCGCATTGTCTTGCAAGTCTAGGATGACGAGCAGTGGCTGCAGAATTTCAGGAGGAGAAAAGCCACTTTCATGGGGATTCTGTTGCGGAGCTCGCCCCACCCTGCGGTGGAAGACACGAGATTGGAGCTGCCTGTCAGTGGAGAAGAAGGCGGGGTTGGCTATTGGCATCTGGAGATGCAACTCCAGACAGCTACGATCAAGTCGGAACAGTTTGGAGTGGGAAATCAACTGTTTGGATCGTGTTTGATGCAGTTTGCGAGGGCCATTAATCGCTCCTGCTAAGAAGAACCGTGACTCTTGGTGGGATACATTGCCAGGACATTCTGGAATGGCTTTGCCAAATGGGTTCCCTAACTGTGGAGGGGCGATAGCTGGTATGCATATTCCATTGGCACCACCCCCACCTTAGCATCCGAGTAATTAATCGGCGAAGGGGTATTTCTCTGTGGTTCTCCAAGCGCTTGTGGATCACTTTGTGGGCATTTCATGGACATTTACACAGGCTTGGCTTGGAAAAGGTGCATGTGCACGCATCTTCGGAACGTGGCCTGTTCAGGGCTGCAGGCGTACTTTTTTCCCAGACTGGAAGATCACAGTAGGGGATGTTGAAATGCCCATTGTTGATCTTGGAGACCCCGCTACCCCATGTAATGCATGGTCATGAAACCGTATACACGGGAAGCTTGACAGGAGGCAAGGACCGTTCATACAGGCTGAGCTGTTGCAGATGACTGTGGAGTGTATTTAGGCAGTTTAAAAGGGTGCTGGAGATGTCTTTATGGAAGCTGACTTTGGGGAAAGCCAGCATCCTGCGGTTATTATCCCATAGAGACGGGCTGTACCTCCATAATATTTGTTGAAGGGAGCGGAGAAACATTTCAGTGAGGAATGACCTCCGAGGTTCACAGCTGGAGGCTGAATTTTGCCAGCCAGAGAGCAGGGCTGCTAGAGAGGCCCAGCACAGGGCTACAAGGATTGGGGATGCCTTAAGGGAGGAATTTGAGGCTGAAAGCCAACAGTAATGTTTGGTACCTTGCACGGGAGTGAAGTGCAGTGGTTACAATGATTTGCAGTGCCTGTTTTTCCCTTGGGATACAGTATGTTTTACTTTCTGCAATAATAAAAACTGTTTTAAAAGCCAAGAAATCATTTATTGAAAAGAAAGTAAGTAAAAGGGCAGGGGGGTAGGATGGTGAACTGTACAGTCAGAGGTTTGAGTATGTCCTGCCTGGAGTGCTGTACAATGACTGCTGCACTTCAGGATTAATATACTGCATGGTGATGGAGGTTGAGTGCATAGGGTAAGGGTTGTAGTTCTCAGGGCTGGTAGGTGAACGTACAGGTGTTGGAGACAGCTGGTGGTGGTAAGAACCAGGATGCTGGAGAAGGGGGTTTTGAGCAAACAGTGGGGCACAAGGGAGAGAGCTTTGGGATGTGGTGGGGGTTAGCATGGTAGTGATCTGCCTGCATGGCTATGAGTGACTCCATACAGTCCGTTTGGCGTGCCAGGAGGCTTATCAGCTGCTTTGTGCTTTTCTTGGTAGCCAATTCCTTTCTCCTGCTTTGTGTTTCCCTCCACTGATGCATTTTCTCTCTCCAGTCCTGCAGCCTCTTATTCGCTCTGGCATACTGATTCATAACTGCTTTCACCAAATCTTCTTTGCTTTTTCTTGGTTTCCTCCTCAAGTTCTGTAATCTTTCAGCAGGCTGTGATAGGGCTGGAGGATTCAAGGACACTTAAAAAAACAGAAATAGAAACATTTATTACAGAGGCTGCATTGTTTATAATCACAGTGAAGGAGTTTGTAGACTATTTGTAGCATCATTTACACATAGCAAACATAGCACAGAGAGGCCACAGCAGCGAAGACATGGTGAGTAATGGGGAATGAGAGATTAATACAGCCATGTTGCTGCCGCGGCTCACCTGGGAAGGGGAGCTGCTTGAGTCAGGGCTCACTGGGGTTTCTGTGCATTGGGGAAAGGAGAGAGAACCTGGGGGGGACCTGCACTGAATACTATCCCTACATTTTCCACAGGATTTTATTCTGCCAGATATCTCACTGCTGTGGGTTACTTGGGAAGAGCAGGAGGGTCTTCTACAGCAATGCGGATTCCGCCCTGGTCCCTACGCAGCTTGCCTGTGTGCAGCAGTGATCCCCCCACCCCTTGCGGCACACTGGCGCGGACGCGTTAGCCTGACTGGAACAAGGACCACAGTGGCTCTCCCTATAAACTTGCGCAAGCGCATTGCCCACGCTCTGGCTGAAACTTTTGAAGAGATTACCGAGGCCGATTACCGCGTGATAGACTCCATCAATGGGCTATTCCACATCTAGGCATGTATGCAGGCAGCCATAACCCCCACCCTCCTCTCCCAAAACAGTTCCATCCTGAAAATAAAATCTGCTTACCGGGAACCCACTCCTCTGCTTCTTCTTCACCAACAAGTTCCAGCTGCTGTGACTGGCTAGCTTCTTCCTGCCTTGAGAAGAGCTCCTGGCTGCATGCCTCCTGGGACTCCGGGGTGTCTCCCACCACCTCAGTAGCCTCACTCTCGGTTTCCTCTACACCCTCCCCCTCCCCCTCTTCTCCCTGCTCTGAACTGTCCATTGTGGTCCTCGGATTGGCAGTGGGGACACCCCCAAGTATTGCATCCAGCTTCTTGTAAAAACGGCAGGTTGTGGGGGCAGCAGCTGAGCGGCAGTTTCCCTCACGGGCTTTGCAATAGGCACTCCGCCGCTCCTTTACTTTAACCCTGCACTGCACCGCATCCTGTTCGTGGCCCGTTTCCAGCATGGCCTTTGATATCTGGCCATAGGTATCATAATTTCTATGGCTGGAGCGCAGCTGTGACTGCACAGCTTCCTCACCCCAAACACTGATGAGGTCCTGCAGCTCGCAAGTGTTCCATGCTGGGGCTTGTTTGGGGCGTGGAGGCATGGTCAGTGATTGATTGATTGCACTCCACACCTGGCTGAGCAAACAGGAAGGGGATTTTTAAAATTCCTGGGGCATTTAAAGGGCGGGTCACCTGAGTCCAGGGCAGTGGAGTGCGAAACGATGACCAGAGAGGCTGAAAAGGTATGCTGGGATACCTCCTAATACCCTGGAGGCCAATAAAAGGGCTTTTGCTGGCCACACTTGATGAGCAGCGCTGCATCACCAGCGCTGGAATTGTTACACCCCAAGCAGATCAGGTATACAGCCAGCGCTACAGCCAGCGCTGCAGCCAGGGAGTTGCAGCGCTGGCTGTGCTTTGCAAGTGTGGACACAGAGTAAGTTGCAGCGCTGTAACCCCATCACCAGCGCTGCAACTCTCAAGTGTAGCCAAGCCCTTATTTGCCTTCTGCTGTAATTTGGTTTGCATATTGCTTGTTTCTCAGATTCCCCTGCCAGAGAGGTAACATAAATCTAAGTAACAAGTAAGAAATGCCGCACATTCCATTCCCAGCTGGGCTGACTCTGTGCTTCATCCTTCCAGAGTAGATATGTTAAGGTCCATGAGGTTAAATGGGGAAACAGAATAAGTATGATATGCGCAACCAGAGTGCACGCTACCCCAAGATTGGCTTACTCCTGTGTTCAAACCCGGACCTGGAAGAACCATCTCTTGCAGTAAGAGAGTAACTGAGTGTCATGCCTATTCAGTCCTTGGGCTCTTTGTTGCGACTGCCACTTATGATGGTGTTTTCTTTTTGTGATGGAAAAAGGACTGCCAGTGAATAGTGCTACTTGGTGGACCATTTCTCGGGAGAAATATACAGTGCAGTTTATGATCAGATAAATATTGTGCAAAGATAAGCACTAGGGGGAAAAAAAGAAAAAACAACAGTAGCACATTTAGGCATACAATGAATTCTCATTTAAATTCTGAGTTTTGAACCTTATTAATTGAATTGACTCCAACTGCTTTTATAGGGCACTTACCATGCTATGTAAGTTTCACATCTGTCTTTTTATATTCAGCACAAATACACATACAAAAAAGCTTCGATCTGATCCCTGTTTTGTTTCTGGCTTTCGTTCTTTGTGACAGAGGAAAAGGACATCTGGGCTCTAGCTTTGTCTTCTTAGGTTACATGTGTGTATCTTGTGCTCTACGATGAATCATTCCTATGACCTGTCATGCATGTCTTGCCAGCAGTCTGCGCTGAGTTAGTAAAGCACATAGGCTACAGGAGAAAGCTAGATGTTGCACATCTTTGAACGCAAATGTCCACAGAGATGCACCTTTTTTGTGCAACCACCACTGTACGTATTACTAGTCTCTCTTTTTTACCTGGTGTTTCTTCTACACAAGTGTAGAATCCACACTCTGACCTAGAAGGTTTGGTTGTCAGTGCGTGCGTATCACAATGCTGGCTGCTCCTTGGTGGGTGATCTTGGGCAAGTCACATCTGAGAGCTTCCGTTTCCCCAACTGGGAAAAAAGGAGCAATGATGTTGAACAGTAGCCAGAGTGGTAATAGAGCTCAAGGATTTGTCTCCATGCCCTCGGCCTAACACATGAACTCTCCCTTAGGTAGCTTGTTTCAGAATTGAGTGAAAAGACTTTTCAAACACCACAAGAGTGAATCTATTTTTTTTTCAAAATTTTCAATGAAAACTGAATTTTCAGAAATGGGTTTATATTTTGGGGTTGGTTCCTGAACTCTAAACCAGACCAAAGTCACCAGGGAGGTAAAATCCCACCTTGCAATTTTTATTTATTTTATTTATTTATTTATTTGTAACAATTGCCTTGACATAGTAACCACACACTTAGCCAGTACACTACATACACACAGTTTTCTGATTGTTTTGCTGCAAATAACTTCATTCTGGGTCCAGAGGCAGGTAGTAAGGTGGGGAAATGTTGAATCAGGCTGTAACTTCATGGAGTTACCAGCAGAAGTGAAACAAAGGCCACGTCTAGACTACCCGCCTTATCGGTGGGTTAAAATCAATTGCTCGGGGATCGATATATCGCGTCTCATCTAGACGCAATATATCGATCCCTGAGCATGCTTATATCGATTCCGGAACTCCACCAACCCCAACGGAGTTCCAGAATCGACATGGCGAGCCGTGGACATCGATCCCGCATGGTGAGGACGGGTGAGTAAATCGATTTTAGATATTCGACTTCAGCTACGTTATGCACGTAGCTGAAGTTGCGTATCTAAAATCGATTTGCCCCCATAGTGTAGACCAGCCCAAAGGCAAAGCAGTCTTGGCATTCTGATCCTGGCCAGCCTCTTTCTCCGATTATGGCTCTTCTAGTTGCAAATCTGTGTGTGGAGAGTCTGTCTGCTGTGCTTATCTGCCAGCTGTCATTTCAGTGTTTGTTTCTACAGTAGAACTGCAAAGAGATTTGAAATTACATACATGCTACAATAGTACATCAGTGAAAACAAGGCATGTTTGGAACTCTCATTTTCTTCCTTTTCATGTCTATGTATTTAACAGCAACAGCAAAAACAAAGGTTATTTTCTTTTGCATGGTTGTGGAAATAACCTTTCCAACATGAGCCAAGTGAAATCCAATGATGTGTTGTCTTCATGAGTTCACAGACTGGCAGGTTCAGTGCATTTAGGGCTGCTCAGAACTTTTCAAAGCTGCAGTAGGGTGGAAAAAATCTGTGAGCAACTGTGAAACTCACGCTAGTTTCATTCTTATTGCCAGTTGAGGTGGGGAGAAAATTCCCCTAGCTGCTAGTCTTGTACAGCAGCAATCCATCAATGACCCAAATGGGAGCCTTCTGTGCATTTAAATGTGCTTCAGCATCAGACAGACCAGAGGTATGTTGACAGAACATTCTTTTGTTTTTCGTTTTGTTTTGCAATCAGCTTGAATTAGTCTGAATTAAAGTTGCTAAGGCAGTGGTCCCCAACCTTTTTGTGGCCAGTAGCACATTCATGTTTTCAGAAGAGTGTGGCGGGCGCCAACAATTTTTTTCAAGGCTTATTTTGTATTTGTACATTAAATAATACAAAAAAATATTTAATATAACATAATATATGAATCAAGAGAGAAGTCACGAGGACAGAGAATACTGGTGCCCGCTGCCCCGGAGTACTTTGTCTACAGCAGGTGTGGGGCCCTGGCTTCTCTCCCCTGCTGGGCACTAGGCTGGCCCTAAACTTGCCTGGGACCGAGAACACCAGCACCCGCTGCCTGCAGCCCCGGAGTTCTCTGTTGCCGGCAGGCACGGGGCCGCAGCTTCTCTACCCTGCTGGGAACTAGGTGGGCCCTGTGCCTGCCGGGAACAGAGAACACCGCCCCGCAGCCTGAGTTCTCTGTCCTCGTCAGGCGTGGGACCGTGGCTTCTCTCCCCGGCTGGGCACTAGGCGGGCGCCCATTAATGATCTGGTGGGCGCCATGGCGCCTGCAGGCACCACCTTGGAGACCACTGTGCTAAGGGATTAGAAACTATAGTATGTCTTAACTATAGGTGTGTCTTATTTGCTTGATTGGCACCCGTGTTTGCCTAGCCTGGGTCTAAGCAGCCACACTGCAAAGTGACACTACAGTTACTGTGTCCTCACTGGTGCTCCACTCACATGTGTCTTGCTAAGACTTCTGGGGGCATATCTCATGGTTCTTAGTGCTGCAGTAAGTTAAGCAGCCCTATGATTCTTTCCCAGTGAATTGTGGAAGAACTTTCCTGTCTCTCTGGGCACCCAGGGGGAATTGTGGGAAGGCATTGGAAGACTTTTGGCTCTCAAGTAATCTAGCCTGTGTTCTTGCTGCCAAGTACATATGGTGACCCTTAGGCTTTAGCCTATGGCCACAGACAAGCCAGCCAGCTTGGATTTAAAGCATCACCAAAATCCTGGATATGGTTCTTGTATGTGTGTTTGAGGGCAGGGGAATGAGGGGCAACACCTGAATAAGAGCCCAGGTTAACTCTGCAGTGAAGAGGGACTCAAGATGAGACCTGAGTTAGTTCAAGGACTTCAGGTATCATTTTTTCATTCAAATGCCAAGTTTAAAATATGTTACAGTGAATGGGCCAATGATTTGGATCAAATGTGTAGGGCCTAACATGGCTGTGAGGGAGGTAACCTTTCTTGAACCATATGTGGCCACATTAGTGCTCCCCAGACTTTGAGCCTGAGTGCAGGGTGGAGAGAGAACAGAGACTGTGTGCCTGGGTGGGTTTGACTTGCTTATGCAGAAAATTGACTGAAAGAATGACTGGAATTATGAAGTTCATATAACATTTATTTCTCATGAGTCTTTATTCTAGCCATGAGTCCTTATTCTACTTGATCCCTGAAGTTAAGTGTCACCTCCTCTAGCTTAGAAATGGATTGGGCTTCCTGTAGGGGCCATCAGTGCCTCTCTCTAGGTTAGTCAGAGGGACACTCCACATTTCCCTGGGTTGGGTTCACTGCCTCTCTCTAGTGCTTGCAGTTGCTAGGACAGACACTGAGAAAATGAGGCCAGAAATTGAAACCAGGGTATGTCCTAGTTATTTATTTTCCATTAATAGTTTGCAATCTAAAAATCTGACTGTTAGTCTTAGTAAGTTTGTAGTCTATTAAAAATTGTTATATTACTTAAGTCCAATAACACCAAAGCATTAAATAGGTCCTCTGGATAGATCCCTGTGTCTGTAAAACCATGAGAGTGAGTGTCAGCTGGTTGGCTGCTAGGAGTACAAAGTCATTCTGGACCTTATTGGAGAAATAATTTTAAAGTGACCACCCTAGAATAAGTGAAAGATACTTATAGCTTGCAAACAATAAAATCATCGGAGAAAGTAACAAAGACCATTCCTGAGGTCTTATCCATGTGATGGCTAGTACCATGTGATTAATCCTTTCCCCCTCTCCAGTTATAAATTTACATAAAAACTAAATTCACATTGATGATACAATTTATAAATAATACCTATATGTATCTGAATTGAACAGATGTCTTCCTGATTGTCACTGACCCACCTCCGCTATTAGCTAAATATAATCTATAATGAATGAGTTCCTCCTGCCTACATCTAAGAAGATGCCAGAATACCTTCCATAAAAATCACTCCGCCAAAAACAAGTTTAATGTTATTGTTCATGCAGTACGTTAACTGCCTTGGAAGATGGACTTAATCTTCCTTTGTTGTGAAAGGACTAGGGGAAATCTGCATATAAAGCAATCCAGGGAGAGGGAAGGAGAACCTAGTAAACTAGGAGTTAACTTTTCATCCTGCTCTTTGCCTGTTCATTTTGAAGCCTAGGCAAATGGAAATTTTTTTTTTAAAAGCACCCAGGTGACCTTTAATATCTGTAAACTTCTCACATCCCTTTTGGACCTTCATTGTCTCTACAGATCTGAGGTTGATGAAGGATACACAGCCCCTCATAGAGTCTAAACTTTATGCTCAAAGCCTTAAAGCCACGACTGTAAAACAGCACCAGTTCATGTGTAATGTTTGTGTCATGAATGAATGCTGCTGTAAAATATTAAATTCATACCCAGATCTTCACAGTTAGATAAATAGCAGCTGAAAACTGATATCGGAGATCCCCTAGCTTTGCTTGATTCCTATAGAGGAAGAAGTCCTAAATCCTTTCTCAGCATCTCTTGTGTATTTATCAATATGTATAAGAATACACTTGAATGCTTTTTATGTGTCATTTTTACAATCCTTTCCAAGTATGTTAAAAGTATCAAGCAGCCACTATCACTTGCGGATTTTTTCCCATCAGAAATCCCCACCATGAAAGTTAATAGAAGGTGGTTGGACAGATTATGAATCAGGATTTTTAGCCCTGAAGGTATGTTTGTATTTGAATCTTTTGCTGTTTTAACATACATTCATTATGTGATGAAACATGACTGTAGACGGGCACACATTTTTTGCAGGACACCGGATTAAACATGATTATGAACAAGCATGTGTGTTCTGTCTATATTAGAATTTACAGTCATGTTTGTCATGATGAGAGCCAGCCTTCAGGGTGGATGATCTCAGATTTTACCATATGTTAGCTAGCACCAGGAAAGAACACACTCTTTTTCCTCATGAAGACAAGGCCCAAGTGCAAAGCAAAGTCTTCATCCTTGATTAAGGCAACTAAGCTAATGGGAAATTTCATACCATTTGCTTTTCTCAACCAGAGTTGGGAAGAGCGTGTTTTTGGCCTTGTCCCATCTAAAAAAAGAAAGCTTTCCTTTCCTGGAGTCTGATGGTTACCCTTTGCTGAACTTTGCTGGTGCAAACTTAAATTCACTTCTGGAGCCCTGTGATGATGGGAAGATGTCTGTCTGTTTCAAAGCATATACTGTAAACCGTTCCTGCTCTATTCCCCAACCAAGGGTTTATTAATGCAGTGTTATCAGTAATGTTGATAGGAGTTATACATATGGGACGAGAGAGGAATAAATCCCATAAAAACGTAGATGTCCAGTTATGTCCAATTTGTGTGTGGGGTGGGAGAAGGATTCTTGGCAACTTCTAGGCTATGATGGGAGAATTTTTGAGGACTATTAAGGGCAGTTGTGATGGCTTCTGTTTCCTGATGATTGTGAGTTTGAGTAAGGTTATCAGATTCAAACAGGGCTGGACTGTAACCTTACAATCCAGCCTAAGGGAGGAGCAATGTGTAGTTGCCCTCTACCAGGAGAAGGGTCGGAACCAAATTCAGACTCAGTCAGTCAAGCCTGGTCCTTTGCTCTAGGGTGGAAGTGATCTGCAAAGGCTCTGGCAATGCAGGTAGCCCACACAGAGTATGGGGGCTTCTTATATTCCCTTATTCTCCTGCATGGGTGCAGAGCCGGGCTTACATTTAATCTCACCTAGTAGTACCTTACATCTGTGATTCTCTGGCAGTCCTAATGATTCAGTTGATATCAGTGGAACCACTGGAGGAGTATATGACTCCTCCACGTGAGCCCTACTCTGAGCTGCTGGCCCTGTGCACATTATGGTGATAGTATAAAGCAGCCAGCTGATTCAGAATTGGTTTATAGTATTTCTCTAAGGTTTTATAAAAATAATTTTTAGCACATGGCCAAGTGGGAAGCAAACAAACACAGCCTGTGGGGGGAAAAGGTGATAAAATGAGACCACAACATTACAGATCCAGCAACTCGGTTCTTAAATTGCAGTCACAAAGAATCCTGTGGCACCTTATAGACAACCAACGTATTGGAGCATGAGCTTTTGTGGGGGAATACCCACTTCATCGGATGCATGTCAATTGCAGTCATCATTCAACATAACCAAACCAATACCAAAGCCCACTGAATCTAGCCATCTCGAATAGACACACAAAGGCAAATTCCAGCAGCAATCCCTTTCCCCAGAAGGCCCAGGCTCCTGAAAATTACAAATAAGAACAAAAAGACGACAAATGGAGAACATGTATTTTATTTGTTTCTTTGAGAAATGCAGACTTTAAAATTTGCTAGCCTTGAAAAAGACCAGCAGCGCATACAGTGTGAATGTGTTTTCTAACAAACATATATATAGGTCTTGTGTAAATAGCCTATTGAGGGAGCATACCAGGGCATAGGGCATGCTGAGCTGAACAGCTGCTTGCTGTCTGAAATGGAGACACACAACATCGGAAGGAAAAAATGGTGCTGTATGTTGGTAGCTCTGGCTGCCTTTCCTGGGTAGTATTGTAAAGAAATATATTATCTGCCCAAATATAATATATGATTAAATATAAATGGATCAACCTTTCATTTACAATATATTTATTAAATCAGTTTTTGAATGAGTACTTTTATGAGTTAAAATATTTTAACAGAAAATTAAGGGCCCCAGTCTGCCACTGAATGAATTGCTGTTAGGATTGGACCCAAAATTAATTTGTAATTATTTGTACTAAAATATCTTCATTAAATAGGTATATCTGCGGCTCTCTCTGTTTCTTGGGAGCAAAAGTTTTTCTTCTCTGGGTGGTTGTGATAGAAGATTATTATTTCTTAGAGACTATTCATTGCCACATGGGTTAAGGAATGGTCAGAATCCTACAGCTCTTGTACACTTTTAAAAGGGTCCTGAAAAAGATGGCAGTGGGACTTAAGATTGCATTGGAGTAAATACATACGTTAGCCAGTATTCTGTGCTTTTGCTGCTGAACGAATGAAACTGTATCAAGTAAACCTATTTTTATATCCTTCACATACATGACAGTAGCAATCTGTCTTAGCAGGATTTAGGTTTCAATCCTAGAACAAGTAGAATCTGGACTCCTAAGCAGTGTTGATAGAGCATCACAACAGGGAGAGTGGTGCACTCTTAGAGTTACCATCCCTCAGATGAACTGTTAAGCCAAGGTCCTGTCTAACACAGTGGTTTTCAAAGTTCGGGTCATGATCCAGTACTGGGTCGCGGAATGCAAGGCACTGGGTCTCCTTGCTCAGCACCCAGGGATCCTGTCGGCCAGCCAGTAAAAATTAGTAGTCCCTACGTGTTCTGACACCGCGCTGCGCCCCGGAAGTGGCCAGCAGCAGGTCTGGCTCATAGGTAGGGGGGCCATGGGACTCTGCACACTGCCTCTGCCCTGAGCACCAGATGGCCAATGGGAGCTTGAGGGGTCCAGTGGCTGTGCACAAGAGGCACATGGAGCTGCTTGTGCACCTCCACTAGGGTGACCAGATGTCCCGATTTTTATAGGGAGAGTCCTGATTTTTGGGTCTTTTTCTTATATAGGCTCCTATTACCTCCCACCCCATCCCGATTTTTCACACTTCACCTAGGAGCTGGACCTGCTAGCCGCTTCTGGGGCGCAGTGAGGTCTGTGGTGCCAGGCCAGGCAAGAAGCCTGCCTCTGCACTCTGGCTGTGCCACTGACCAGGAGCCACCAGAGGTAAGCTCACACCCTAAGCCCCTGCCCCAGCCCTAAGGCTCCCCCTAACCCAGAGCCCCTTCCTGCACCCCAGACCCCTCATCTCTGGCCCCAGCCCAATGCCAGCACCCCCAGCCCAGAGCCCTAAAGCTCTCCTCCCAACCTCCTGCCCCAGCCCAGAGTCCTCTCCCATATCCTGAACCACTCACTGGCATCAACAATTTTCTTCAACTGCGTCACCAGAAAAAAAGTTTGAAAGCCACTGGTCTAGTAGATGCTCAAGTGATGATCTCATGGCACAAGAGTACAGGATAACCTGTGACCGGGCCTACATTTCTCTTCCAGACAAATACAGTCTAATGTCGAAGGCTGTGTGGGAGATATTGCTGAAATATATTGGATGTTGTGTTTGCTTACATAATTACTGCACTAACCATTTTCCATGTTGAGCCTACATCTCATGGAGTACATTGAGTACAAAAGGTGCGATTCTGTATGGAGAAAGAGTCTTTGAACAGTCTTCCAGTCAAAACAGCAGTGACAATAATACTAATCCTTGCTGTGGACCATTCATGACCAGTGTGGTTTTAGCATCTTGTTCTTCCCCATAGAGGGAAAAAGAAGCCAGACTCCTAGTCAAAAACAACCCACCGAACAACCTGCCTATAAGGATAAAGAAACCACAATTCCTGAAGCACTGGAAGAACAATTCTTATTATTGTTACAGGTCTGTAGAGTCAGTGCCATTGCTAATTTTAGCACTGTTTGTGTGTGGGGAGTTTTCACTTTCCAGCCCCTTGGAGAGAGGAGAGTTGGCAAATAATTGTATATAAAGTGGAAAGCACAAGGGAGCTTTATCACAAGGCTAGATTTAGACAGGAGCAGAGAAAGTAAGATGTGCTAGTTAAAATCCACAGGGAAGCACCTGCCCAGTACATATGAGTTTAAAATTATCCCTGTCTAAAAAGTGTTGTTACAAGAGATAGTGGCCCAACAGAAGTGAGATGCTATATTTGATTGCCATCTTTCTGATCCATGTGAAGAAAGTCTTTATTTTTTTACATGGGGTATTATATGTTTATATAGAGAGATGTTAGAAGGACGTTTCCAGCATATTGTTTCATAATTTTAGATATTTTTTTCTTACTGTTCCAGCTGATCAGTTGGAATCTTGCTCTCCTATTTCAGTGCTCATATTTTCCTTTAATTTTATAAGCACACTAGTTGATCATTTAGGAGAGCTCCAGAGTACAGAGCTGTGCATGCTGATTTATTATTGCAATGTCAGGTCTTGTCATTCTCTTCCCTTCCCCTTCTCCTCTGTCCCCATATCCTTGTGAGAAAAGTATTGGGAGTTTTGGCGTGTTTCTGGGGGAAAATTACACGGAGATGAGAGACAGGTCCAAATTCAGAACAACCTTATCACTGTTAGCAACGTCCAGTTAATTCACTATCATTAAATAGTATTTTAATTACTGAGTGACATTGGGAAAGCTGAAAGAAATGAACCTAGTTTTAGGGAATGCAATTTCTGCAAAGGAAGGGCAGGGCCCAGAGGCAATGTCTCTTCTGAATATGACTCACGCCCCTTGTTTCATGCAAATACCTTTACCTTTTATTTTCTTTCATTCTGAATGAACTGCCTCCTTCTGATAACTGGAATGCACTATTCACTGTTTGTTTGATTCTTAATGTCTGGAAGTAATAGCCCCAGTATATGATGCACATTGGCCTTATAGCAGGAACACTTGTCTATTTCCAAAATTGCATTTTGCAAATGTGCTATTCCAAGTGGAAAAAAACACCATTTAAGATTTTCCTTCTTGAATGGGATGGATGTCTGGGGATTTTCACACCACTATTCATTTTTCGTATGTGCCCTATGGGCTCTTTGAGCCTGCGCCACAAATTAACTTTGAGTTCGAGTCTCTTATCAGGCAAGGAATCTCCTCTAGCAAGAGAGGGGAAGATAACTCAGCAAATACATCTTTCAGAATATATTCTTGTAAGTTTTGGGGTTTTTGGCTGTCATTATAGTAGCTTTTATCATTTGCATTAAGCCTTTTCAGGAGGAGCTGAGTCTCTCCTGAGAGCAACGAGGCTTCTGTGGTCTAGATTTTATTTAGGACATGTGCTCTGTATTCTCCTGGAAACCAGTCTTCTCAACACATGTTGCTTGAAGTCTTCAGGGGGCAGGAGTGTCCTAAGCCTACTGGATATCTTATGACTGTCAATTCACAAATGAGTCATCTGCCCTAGATGCTGAAAATGTTTGTTTGATAGAGGTGCAGTACATTGCAGAGCAAAGTGGGCAGGTGTGGGTTCTCCTCCCCACAAAGGCCAAATAAAACGTGCTTTGTGAACCATGCAACTCCTTCCTCCTTCCTTTTGCGTCTGTCTCATTGAATGCTAGGAATCCTGCTGTGCATTTCTACATCTGTAAACTGTTGAACATTTTCTGTGCTTTCTGGAGAGGTGGTGATTGGGGAGATCACGTGCTTCAGGCGTAAAAGCATGGTGAAGAGTAGTATGAGAAGGATGGCCAGGAGCGTTAGGAACAAGCCAACATACATGTACAGGTTGGCATATTTATCTGCTGTTGTGTTTACTTCTGTCGACAGGGTTGGCAAGTGGACACGGCCAGTAAGATTTCCACGGTATTTAAAATAAATCTCAGTCATCGCTCGCTCTCAGGTTTTGTCCATTTTCTCTATTCACCGTTAAAATGTTGCCTTCCTTCTCCCATTTCATGAAGAAAATCCAGAAAGGGAATTTACATCTGAAAGTAGATTCTGACCAGAGTTCTGTAGAGAAAGCACAGTTGTGTTGGTTGTAAGACCTTCGCCCCTCTTGGTTAAGCAAACTGCTCTACAGGAGCCTTTGGAAGTCATTTCTCACATGCCCCTGTTGAAGATTGTTTTTTGTTGTTATAACTTCTTATGCTGTCAAAGTTTTTTAATTTGCCCAAATCTCTTTAATGCTCATCTGAAACTGACAGATCTGAGTTGCTGCCAGGCTTAGCTCTATACAGGCTTTCATTTTTGAACAAAGGAAGTGAATTTTCTGCCAACCTATCACATTGCAGATGATTTATACCTGGGTGATCTGGCAAGCTTGTTTTATCTCTTGCTAATATGGTTGATGATCTCCACTCTCCAGAGTAATGGGTGTCAGTGATTAGATGAAGGAGAGTTTGGAAAAAACAGGGTCTTTTCCACTTTCTACATTGAACTGATTCTGTCATTAGGATCAGTTAAAAACTCTTTCTTTCTAAAAGGGAAAGAGAACAAAAAGAATTATTAAACCCAGTTTGTGCTGTACTCTCATCATACCAACCTGAGAGATAAAGGATAATATGAAACTGTTATCTGATCTGATTGCTATTAGAGCATTGCATTTCCAGGGGTATTAAATGAATTCACTTATGTGGTCCTGTGAGCCATTTGGCAATCCAGAAGAGCATTATGTGTTTACAAAGGCTCTTGAAACCTTTAGAGGAAGGGAACTGTTACCCTGCATAATTCACTTTTGTGTCCTATTCTAGTATTCTGTGCTTTGTGGGCAGGTCCGGCTCCAGCTTTTCTGCCTACCAAAAAAAAGATTAGTGGCGGCACTTAGGCGGCAGCTCACAGAGGAAGGGAGGGAATGAGGGACCCCCTGCCGAAGACCTGGACATGCCGCCCTGATACCAGCCGGAGTGTCGCCCCTTTGAATTGACCGCCCCAACCACCTGCTTCCTACACTGATGCCTGGAGCCGGCCCTGTTTGTGGGTTAGGGAAACACTCACTGATTATACAGATGTGGGCCATTAAAACTAATGGAGGAAAAGATATGAACCCCACTGCCTTCCTTCACATAGAGCTCTGCATGTCTCATCTCAGCTAGAACTTGAGAAGTTGGATACTGCTGGCACAGAGTGTCCTACGAGCACTGCGAAGAAGACTGCTGAAGCTCTGCCAGTGTGGGCTGGGTCCTGTGTGCAAATGCCCACTTACGTCCCACAAGCAAAGCTGGTCAGAAAAGGGATTTCCATCCCATGGGAAATTCTGACATTTCAAAACCTGATCTCATTCCAAATTGTAACAATTAAAAATTTCTCATGCAACAGAAATTCCAAAAAAAATGCTCTTAGGAAACCTCAAAATGTTTTGTTTTGATGAGGTAAAAACATTTGGTTAATGCTGAAACACCATGTAAAATATCTAATATGCACACATTAAATATTAAAATGTAAAAGTCTAAATGAAACAAAGTTGAAAGAAAACATTTCAATGAGGGCTGTCAATTAATCACAGTTAACATGTGATTAACTCAAAAATTAATCGTGATTCAAAAAATTAATTGCCATTAATTGCAGTTTTAATCACACTGTTAAACAATAGAATACCAATTTAAATTTATTAAATATTTTGGATGTTTTTCTATATTTTCATATATATTGTATTCTGTGTTGTAATTGAAATCAAAGTTTTGATTATAAATATTTGCACTGTAAAAACGGTAAACAAAAGAAATAGTATTTTTCAATTCACCTCATACAAGTACTGTACTGCAATCTTTGTTGTGAAAGTGTAACTTACAAATGTAAATTTTTTTTTTGTTGTTGTTACATAACTGGACTCAAACAAAACAATGTAAAACTTCAGAGCTTACAAGTTCACTCAGTCCTACTTTGTTTTAGTGATTGGCTGAAGAAGAAGAAGTTTGTTTACATTTCCAGGAGGTAATGCTGCCCTCTTCTTATTTACAATGTCACCAAAAAGTGAGAACAGGTATTTGCATGACACTTTTGTAGCCGGCATTGCAAGGTATTTACGTGCCGGATAGGCTAAACATTCGTATGCCCCTTCATGCTTTGGCCGCCATTCTTTATCAAGCCCTTGTATTCTGTGTTGTACTTGAAATCAATATATTTGAAAATGTAGAATACATCCAAAAATATTTAAATAAATGGTATTCTATTGTTTAACAGTGTGATTAATCGTGATTAATTTTTTTTAATCACTTGATGGCCCTAATTTCAACATTATTGAAACAAGACAAAGTGAAACATCTTAATTTTGAGATAAATACATTTTCAGAGGGAAAAGTTGTTTCGTTCTTTCTTTCATTCTTTCTTTCTTAACCAGTTCTACCGACAAGTCAGTGCCACATTCTTTTCTGGAGGGGAAAAAGGCTTGCTCCAATTTACTGTGGGTCCCATCAGTACTATCACTTAGCTGAACACACTATCTCCACACCACTCCCAGCATTTGCTAGGATCCCCCTTTGTTTCAAACAGTTTAAAAACAGAAAAAAGATAACCTAAGGAATAGAGGGCCAGATCCTGCTGGAAGATAGAATGGTCAAACAGGGCTGTAGTGCTGACTTAAACAGTCAGCTGGGGATTCCCCTGAAGTAATTCCTGAGTTGGGTATCTGGCTCTGTTCCACCCCCTGGGGTGTAGGGGCAGGAGGGGGCAGAAATCCGAGCAGCATGCTCTGACCATGTCAGGCCCTGAGCCAGCTCCTAACTGGCCCTAAACTAGCCCCCATCGTTCCCATGATCCCGGGGAAGAAAAAATGGAATAAAGCCATTTTTGCAGCATGCCTGGGAGTTTGATTGTTCTAGGGCTATTTGCAACGGGCAGAATGTTTCAGATAACTGTTAACTTTAATATTTATGCAGTGCAATTTCTCTTTGTCTATTGAATGCTGCTTCACTGTAGATCAGATTACAGATGGAGGCAGCATAGTGATGGTTACTGCTGAATAGTGCAAATCCCTGGAGTCTAAGCATGCAACATCCCCAGCAAGTTGCATTTCTGTGGCACTGGCGTGTGACGGAACGGCACTAGGAATGAAAGGTGGGATTTTCAAAAAGCACCTAAAAGACTTAAGAGACAAAGGCCTGGTCTACACTAGGGCGGGGGTTTGATGTAAGATATGGAACTTCAGCTACGGGAATACCATAGCTGAAGACGACATATCTTATTTTGACTTATCTCCCATCCTCACGGCGCAGGATCAACGGCCGCGGCTCCCCATCAACTCCGCTACCATCACTTGCACTTGTGGAGTTATGGAGTTGACGCGAGCGTGTTCAGGGATTGCTATATCGCATCTAGACAAGATGCGATATATCGATCCCTGATAAATTGATCGCTACCTGCCGATCTGGTGGGTAGTCTGGACATACCCAAAGTCCCTTTAAAAGTCAATGAATTTTACTGGATTCCCGGCTTTTTTCTCTTTTGAAGTTTCTTCCATTCTTATTACTTATTAACCTGTCCAGGCAGACTGGGGCAAAGCTGCTGCTGCTGCAATTCCCCTAGAATTAGTGTAGTTGCACCAGAGATAAATCTGGCCCATTCTGTGTTTTTTAAATACTTCAATGCTCTTGGAAAACCAGAATGTAAAGAACAAGGCCTAGATTTTCAAAAGTAGCTAGTGATATTGGGTGCCTGGTTTTTAGAGTCCAAAATGATTCCCTAAAGGGGCTTGACTCCCACAGGACAGGTGCTCAGCACTTTCTGAATATCAGACTGCTTTATGTTGTCTCAGACTGAGCACCCAAAATTTGAGGCAGCCAAAATCACTGGTGACTTTGGAAATGTTTTCATAAACCTGTATATGTATAAAATACTATATAAAGGCTTGAGAGGCCCACATTTCTAATTGTTTTGGCTGCGTCAAATATATGTGTAAAATATAATGTGAGTGCCTTTCTCTAAAACAAAGTGGTTAGTAACACCGCTCATACATTATTAAAAAACTCAGTACTTTTCCATTCTTAATCTGAGACGTGCCTATTTATCCTTCATATGAAAAACAGAAAGAGAGGAGACTTCTGGGAGGTGATAGTACAAATGAATTCCTATCCAGTATGGGGTGAAGTTCACATTGGTGGAGACTGCCAGCAGAAGCACCCTAGACTATGTGAGCCCCATGCTAGAACCACTCCCCTATGTGCCACATAGGCCAGCATGCAGCGCAGGGGTGGGGCCAAGAGTCAGTCCTCTCAAGGATGCTGGCATCTTACCACCCTAAGTGGCATTGGGGTGGTGATAGTGGGGGCTGCCACTGCTATTTCAGCACACAGGCTGCAGCAGAGGACTCAAGGAATGAGGCTGTGCTATAGCCATGGAGTTTGGCTCTGAGTGGGTGGGGGCAGTAAATTTCATTCCCACAATTCCCACACTTTGCCTGAGTAAAGCATGAATTTTCTCCATAAAGAACAGTCTCACTGTAGCTAGTAGGAAACACAAGATAAGGAGGGAGCTTTTTTAATTACACCTACTTTAGTACTATATGATTTCTCCGCCACTGCCGAAGTGAAATCAATATGTAGTCTGACATGCTATGAGTAAAGTGCAGAACATTGTCCTTACCCCATGTCTGCAGCTGTCTCAGCTGATATAGAAGCCTGAAGTCTGCTTCTCTCCCTAAGGACCAGAGTGGCTAATGGCTTTACCTGCTTCTGAAAATTAGACTGTATAATGCTAAGCACATTAGGAGTTCAAGGGCAATAATTAATTCCAAGCCAAGAGTTTGAATTAATGAAAGTAAGAGATTAATAGTGGAGATTTAGCATGGATTTTTATTACTTTTTGTCTGATTAATATAGAATTGCAGGTAACATCAGGAGGCTTCAGCTTCATTTGGACTGTTGAAAATAGGGAAATTACCTATATCTTTTCCAGAAAAGATTCAGTTACCAAGGTCAGCCAAAGAGCATTTCACTGCTAAATATAAGAATTTGAAATGACTGGCAGGTATTTCAATGTGTAGATCTCTTTGGACACTTGCTTTAGTTTTACAAAGACTCTGTTATTAGCAGAAAACGCTCAGGAACGGAATTTGAAGGTATTTTCTATAGCCGTTTCATCCCGTTAGCTAGCCATGGAGGCTGGGTTGTGTAACAGCAGGTAAGCAAATCTGATGTGCAAAGATGCTGCACAAAGCCAATTTCCAAAGCAGGTTAAGATCTGAACTGTTTTATTCAGAACTGAGTAAGCAAAGACCTTCCCTGCCCTGCCTTGGGAGTCTCCAGATTAATCATCAGACTAACAGATATTTATTAAAGTGCAGTGCATCAGAAGTAGAAACCAAATCCCCTAAGATCTAAAATGTTGATCAATATTTGTTAATTCAGAACAGGTTCTGACCTACTTGGAAAGTATGATCCAATCCTGAGAGCTGCTCATGCCCTCAGCTCCCCATTGATATTAGTGGATGAGGTCCTTTGATTCCAAACAGATATTCTGTCATAACGATTTTGTAATTATTTTTGAGAAATTATTTAAATCAAACAAGTTATGTAGTTTAATAAAAAAAATCAATAGTGGAAATGGAGGCTTAAAATAAACTGATATCAGAGCACTTTCCCTCATCATATATAAGACATACAGAGAGCCAAGGTGCTGAACTCATTCACCTCCCAGTGGAGCCCATAGGAGCTGAGGGGTCTCAACACGCTCAGGATTTAGTTTGTTTTTAATGACCTAGTCTTAACCCACCCCATGCCTTGATTATCTAGCAAAGGAAGAGAAATAATGATGTTCAAACCCTGCAACGCAGTAAGTACGGCTAGGATAAAACCAATGCATAGCTAGACAAATGCAATAAATGCTCTTATCTTAGCTAGATGCTTCCATTCCTTTACTTTCTTTTCACTGTCAGTTTAAGTTTTAATAGGTAGCAAAGGATCACTGAAATTCAGGACAACTGTTGTGAGCTTTTTTTGCTGTTCCATCCAGTACTAAAACTACCACAAAGAGATGAGAACAGGATTGAACAGTTCAATTATTACAGTAAGAGGCACAGTTTGAAACCACCACCGTGGACTTTCCTAAGCTAGTAGTTCAATCCTCATTTGCCAGGCTGGCAGAAGCAGAAAGACCCTGGTACAGAGCAAAGTGTGCTTTATAAGTTACACTTAAAAAAAAAAAAGCCAAAGAAGCACAAAAAAGCATTAAAATGCCATTTCAATCCGTTTCTTGCATTTTCCCCAGTGGGAATTTGGGGGGAGGAGTCTCTTCTTTCGTTGGCAGATGGTATATTTTTGTTTTGACACCAAAGCGTAAACTAATGTGCCTAAACATCAGCTGTGACACCATGTAGGAAAATAATAGAGAATTTAAAAAGCATAATTACCTTTCCTAGCAAGCAGGATTGGTGGGGCTAATCATTCGAGCATCTGGTTCAGACCTTGGACTTCTGAGAATTTGTCTAGGAAAATCTCCCCGCACTAGCGAGGTCTTTGGAAGAAATATTTGCTGTCTTACTGCTGGAGCTAGAATATCTTCTTTCGAACAAGCATGCGAAGTGTACTTTCTCCTTCTCTGCTCTTGAAGTAAATGTTTTGCTGCGTGATAGGCAGGGGTGACTCTTATTCCAGCTCTCAAGATGCCAGCTGACAGGCTGATTTAACAGCATAAATGCTGATATTCTTCCTTCATTCAGCATGGGAGGGTGCGAGGAGTCTTCTATTCATGTGCCTGGACGTTTGAATGGAAAAAGCCTTAGCCAGACAGTTTCCTCCTTCAGCTGCTGCTAGCAGGTGTTAGATTGGAGAAGGAAAGGTAGCTCTCCAGCACTGCTGCTCCTTCTCCTCAATAGGGAGAGAGGGAGGAGAGAACAAGAGCAAAGAGGCTGCAAGCTGCACTGTGAGCAAAGTTTGTGCAAGCCTTTCTTTAACTCTTTAGAGCCCAGGGGCTGTAAACCAGTCCTGCCATTTGATCATGCTGCCAGATATGAAGTAAGGCTTAACCGCAGAGGAGAGATTGGTTAACTTAGTTTCTTTGGAGAGTGCACAAGTTTTTATTTAATGCCCAAAGGTGTTTTTGCTAGAAAAAAAAATCTCTGCCTTCTTGAGGAGTAATCTAAGAACATAAGAACGGCCGTACCGGGTCAGACCAAAGGTCCATCTAGTCCAGTATCTGTCTACCGACAGTGGCCAATGCCAGGTGCCCCAGAGGGAGTGAAGCTAACAGGCAGTGATCAAGTGATCTCTCTCCTGCCATCCATCTCTATCCTCTGATGAAACAGAGGCTAGGGACACCATTCTTTACCCTTCCTGGCTAATAGCCATATTAATGAACTTAGCCACCATGAATTTATCCAGTTCCTTTTAAACATTGTATAGTCCCAGCCTTCCACAACCTCCCATCAGGTAGGAGTTCCACAATTGATGTGCTGTGTGAAGAAGAGACTTCTTTATTTGTTTTAAAAACCTGCTACCTATTAATTCATTTGGTGATCCCTAGTCTTGTATTATGGGAATAAGTAAATAACCTTCTCCTTATCCACTTTCTCCACATCGCTCATTGATTTTATATACCTATTGTATCCCCCCTTAGTCTTCTCTTTCCAAGACTGAAAGAGCTAGCCTCTTAAATCTTCCTCATATGGGACCCTCTCCAAACCCGTATGCAGTTAATTGCCCTTTTCTGGAACCTTTCTAGTGCGTAAATATCTTTTGAGGTGAGGAGACCACATGCTGTACACAGTATTCAAGATGGGCGTATCCTGGATTTATATAAGGGCAATAATTATCTCTATCCCCTTTTTATTGAATCCCCAACATCCTGTTTTGCTTTTTTTGACCACCTCTGGCACACTGCGGGACATACTTAGAGAACTATCCACGATGACACCAAGATCTTTTTCCTGACTCGTTGTAGCTAAGTTAGCCCCCATCATATTATGTGTATAGTTGGGGTTATTTTTTCCAATGTGCATTACTTTACATTTGTCCACATTAAATTTCATTTGCCATTTTGTTGCCCAATCACTTAGTTTTGTGAGATCTTTTTGAAGTTCTTCTAATGATTCCTTTTGTCTCTAGAATCAGTGTCATTTACAAGATGAGAACATTGTAATCGTACCTAAGCATCCCTGGCTTCACCGTACTGTGGAATGGAATGAGAAATGTGATTTCTATGCTTGATATCAAATGACTTTCTATTGGCTCTTTTCTGTGAGAACAGAGGCAAAGCTATGATATAATGCCATAGTTAGCACTTACATAGCTCCTCTGAGGAGCTCAAAGCATTTTACAAACACAAATTAAGCTCCAGAGACCCTCTGTGACGTAGGTAAGTCTTTTCACCACTTGACGAATGTGGAAATGGAAGCACCGAAAGTTTTAAGTGATTTACCCAAGATCGCACAGTGAGTCAGGACAAGAACCAGAAATCTCAGTTCACTGCTCTAGCCAGCAGGCTAGTGTTTCTCAGCCCTTTTCAGCGTGGTGGTCTCTTGTTCAAAGTCAAATCTTTTCAACTCCTTATGTTTGCTGTACACGTAAAAATGCATCTGTGATAACAATGAGCCTATTCAATTTGTGTATGTGTGTTTGTGTTTCAAAAGGTTCACACACACACTTGAGCTTGAAGGGTAAGGGTGTGCAGGGAGTGGGGGAGTGAGATTTGATTGTAATAAAATTTTCAGTGCTTTGCAACATCCCCCACCATTGACTTTCATAACCCCTGGGGGGATAGTGACACACAAGTTGTGAAAGCTTGCACTGGAAAACCATCTCACTCCTCCACACTGCAGAGAGAAGCTCTTTACTGGGAGGGGCTGTTTCTTCTGCTTATAGTAGGGGTAAGGATCATAGGTGCTGGAACTAGGAGTGCTGCTGCTCCCCTGGCTTGAAGTGGTTTCCATTATATACAGGATTTACAGTTTGGTTCACTGGTTCTCAGCACCCACAGGGCAGGTCTACACTATGCACCAGATCAGCGGGTAGAGATTGATCTGTTGGGGATCGATTTATCACGTCTCATTTAAATGCAGATAAATCGATCCCTGAACGAGCTCCCCATCAACTCCGAAACTCCAGCTCGCAAGAGGTGGAAGCAGAGTCGATGGGGGAGTGGCAGCAGTCGACTGGCCTCAGGCCAACTTATCTGGCCATGAGGACGAAGATATGCCGACTTCAGCTATGCAAATAGTGTAGCTGAAGTCGGCGTATCTTAGGTCGACCACCCCGCCCCCCCAAGTGTAGACCAAGGCTCAGTATACAAATGGTTCCAGCATCTCGGTAAGGATCAGTCTGGGACAAGCCCACGCAGGTGGGAGGTAGTATGGCAAGAAAAGGTAAGGCTGTGATAAAGTAGCGCTTCTCTCCTATGCACATGGGCTGCTTTGGGTCACAGGAGGCCTAGCAGAAGGGGCCACATGCTACCTCTCAGCAAGAAAGTGAAGAGGTATGGTAGGGAATAGACAGTGAATAAACCAGGGGGAAATAGAAGCTCTTATCTGCCTCACTTTAAAAATAATGGGTATGAAAGTTTTGTGCTAACGATGTTAATTGGGGGTGGGGGGAGAGATTTTCTTACATTCACTATGTCCATGCCTCAGTGAGTCATTTCCCTTTAAGAATGTATTGAAAATTTAGCTTTGCATCTTCACACTAGTTCCTAGTGGATGGTTGCCCACTTCAAAAAAGCAAGTGCCCACTAGTGGCGCCCATGTTGGCAGTCTGAGCAGAGCGGCTGAGGGCTGAAGGGGCAATAGGGACTGGACTACTCACCCACCCCTACAAGTGGTCCCTGAGGCACACTGGCAGGGCAGTATGGGAAAGTATTTGCTGCCCATGTTATACCCATTCTTCTGGGGGTTTCAGTCTCCAGCGCTGACAATGAAAAACATAGCTCTCTGAAAAGCTAAAATTCTCCTACACTTTCTCTGCAGGCCACACCCTCTGAAAGGCAAGCCATATAAAATTACTATTATTTTAATTTAGTTTCCCATTTCCTTGATTGCATTATTATCCAGGCTGTCCAGCGTTGCATCCATACAGCCTGTATCATGGATACTGAGCTCCCTGATAAGCCTGAAGTAAGGAGTGTAAGAAACTGAATCTGGGGTGGGGGGAGAATATATGTAATTTATTAAGTTGATTTGTACTATTTTCTTAAAAATTGTCATATATAAACTATGTGTAAACTTTCAAAATCCAGAGCAGACATCCTCTTAGAAAGTGTGTGGACCTAGTTTTAGCCAGGAATGAAACTTTTACAGCCCTGGGAAAATGAGAGTGTATAATTGAAATGCTGAGACACCCCTGACTCTAACAGTGTTGGTGAGCACCACTGAAATGAAATGCCTTTTCTCCCTATCCATATATCTACTCTTCCCCGCTTGGCTTATTTTCTCTTTGTTGACATTGCAGTAAATCATCTGTACCCTTGCAGGACAGCACCAGTGGTTGCTGGACAGACTATCCTATATTTCTCATTTACCACTGTGGCAGGGTGTAATAAAGACAGATGAATTCTAGACAATGCTGCATTTATCAGCCACAGCTGGGAAATTGCTCAGCTGGCTGAATGACCTCTTAATCTCTGAGTAGCATGTAAGGCTTCCTTCTTCTGTACTTTTGTTGAGCTGACCAATAATAAAATTGTACATTAAAAATAAAAAGAATGTTCAAATCCTCTTGGAGAAATAGAGATGTGCCCAGTCACAGCCATTTTTCAAACAGCTATTCTGAATTTTGGGGCAAAGTCTTCAGGGTCTGGTTAGGCTCTTACTTCTTTCAACTATAATACTTAACTATAAAAACAGATGTGCAATTAAACTGCTTCCTGGGTAAACCAGTCACTTCATGCGTTCACCATGGTCCCACTCCAGTCTTGTAATCTTTGTTTGCTCTGTATTAAATCAAAGTTTTAGTATGCTGGTTAGTAGGTATGTACAGAATGTTTCTGTGTGGGATCTTCTACCATCTGAACTAATTTATCCTATGAACAAGGTGAAACATGCTGTACTTTGGATCTTTAACTACTGCTTTCAATGCAGCTGCACTTAATGAAGAAAGAGCACTTGCCCTTCCAGCCCTTCCTCTCATACTCATCTGGTGTCCAAGTATTTCATAGCTGTTTTGTTCAAAAGCAATTGAAGCCCTCAAATTGAAGGGACCTCCTGTGATCACTAGGTATCTGTGGGTTTTCTGTGCTGTGGACAGTGTGGGCTGGTAGATTGTGAGTGTGTATATCTCTGTTGCTAACAATTGTTTCTTGCACTCAACAGAATCTTAGAATTTGGGGCACTTACATACTCACAGTTGCCACCATGTGAAATACTAGGGGGTAAGTCCTAACTGAGGGTGTTTTGGATGACCTGTGATTTTTTTGAGCTGAAGAAATGTCTGAAGCTTGTTCTGTGTTCTTGTGACTGTGGGCCTGTAGAATCCCTGCCTCATTTTTGGCCAAAGATGGAAGGTGTGAAGTGAATGAGGCAGGGGACTGCAGGCAGAAGAAGAGGGGGTGTCATGGTTACATTGGTTGAATGCTGCCCTAGAGAAATGGATTCTATTCCTGGCTCTTCCGCAGACTTCCTTTCTGATGATAGGCAAGTCACTTAAACCAGACTTTTCACAGCTGGTGTGTTCTTCATTTTCTGGGTGCCTAACTTGAAATTTGGGGTCTGATTTGCAGAAATGCTGAGCATTAGCTGCCGTGGACTTCACTTGCAACTAGTAGTGTGAACCTGTGAAGTGTTATATAATGCTAAATACTCTGAAAAATCAGATCCTAGGTCAGTGGCTCACAAATGTTTTTACTGGTGACCCCTTTCACATAGCAAGTCTCTGAGTCTAACCCCCCCACTTATAAATTAAAAAACACTTTTTAATATATTTAACACCATTATAAGTGCTGGAGGCAAAGTGGGATTTGGGGTGGAGGTTGACAGCTCACAACCCTCCCATGTAATAACCTTGCAACCCCCTAAGGGGTCCCGACCTCCAGTTTGAGAACCCCTGTCCTAGGTGTCTCAACCAGGGTATCCAAAATTAGTGCAAACTTTTTACCTTACCTGTCTATGCTTTACCTTCCCATCTGTAACATGGAGATAATACCACTCCTGACCACAGACAGGTGTTGTAAAGATAAATTATTTCATGTTGGCGAAACACTCAGATACTGTAGTGTTAAGCACCATAGAGAAGCTCATATGAAAATTAATAATTCTGTCTTCAGTGCCAAGTTTTTATAGTGTGCAATAAAGAGAGCCTACAGTCTCATATTAAGTATCAGAGGGGTAGCCGTGTTAGTCTGGATCTGTAAAAGCAGCAGAGAATCCTGTGGCACCTTATAGACTAACAGACGTTTTGGAGCATGAGCTTTCGTGGGTGAATACCCACTTCGTCAGATGCA
>NC_133776.1:86888782-86890470 GCF_003597395.2 Chelonoidis abingdonii
CTGCCCCTGGAAATTTCCACTACCTGCATCTGACGAAGTGGGTATTCACCCACGAAAGCTCACGCTCCAAAACGTCTGTTAGTCTATAAGGTGCCACAGGATTCTCTGCTGCTTTTACAGTCTCATATTAATAATTATTCATAAATAATGAGAGAACAGTATTGAATAGCTGGTCATTTAATTGAGTGTCATCCATTTTGTGCATTGAATGAGTCAAGGGTTACTGAGATCATGTAATAAAAGCTGACTCCTAACGCATATGCCCAAGGGAGCAAAATAACAGTCGCGCAAACAAGTTTAATTCTGGCATTGCCTAACTTTTGAGTGGTTGACTTCGCAATCTTAATGGTCTTTTGACATAGGTTTTGTGTTCTATATAATATAGACACACTCTAAAAGTTTTAACAGATCCCTGGCCAGCTAAGACTCTGTGGTCATTCTCATTCTGTGCACGCTTGCCATATAGTCTCATGATTTTAAGATGAGAGAGAAATCCTGCAATGCTGCTTGTACCATGTAAAGTAAAGAAAGGTTCTCTTTTAGGTGGCCTGTGACACACACCTGAGGAAGACTGGCATTTTAGCCAGTTGCAGACAATGGTGAGGAATGCGCAACCTAGAACATTACAAAGGGAAGGACTGTGGCAGAGGTCTACAAAGGAACACTCTTTATCTTAGAGTAAAGAGCAGGTAGGGAGGGATTTTAAAATGACATAACATACCTTCCATCCCTCCAGTAGTCTACAACTGATTTTGTAGTGAGTGCTTTGGCAAAATTTCCATCCACATCCTGGGAGTAGCCATCATTATTTTATTTGAGATACTCTCCCAGCACTGTACTGAAAAAGTCCATTTTAAAACAAAACTAATCAAACATCTTGCACTCCTGAACACAATAACCCGCAGCTGCTACACTCGCTTTCCATGACAGACATAAAGAGTGGAGACCATATTTCTTGAACTTTGGAGTGTTCATGTGTTGTTTGGGTTCTCAGGTTCAAAGTCAATGCTGTAGAAGCAGGCATTGCTAACACTGACTTCAGTGGAGAGGCAGCATTGACCACTGAATAAAAGTCTAGACTGGGAACTGATCTGAGCTCTTACAGGATCTGCCAATTGACCACTGGGTGACCACTCTGCCTCCGTTTCCATCTATGTAAAATGGAGTAGGGGGTATTGATACTTACCAACCTTTGTAAAACAGTTTGACAGCTATGGATGTAAAGCACTAGACAGATATTCCAGGGGAATTATGCCCAATTTTTACTCCAAGGCAGAATTCCATTCCCCTTTTGTGATCTCCCAAAGCAATCTCCTTTCATCCAGTAAACTGTGATTGCATTTGCTCATGTGTTAGGAATGCAAATAATTGACATTTTTAAAAGGCTTCAGGCTGTTTTGAATGTTTGCCTTTGTTCCGAGTTTGCTCCCTACCTACTCCATCCCTCCCACGGTCCCCCAAAACACACACACGCCATTTATATATAATTGATTACTGTCTACCAGAGACACTGGATATTCTGTTTGAGTTAATGCTGCTAAATTTTGGGACCATTTATAATTTGCTTTAATATTTTAAGTGTAAGCAGAGTCAGGATGAGCTGTACCCTGACATCTGGTGGTGAAGTATGGGAAGTGTGGAAAGAATGTCTGGAATGCGAAATCTCAAATATTTGCATAGGCACGCCT
>NC_133776.1:86890506-87062893 GCF_003597395.2 Chelonoidis abingdonii
TCAACCTGTGAAGAGAGAGGGTTGGGACAGGTATTTGTGGCCTGGTGAGTGGGCAGGCTCCTTTGGTGGAGCTAGAAGCCAGTTGCCCCCTCCTCTCTCACTGTGGCATGTCAGAGTTGATCTTTTTTTCCGCGTACGACTCTAGCTACAGGTTGCTGAGCTGACTCACTTTGGTGTAATGGTCTTGCATTAGCACTGGGCTTCCCCTGACTATTTGCTGAGTCACTAAGAGTGAAATCCAATAAGAGCTGAATTACTGAGCTGGGAGCACTGACGTACTGTGCTAACTAGTGGGGGAGCTGAGCTATTACTGTGGAACTTAGAGCAGCTGGCGGAGTGGAGCGTTTATTGAGGATGGCTGGACCGGCCACAGGACAGCTGTTGGGTGGAGGCTTGCAGAGCGGACTGTAGCTGTGGCGGGTGTGGAGCATCCCACAGAGCGAGCGAGCCAACGTTTGTGGGAAATGGAGCAGCTCAGAGCGCAGCTGGTTGTGTAGAGCGGACAGTTTTGTGAGGCACGGCCAGAGGAGCCAGAGTTGGCACGGCTTGGTAGGGGAGCGGTTCGTGAGAGAGCGGAAGCAGACCTGGAAGAGGCAGGGCGTTCGGCCCCTGGACACGTAGGTGCCCCTATTCACGGCTGGGGGGGGACCTCTACGATGACTCTTGAATTCTGGCGGTGGCATTGACCAGAGCTCTTGGGGTGTTGGACTTTTGGACGTGATTAGAACTAGCCTAGGGGAGAAAGAACATTGCCAAATTTGTACTTGGGGGGCGTGGGTCTACTGGCGAGTGTTGGGGGGGGGGGGTGGATTTGTGTTATACTCTGTTTGTCCGGTGTTTCTCCAATGGGATGACCAATTTTGATTCCTTCCTTTATTAAAAGATTTTGCTACACTCCGATCCGTGCTTGCGAGAGGGAAGTATTCGCCTCCTCAAGAGGCGCCGTGAGGGGTTATGGTATGTAAGTGTACCAGGTGTCACTGGGTGGGGGCTCGAGCCGGTTATGCCTTGTGTTATTGAAACGGAACCCCTGGATACTGAACCTGGCCCTTGTTGCTGCCAACTCAGAGGGGCAGAAGGGTTACATAAGTATTAAATTGTCATGCATAGAATTTATATTCAGAGCATCCTGGAAGTTTCACTATGATAAATGAGCTCACGAAAAGGGGGTATTTTAAATTACATGGATAGTGTTAACATCCTTATTAAGGGATTGCATAGCGTGGTGCTCACCTCTGGATTTCAAGAGGAGAGAGCAGGAATGATTAGCGCTGTCTGTCAACTTCTCCAGGTCCACACATGAACCAGCAAACCGTGGATTGTGGGGCAGATTTCCTAGATTTATCTGCAGGGTTTCACAGTCCTCACTGTAGCTCCTTGCAGGAAGATGGACTTCATTCATCATTACAGCTCGTGAATGAAATGAACTTGGCCCTGTCTGTACTAGAGAACTTTAGCATTGTGACACCATAACACACCACACGTCTGCACACCAAAATGGTACCCATGGTGCACAGGCATTCAAACCACACTGGCGCTGTACTTGCTCTCCCAAGCATGGTGGAAGGTCGAGAGTGCTAATGTCTGTCGGATATCACTTCTGACCACTCCATGAATAAAGTCTTGTTTTACAACATCCTGTAAAGTGGGTTAATAATATTCCCTGCACTTTGCAGATGAGGAAACAGAGGGACTAATGACCTGTTTTCAGAGGTGCTGAGCTCCCAGAGCTCCCACTGACATCTTCACCTTTGAAAAATAGGTTACTTCTCCAGGATCACATAGGGAGTCAGTGGTTGAGCTAGGAATAGATCCCAGGTTCCCTGACTCTTAATTCTGAGCTTTGACTTTTTCCTTTGAAGTATGGCAAATCTCTCAACAGCATCTGTTCTTAGACTTTAGCATGAGCCCTAGACCAAAGCATCCTTTGGATGCTTCTCTGATCTGTTTGGGGCTTGATTATTGCTAGGATACACACCTGATATGTGTTAGCTTGGCGATGGCCCTCTTCATTTGAGTCACTTGAAATGGGCACTAATTTTAAAAAATCATTATTCAGGCTTGTCTTATGGTCTAACTGTTCTGCTTTCCAGAAGATCATAACAAGATTGACAGTGTACGTTGAATATTGACTGCTCGTCCTTTTTTTAGCAACAAGATAATGAAATGGGTTTCAAGAGAATAGCTTGTTTCCCTGTGTGACGGACAAATAATCCATCTGGACAGTGCAGTGTCTGGCAGTGCGGTGTTTGGATGATTGATAGACTTTTCTAATATTTACACTTCCACATCAGGGCTGTATCTGAGAGGAGATTCAGCTCAGGCCACAGCACCAAGATCAGCAATTTAAATGTGAATCTCTGGGTAGATTTCTGCTATTGTGGTCTACTCACTTCCCTAGAAGTCCTCCCTATTCAGGGTGGAGTCTGCAAGATTCTCCAGTTTGTTCCTTGCTTTAACTAACTATTCCTCCAGCCAGCCCCTTGTATCCCCACATCACGGCCAGCAATCGTCTGGCTGTGGCATACTGGTTAGAGCTCTCTTTAGTGTCTGGTAATGCTGCTCCTTAGACAGACCAACTGAGTCACCCTTCAGATACCCTCTCCTACATTGGAAAAAAAAAAAGTCCCTACGGGCCTGGGGAGTTAGACCCTTGAGCCTACACAGATCCCCATTTAATCTGCCAGGGCTCCATGCAGATTTCTGTCCACAAGGAACAGTTTATATAATTGGGCCTTACATCATGGTTGAATCTCTGAGAAGCGGTTGTCTCAAGTGCAGACACGTACGTAGAACATAATCAGAATTGCAAGGCACTGCCTAGTACCTTATGTTCAATGATCCCATGGTAAAATGGTAAGGACATATTAAATCACTGAAACAGTAAAGCTAATTAAAGGTAGGCTTGATCTGCAGAGTTTAAATCCAGATCAGAGCTTTCCTAAAATGTGGGTGTGTTCAGGTCCAAGATGTGGTGATTTTTTTTTCAGCCCAAAGTTAATAGACTCAGGAGCTTACTAACTGGCTTCCTGGCAAGGACCCTTTAGGGTTTAGTTTTTAGGATCTCTTAAAACACTTGTAGATCTTGTAGCTCAGTAATTATTTTCCAAACAAGTGATTGCAAGCTAATCAAAGTTGAATGCATAGTGAATACAGATATGGTCCAAGGGAAATGCTAGCTGTAAAGTAGTTAAATCCCTCTCTTAAACTGAGTCATGTTAATAACGTGACAGATTTAACAGATGGCTTTGCTGCCTATATTCAGAGGGGACCCCTTGCTGCCAATAATCAGAGGGAACCGTTTCCTCCTTTACAATCATTAAATAGTAATTACAAGAAGATATATTGAGGGGGAAATTACTTTAAGACAAAAATATCCACTTAAATTACATCTGTTTCTTTAGGATTATTTTTTTCTAAAGCAGAAAAAACTTTCCCCATCCTCACTTGCAAAACATGCAGCAGGTGAGAACTCTTCACTACCACCCATATGTTCACATTTCAGACGCCAATACATTCAGCTAGGGGTGGACGAACTCCATTTAATCCCATCTGGAAGGAGCATGTTGTAATTAGAGCAGGAGGGATAAAAGCAATGACAGACTCAAGAGTCCTAATATGGCCCTGCCACTGTTTAGTCTAATAATCTTGGGCAAATCACTTAATCCCTTTGTGTCTTGGTTTACCCATCTGTAAAATGAGGATGATGATACTTACATCCCACAGATGAGCTGAGGCTAGAAGGGATGTAAAACATCATATTTCACCTTAAACCAATTTCTGACTAGTGGGGATTAGGATGAGACCCTCACAGGGGCAGATTATTGTACATCTGTCTACTGTGGAGTTTCTTGCATTGGCCTCAAGAGCATTTGATACTGGCCACTATCAGAGACAGGAATTGATTTAGGAATGGATCAGACCTGTTATCCATCTAGTCCAGTATCCTATGTTCCATTAGTCTGGGCTCGCTGTTGCTCACTTAGCCTTTTCTGAGTGGAATAGATGTATACGGCCTGGGGAAAATCCTACTTTTGACTAAAGTTATTTGTGGGCATGGAAGTTTTGATGCCAGGTGGAACCCTGCTTGGTGTGAGCTCAGTTTTGTGTCAACACCACACATTGTATTAATGGCAAACCCTTGATTGTATTAATCTACTTGGTGAGTTAATTTAGCAAGATGGATAAAGACCACCGGTTTCATTCTCTTTAGGGGGATCTAAAAGAGGTGTTGCTTCTTTCTCTTCCTCTGTCTGCTCTCCAGAAGCAGCTGCTTCATCCCAACTGCACAAAGATCCTCTTACTCATGAATTCATCTGTCTTGCCTCTTGCTCCTCCTTCTCCACCTCCACTATCCAGTCCCTTACACCTCTGCCATTTAGGGTCAGGAAGCCCTGTGGGGCTACGCCGTACTATGCTGGCAGTGTGCGCTACCTATATCCTGTGTAGTGGAACCCTATTTTTCTGCAGCTATGGCTCTTCATGCACACAAAGGGTGGGAGAGTGTTTCCCCCATATAAATGTGCCTGTGAAGCACTTTAATCTGTTGGATAAAAGGCATTATGGGAATGTAAATCACTCAGCTTAGGTGCAGTAGAAAGAATTGATTATCACAAACAGGAGTTAATTAGAGGTGGGCTTTGGGCCTCAATTCCAGATTTAACACCCTGAATCTGGGGGCACTTAGAACTGCAGAAAAGGGGATTCATTTCAATAAGTCTCAGAACATGAGAAAGTTCCAGAAGACTGACAGAAAGCTAATGTGCCAATATTTAAAAAGGGTAAATGGGGTGATCCAGACAATTATAGGCCTGTCAGTCTGACATTAATCCCAGGCAAGATAATGAAGTGGCTGCTTGGGGACTTGATTAAATAAAGAATTAAAGGAGAGTAATATAATTAATGCCAATCCACATGGGTTTATAGAAAATAGATCCTATCAAACTAACTCAAGATTTTTTTTTATGAGATTTACAAGTTTGGTTGATAAAGGTAATAGTGTTGAGGTAATGTACATAGACTTTTGTAAGGCGTATGAGAACATTTTGGTTAAAAAAAACCTAGAACAATATACAATTAACATGGAACATATTAAATGGATTAAAAGATGGCTAACAGATAGGTCTTAATGTAACTGTAAATGGGGAATCATCATCAAATGGTTGTGTTTCTAGGGGATTCCCTCAGGTTTGGGGCCCCTTGACCTATGCTATTTAACATTTTTATCAATGACCGGGAAGAAAATAGAAAATCACCACCTGTTAAACTTTGCATAAGACACCCAAACTAGGGGGAGTGGTAAATTTTGAAGAGAATAGGTCTGTAAATTGGGCGCAAGCAAACAGTATGTTTTAATCCAGCTAAATGTCAGCATGTAATCTAGGAACAAAGAATGTAGGGTCATACTTACAGGATGGGGCATTCGGTCCTGGGAAGCATGGACTGTGAAAAACATTTGAGGGTCACAGCAGCTAATTGGCTGAGTATGAGCTCCCAGTGCAACACTGCGATCAAAAGGGCTTGGATACATAAATGGGAATGTTGAATAGGAGTAGAAAGGTTATTTTACCTCTTTATATGACATTGGTGTGATCATTGCAGGAATACTGTCTGCATTTCTGGTGCCCACAATTCAAGAAGGGTGTTGATAAATTGGAGAGGATATAGAGAAGTGCCATGAGAATGATTAAAGGACTAGGAAATATGCCTTATAGTGACAAGCTAAATAAAATGAGTGCCTTGAGTATCGCAAAGATAAAGGGGTGACTTGATCAGTGTAGAAGTACTTACATGTGGAACAAATATTTGATAATGGGTTCTTAGTCTAGTAGAGAAAGGTATAACATGAGCCAATGGCTAAGAGTTGAAGTTAGACACATTCAGACTAGAAATAAGGCATACGTTTTTTGACAGTGAAGGTAATTAACCATTGGAACAGTTAACCAAGGGTTGTGGTGGTTTCTCCATCATTGCCAATTTTTAAATCAAGACAGAATGTTTTTCTAAGATTAATTTCTAGAGCTTTTTGGGGGGAAGTTCTATGGCCTATGTCAAACTAGATGATCACCAAGATTCCAAGGACTTAAAGGGACCAATGAATCAGAAATAAGGGACAGTCACAAAGGGTAGATTTGCATCTGTACTGAAGTCCAAAGGTGCTTGGATCTTGGCTTTGGTTCAAGCCCATGTCTGATATCAAAGAGTCATATGTCCTTCCCCTCTAGTCTTTGGATCAGCAACAGCATAAAACACACTTGGCTTGCCAGTGGTGCCAATTAATTACCATTCTCTTTTGATGGAACAAGGAATAAATTATCACTGTCTTGTGTACTTAACTACCATGCTTGCCTTCTAATATCCAGCTTCCATGTCATCATCCTCCCTCCCCACCCCCCGTGTTCTCTACAGAAAATGCATTTCCTATTTGTCCCCAGGAGCAAACTGCCTGGGAAATCAACATTCCATGAAGTGAATGAACAAACAGCTTATAGAAGGACTGAATTTGTTTATCATAAGAACACTGAGCTCTCTGTTTTTATTTATAGCATGTTATCAACTAAAGTTCCTTTTTTGCTTAGCTACTGCATGAATGAAGACAGCTTTTTAATATTAGTAAATAAAAGCTCTATACATAAAAATTTGCCACATGGTACTTGTATACTGAACTTACATTTTTCCTTCATGAAGTTCACTGGTAGGTCACTTAGTAATATCTTTCCCATCCCCCATCTCAAATACACAATGCACGGAGGTACAGGAAGGTTGTGTCCTGTTATATATTGTTATGGCTCAAAACTATAGAAGAATATAACCTGCTAGCATTTGTTTCTTGGTTATTTCACTTTTGTTCAAAGAATCAGTATGTAGCTGGGAAGCTTTGATACGTTTTTCTTCTCCTGGGCAAGTTTAGAATCAGAAACCATCTCAGCAGGCTTCTTTGTATTAATGGGTTTTAATGGTTTGTAGTGTTCAAAACCCAGTGCCTTCTGACCAGTGTTAGGTGGTCTGTATGAAAGAGTTGGTGATCTCAGTCCTGGTGCTAGTGTTTACCAATTGGCACTCTTAACAGACATACCAAAGAATGAATGGGCAATGGTGTCTGGGCTACCGTCTCTGTTCTAGAGGTGCTGTAATCAAGATCAGGGATGAAGAAGCAGGCCATGCTGATATCCAGATAGCACCAATTCTATGGATCAATAGGACTCCAGGACTGTCTATCCTGTACTTTTCAACAGTACCTATTCTGTATTCCTTAATAATGCTCAGTGGCTGAGAACATGTGCGATGCAAAATAAACCACATCAGAAAAGACACCCACTGGACATTCCATGCCCATTGATACCTGCGAGAGCTGGAATTGGCACTAATGCTCAAACCCTTCTTTCTCAGCTATAGAGTTTTGACATTGTATACACTGCATCCCTTATCCCTAAGGATCCCCAAACACTTTAAAGCTATAGATACAAGAATCAATTTGCCTAACACTGAAGGGGCAGCCTGTAAGCTTTACTCTTTGGGTACCACTCTTGACTTAATTGGAACTACTTACTGTGTAAGGGATGTAGGATCAGGCCTGTGGCAATTAAAGAACAATTCTTTTTAATTGTTACTAGTCGTCATAGGCCTGCTCCATAGCCCAGTGAATTCAATGGGTGCATCTCCATTGACTTCAGTGGGCTTGAATCGGTCCCTGTGTGAACAGACTAGGATAAATTAACCTCTCTATCCTTGTGGGTACTTTACTCAGCTTTTAGAATGGGTGCTCTGCCTCACTTAATGCAAACAGCTGATTTTATCATATGCAAATAAACCCCATGTGGCAAGTTTAAGGGTGACTCAGGAATTTGATATTCTGGAATATTCTGTTACGCCTTTATAGCATCTCTAAAACAAGCCATGCTTTCAAAACAGCCATCCCGCCTCTGTGTAGTCAGTGTCTTCTGCTTGGCTGTTTGCATGTGTGTCTGCGTGTGATCCTAGGGAGCCACATCACTGATTCTGCACCTGGCATCATACATGACCTGAATATTAAGATCATAGTGCCTAGAGATTCTTGAAGCAAGCTCTGCTATCTAGTAAGTGGCTAATAGTTCTATGAACAGACTTTAGATCTCCTGCTATAGAATGCACAGAGTGCTGAGGCTGAGTTTCTTTTATAATGAATGTTATATTTCAGAAATGCACCTAGACATTGATGATTGAAGCATATTTGTTCTGCCATTTGAAATGACCTTGCAACCGATTTATGGTGATCACCTTAATAGCAAATAGAATTGCATTTTCACAATGAATTAGAGGAAGTGGCTGTGTTGGAAAGTCTGACAGCTCTTACGTGCTTTGCAAGAGCTCACACACAGCCTTGGACATTAGATTCTGTTTTCCTGAGCCAGGACTCCACCGTTATCCCTTAGTTTTTTCCAAAGGTACCCATTCACTCAGAGCCCATTTTCATGTGTGGAATGAACAATTCTACAGAGCCTACACACTAACCATGCTTTCCTTTTGCAGTAAAACAAATTGATTGAGACAAGATTCAGAAAAAATGCTGGTTGGGCCAAATCCTGAGGTCCTTTCTCGGTTTTTACTCACTCCTTACTTAAGAAAAACTTTAATAGATGTCATCCGGAATTTGGACTGGGCAAAAACTTAACCATGTCAGGATTTGGGCCAATGGGGGTCTTATTTGAGCAGAAAACAAGAGCAGCCATCCAGGATTTAGCTCATTGACTTCAACTGGCTTTTGCCTGAGTGAGGATGTCAGGATTTAGCCAACAGATTTCAATGAGAGTTTGCCAGAGTAAAAACTGTAAGACGTGGCATGTGAATAATAGTAGCATTTTACTTTCTAGACTAATCTGAGTAACTTTTGACATCCAGCGCTGACCCAAGCTGCTACTCAGATGAGCATCCTTCACATTGTGTGACATATCACCGTGATACAGATTTAGAAAACAGCCTCACCAATGTAACCTCTGTGTGGGTGTAAATGAGGGAAGAGAATTTATCTTACTGTTTCTATGGTCTATGTTTAACAGTTTATATATTTCCAGCCAAGTTTTCTCCTTTTTCATTAGACAGGCTTTTTTTTTTTTTTTTGCTTTCCCTCTGATTGCTATGGAACAAGGCAACCAGTAAGGCTCCTCTCTTACTCACTTGTGCATACAACAGAATCATTGATAAGGTTGATCAATGGTATTAATAGAATTCTGAGAATATGGCTCATCAGTTAACTTGTTCACCCTTTCTTACTGCCTGCCTTGTCCCTTATTACAGTGGAGTAGAAAGCATTGTAGGCCCTGTACCACTGTGTATACTTTAAACATTTCACTGTGACAGAGATTTAAGTTTGGAGATTCTCTTCACTCTATTTTTGGCAACTTCAAGCTCTAACAGCCAGATTTTCAAAGGTATTTAGGCACATGAAGATAAAGACATCTAGTAGCATTTTCAAAAGTGCCTAAGCAGGAACACCCTGAAACACAACAAAGGGGGTCAAGGAGCCTGTGAGTTAGAGGAAAAAGAACAGAAACCCTGATTATAAGGTGGTCACCCTCCCCTGCATATAGAAGCTTTAAGACACAGACACAGGGCTTCGACCGTTTTTACAGGGAGAGGTCACTCAAACACAGCATTTGAAAGACTATGTCTAGAGAGGTAATAAAAAGGGACCAAAACCTTTCTTAAAGGGTGATCACTGAGCCACTAGCATGACCACTTCCCCACAGCTCCTATAATTGGAAAATCTAAGACCTTACTCCCTCTTACAAGGTGATTCTTTACAAGAGATGTCAAAGTGACGTGAGCCTAAGTAAGCAGGCCAAAGGTGACCCAAACCTTCCTTTCAGGGTGGTCAGTATGCAGAGGGCATTAAACTGGGCAACCTCCCACACTGGTGAAATGGAGAGACCTGCACTCCCTCAATAGAGAGTGGTCTCTTTGCTCAGCAAGTGCCAGGGCCCCCGACCAATGTACACAAGGAAGGTGGGATCTCAACCCTTCTGCAGGGAGAGGTCACTCACAGCAGGTATTTAAAAGCTTATGACCAAAAGGAGTGAAAATATAGAGACCTGAACCCTTATTAAAAGATAGTCACTGAGACACTGCCATGAAATATTCCCCATAAATCCTATAATTGGAAAGCTAAGCCCTTACTCCCTCATTACAGGGCAGTTTATTCCAAGACTTGTCAAAATGACTTGAGACTAAGCCAGCATGCCACAGGTGACCTACACCCGCCTTGCAGGGTGGTCAGTTGGGCACAGGCCATTACATTGGGCAACATCCCATTGGTGAAATGGAGAGACTTACACTCCCTCAGTAGAGGCCCCACTGTAAATAAAGTGTTAATATGTCCTTTTTGCTAGGGTTGACATCATGATTAGTGGATATAATCACTGACTGCTAAGTTATGGTTAGCATCGTGTTAGATAACTTCACTGTTCACAATCGTGTTCAAAAAAGTAAAACTTTATATTGTAGACAAACCCTTGGTGGCTGCCTACAACTTCCCAAAGCTCCTTAATGTCAGTTAATCACTCACAGCTCTGTTCTCCCTATGTAGGATTTTATGGGCAGCAATTGATTCAACATCTAACTGGCAATTAATCAGAGCAGATTTGTTAAAATGTACCGAAGGAGAGAGCTGTGTGCTTATGGACTCTGCCTCTGTGCTTACTCCTGGGGGAATTCTGCACCACTGCACAATGCAGAATTTTGCAGAAATTAATGTTGGGTATGCAGAATTTCCTTTCCCCTGCACAGAAATGGGCTGCAGAGATGTTGGCTGCCACTAGGGGCCACTGGATGTGGCAGAGCCCAGCTTGTAAATAGAAGACAAGGTCAGGGGGACAGGCGGGGCAGGGCAGGGCAGGGCAGGATGGAACTGGAGGTTTCTCAGCAAGCCCTAAAGGAAGGAGTTGGTGGTGCACAAGAAACTGTGCAAGCCCAGGACCCAGCATCAGACTGTTTATCCCTCTGGATCCCTGGGCTCTGGCGGGGTAGAGAGCATGAATGCCTGGGCTGGCAGGGGAGTGCATCTGGCCTCTGGAGGGTAGCAAGTGTGAATGTCTGGGCTGAGGGAGGGGGTCGCAGCTGGCTTCTGGGTGAGAGGGGGTGAGAGTGTCTGGGCTATGGCTGGGCTCTGGTGGAGGGGGTGAGTTTCTGGCCTGTGGGGACCCTGCAGCTATCCTCTGGGGGGTTAGAAGGTGCGAGTCTCTGGGCTGGGGGGGCCATGACTGGGGTGGGGAGGTGTCTGGCCCCCTAGCTGGGCTCTTTGAGGGAGAGGGCAAAGAAACAGAAACTGAGTTGTCATAGGGGCTTCTTTAACTCTCTACTCCTGGGGGAAATGTTGTGTATCTGTATTGTTACAAACATATGTGCAGACAGATATTTTGATATAAATTACCAAAATAATTGAAACTGGCATGATTATATAGTGTTATTTTGACTGATACAATTTGCAGAATTTTTAATTTTTTTGGCACAGAATTTTTCCTTTTTTTGGTGCAGAATTCCTCCACAAGGAAGTGATTTTTGAGGTCACACAGCTGCCTAGGCATCTTTCTCCCAATACCTGGTTGTGTGTCCACCCATTATGAATGGGATGCAGAGGTACATACTTTATAGACGAATCCAGAGACACAGAAGTTAGAAAAAAAAAAATTTATTGCCGCTCCCTGCCCAGGCAAGATTGTTCACCGCAACACATTTACAAGTGGTTTGAACAGTCTGGTTTTAAAAAACAGGGCTTCTACCAGTTAAGGTGGATTAGCAGAAGTGCAGTATACTTCTGGTCTGATACTGATTTTGTTTTGAGAGCTACCTCTTATCAGTCTTTTCATGCGCTGCAAGAGTGTATAGCCTACACTGTATCCTGCCATTCAGGCACTGGGCATAACCCTTCATGTACTTTTGGAAAAGGAAGTAGTCTTGTGATAATAAGATGTGTAAAAGTCTGATAATTTCTATCATTATGTATTTTTATGTCCCCATAAAGAATGTAATATGTGACACCCTGTCAGTCCCCGTCTCACACCCCAACTACAGTATGCAGCATGCAGTTAATCAAGGCTTAGGCAGTATTCTTCAGAATGAATCTCCATATTTATTTTTCCCCTGGCCTTCTGTCTGTGTGGGATAGCATCAAGAGTAACAGAAAACTGTTGAGCACTTACTTGACAAAGTCAACAACAGAGCACATCTCTGAAAAGGATAAACACAGGCTTCATTTTCACAAGGAATCACGTGTAAGAGTGATGCTGTGTAACCTCCCAGATTATTCATGCCCTCCTGCCTGGGATGAGTCTCACCTTACTTAAAGGTACTGTGTAGGTAACAGTAAAGCCCATTATTTCAATGCTCGTGCTCTCCCTTAGAAAAGGGCAACTTGAGGAATTTGATAGTGGCATTTTGGTTTAATTTGATCTTCTATGTTTTACACTTTTCACCTAATTGAGTAGGAATGGAGTTACCTAGGCCCAGGGCTGGTCTACACTACGGAGAAAAATCGATCTTAGACACGCAACTTCAGTTACGTGAATAACGTAGCTGAAGTCGAATATCTAAGATCGGATTACTCACCCATTCTCACTGCGCGGGATCGATGTCCGCGGCTCCCCCTGTCGATTCCGGAACTCCGTTGGGGTTGGTGGAGTTCCGGAATCGATATAAGCGCGCTTGGGGATCGATATATTGCGTCTAGATGAGACACGATATATCAATCCCCGAGCAATCGATTGTAACCCGCTGATATGGCGGGTAGTGTAGACGTAGCCCCATAGTTAAAAATAATAGTAGGTTATCACATATCTCCTACCACATATCCAAGAAATAATACAGGAACCAAAAGAGATTAATGGCCACTGTAGCCCTTTATCCTGACAAAGACCAATGCCAGATGCTTCAGAAGATGTGAAACCCCATAATACACCCAACTGTGCTACAGTTTATTGTAGTTCTTTAAAAGGGAATTGAAATTTCTTCCTGATCCCACCAGGTGTCCTATAGCAGAAGGATTTATACTTCTTGTAATTTTATTGTAGCTAGGATCACTACATAGTTTAGTCTTATTCATATAAATTGCTCATATATTTTTGAAACAAATATATTTAATATCTAGTTACCATGAGTTCCACAGGTTACCTACACATTGTACAAATGTGTGTGATGTGTAATCTGTGATATAACTATAGTTTTATACCAGCAACCATTTCCTATATGTTTGTAAGCTATTTTTATACAAATAAGGACGATATATATTTCCTTTGTTGTTTTTCTTAAGGTTGAGATTGTTCTATTCTTTAATTGTGCTACAGTGACATAAGAGTCACATATAAATAATTACTTCCAAAGGAAAGCTGCCCCAGCTTTCCTTGACATGCCAGTCTCGAAGTTCACACGTATTTATATTCTGAAAGCTGAACTGTTGCTTTTTGAGACACTTCATGCTTTATTGGCAGTGGTTATTGAAATCATTTTCAAATGCACTGACAATTAATGATGCTCTTTATTATTCTGCTTATGCTTCTCATAGCACATTAGGTTCAGTGCTGTCTGAGATGTCACTCACTTCACTAGCCACACAAGGAAAAATGGTGGAGGTATTTTTTTATAATTTATAATAAAAAGAGGATAAGCTGTATGACCAGGAAACACAATACCCTGCCTGAAAGAGCTAAAGCAAAGTCATTAAAGTAACTACCTGTGCGGAAACTTGTGAGGAAAAATTCCTGTGCCAATCATCCCTGCTTTAGCAAAAGCATGACCTTGTGTCTTGTATGTTTGGCTCTCAGTACCCTGAAGTGCCTTAAAGCATCTTTCATGGTCAATGCAACTTTTTTTTTTTTTTGACATTGTGTTGCAACTTGATGGTGGTGTGCTGCAATATCATAATGCACTGGTGTGTCAGAAGACAAACAGTCAAAGCTGGTGCCTCTGTTGGAAGAGCCTGCTGAGGAAGAGAAGACTGCTGGTTAACACTGCATAACAATTGACTGGTGGTCAGTCACATGTATTAGCAGCAGCATGAATAAAGGCTGAAGAATGTCCAGAAGGTTGGACTTTTCAGTTTATCCATACTGGCACCCTCAAGTTTTAGGACAGCAAAGACCAAAGTTTGAAAACTGACCTTCTATTTTGCATCAGTAAATAATTGCAAATGTGATTATCCATTTAACCATCTTGATACCTGTCTGTGCGCAAAATCAAATAGTTTGACATAGGGATATTATTTGTGCTTGCAGTCAGTTACACTTGCAAAACTTCACCCAGAATTATTTGCAAATGCAAAGCTGTGCAAGGCCAGGCCAAGGCATCTCTAAAATTGTGGTCCTAAAAGACAAATATGGCCCTATTCAGACCTTTGTAACAACACTAAAGTCAGTGGGTTGAACAGGGTATAAAAAGGGGAATATCTTAAGCTACTGTGCTGAAAATTGGCAACCCTAATACTAAGTTATGTGAGAGTGTAATTTGATTTGGCTTATACCTGTGTCTGAAATCAGATCAGCACCTTTTAAATTTTTGAATGCTATGTTTTGTGGCAGTACCACCATATAACAGGAAGTCAAAAGTAATACACAGAACTCAAATACAAAGAGCTGAGTTGTTGGTTGGCCAGGGAATTGTAACTGCGCGTTACTAGGTCTCTGTGCAGCAGACAAAAACACAGAGCTGGTCCTAGGAGCCAAAAGGAAACCTTGAGCATGAGTGAAAGAGCATGTGACTGTCCCAGTAAGCACTGCAGAGCTGGCAGCTCAAATACCAAAGGACTGGATGAAATTCTCAGGGCTCAGTCTCCTGGGGAGAAGTATGAAGAGATAATTGTGCATACCAGGATAGTGGAGGCTGGGACAAGGATGTGTATTGCAAAGGGAGGGAAGCTAAGACTGGGGTTAAATATAGTACTTGTCCATCAAAAAGTACTGTCTAGGCCGCAACCCACTATTTTGCCTAGCCAGGACTGCCATCCATCTCAGAAAAACATGGAATGCTCCCAGTTTTCCACACAGTTTATTATGTTAGAGATCTGATGGAGCAAACTGGGTTAGATAAAATCAGGTCTTCAGTACTCCTCCTCCTCCTCCTTGAATAGTTTAACCCGACAGTTTGGTCTCCTTGAACCCAATCCTTCAAATATTTATTACCAAACATAGTGATTTCACTCATGAATAGTCCCTGGGCTTAGTGGTAACTGTTTGTAAGATCAGGCCCTTAGATACTGTAGTAATGAGTGCTGTATATATACCTAAATAGATCTTAATCAAACTCTGACCCATTTGAGTTTTGAGATTCCCTTGTCACAGCATTGTGACAAATAACTAGAAAAAGATCCGGTCACAGTTACCAGATGAACTGCACCTCTGACCCTTCCTACTCCCTATAGATCTCAGGCCATCATCTCCTCTCTCAGGATGGAATAACATGGTTCTCTGACTCTCAGATGTGCTGCAGGGTTGAAGTCCCCTGAGTATCACCTATGATCACCTCAGCAGGTCTGACTTAAGTCCAGACTCCGCAATTTGGTTCTCCCGCAGACAATGATAGTGGCAATCAGTGACCAAACAGCCTCCTTCATGCAAAGTATTTATTTAGAATAAAAGCATTTGAGAGGAAACATCTTAAAAACAATAAACCAGACTCTACACATATCTAGCTCTTCTCTAAGACTTACTATTCTCTGGAACTGGAAAAGCCCAACAGAGCCCTAAGGAGCCTTCTAGACTCTCTAGACAGTTGCTGACAAGTGACCCTCCTTTGGATGAATGAAGACACTTTTTACCTGTTCGTAGCCCACTGTTTGGAGGATCTTTGCCCCTCTCCTCATGTAGCCCAGGTCTTGGGTTTTTTTCTTGGTGCCATGTGCCTCCCCGCAAGGTGAGTCCTCACTGTGCCATATACCTGAGGATGCTGTCTCTTGAGAAAAATCAAATATTACTCCTACTACTAGCTGGAAATGAGTATGAAGTCGAGTACACAGGGGACAATAAGGTAATAAGACAAACCCCATCAAAGGAATGATGCACCAAAAATAACAGCATACTAGAGGGAGATGACTTTCTTATGAACAGGAAAATAGGATCTGGGGAAGGAAAGGGTAAAGGTTAATTAATGGTTAATAAACATTTATAAATAAGCCAATTCCCCAGCTCCTAACACTCTCACACTCACAAACCCCAACTCCCACCCTGGCACCTTCCCAAGGTGGATGGTACAACTGAGGTTGATGTCCTGAGATGAAGTGTTACAGTGCAGTGGCATTGACCAACTTAAATAAAAGCCGTCTTACTTCTTGATCCCAAAGTGGGGCAGGGTCTTCTGACTCCAGCCAGGCTCACTGGTTCTCCTGGTCTGGAATCCTCTTGGGTTTCATCTGGCTCATGGTAGCTGGTGCGGGGTTGGATCTCTTTCTCTCTGGATACTGGCCACTGCCATGCTGGAACTGCCTGATCCATGTACCAGAGTCTCAGAACAGTGCAAGAACTTCCTTCGGGGGCACGGGAGTTAGGTAGGACTCTCTGAGATAAGCTGTCCCTGTTCGAACTTCCAGACAACTGAAACTAAACTCCCTTGTTTTTGTGTAAAGTCAGGTCCTACCTTCACTGGGAGTTATGCAGCCCTGCCTTGTCACTGGTCCAAAGGACTGCTCATCCAGATCACCTCAAGCAGAAGCCTCCCTGTTGACTCCAGTGGAGATTTCTAATTCTTTCTGTCCCCAGCTCTGATTCTAAGCATGCTAGGAAATAGAGTCAGAGGCCTTGGGACATCTTAAATGTAGCCCTCTTGATAGGGCCCCCTAGAGACTTAGTCCGGAGCTCCAGGAGCTGGCAAATCCAAGTGGGAGTAACAATTAGTTGTAGATATTCTCTAAGTCCATATATTCTTAGATTCCTACATAGCAGCTTCTATAGTTGTCATAACTTTTTTGCATATCAGCTCTAATTCTGTCGCATACCCTTATGCCTAGTTCATAGGTGCAGATCCAATCCAGGTTGTTACTGTTTGATGGCACTTCAGTGCTCTATGGAAAAAGTATTTGCTTATCTCAGTCCAGTTTCTAGTATGAAGCTATTTGCATTATGCAGAAGAAAAATAACCCACTCTCTCTAATTGGCAGCAGTGTTGACAGTCTAATCAGAGAAGCTAAAGGAAGACTGAGCAAGCATTCTGAACTATCTTACAAGGCTGGTTTGTGACACACCAGTTGCCCAGACTTGGGGACATTTGCACTGAGAGAGGAAGAGTTGTGTTGTGGATGAGACACCAGTCTGAGACTGAGGAGTAGAGCTAGTTAGGAATTTTCCTGAAAAATAAAGTTTTGTTGGAAAATGCTGATTTGTCAAAAAAGGCGTTTTGTGGAAATATCTCAGGTTAGATGAACTTTTGTCAATGATCTGGTTTCTTGATGGGCTGTTGGGGACCTTGGGTTTTCAGGGTGTGTAGCTCTGAAGCAGCCCCTCCAGGGGCATCCTGACTTGGAGTAAAACCAAATTATGAAATGTTGAGTTTTTCAGTGAACTGGAAATTCTGTTTTGGCCAGCTCTACTCAGGAGATCTGGGTACAATTCTCAGCTCTGCTGCAGATTCCCTTTGTGACCTTGGGCAAGTCACTTATCCTCTCTGTTCCACAAATACCCATCTGTAAAATGTGAATAATAGTTCCTTTCTCTCACCCTTTGTCTGTCGTGTTTATTTCCTACTGTGTGTTTGTGGAACATCAAACACCAGGGGGTATCCATCTCAATCAGGGCCTCTATGGGTATGTCTATGCAGCATTTTGGAGCGAGCCTGCTGAGATGAACCGTGACTGCTAACCAAATGACTACAGTGCATAACCTTTGCCTAACAAGTTTGACTCATCATCTCTTTAGGAAATGGAAATGATAGCGAAGGCTGACATTTCATTCTGGAAATGTTTCATCTCTATTATATTGAACCTGTCTCGTTTTGAAAATGGTTGCTAATTTAATCACCCCACAGATAAACTATCTGTTGTAAAATTAATTTAATTAAGCACGAACTCTGCTCATGAAAGACTGGATCATGAACCACCTGCTTTCTAGAATGTTGATATTCCCCTTTCCTAAGTGGATAACTAGAAAGGAATAAAGTACTCCAGAATCTCTGCAACACAGGGGCCTTCTCCCCATCTTGGGTAACCGTGACTGTGTCAGTTGGCCCACCGAGCTGCTAGGGGATGGTGGGGAGCTTCTGTCACTAGGGCATTAGCAGGGAAAGGAGCGCCAGCAAGGGCCTCTGGTGCGCCCCTCAGGCAGGGGAGCGCCGGCAAGGGCCTCCGGTGCACCCCTTGGGCAGGGGAGCGCCGGCAAGAGCCTCTAGCCTTGTCAGGATTCTGCTACCTGAGGCAGGTTGGCCAGGGTAGGGGAACGCAGGCCCACCCTAATCCACTGCATTCCAGCCCAGGGCCCTGACAGTGGCGGGGCGAGGGTCCCACCACTGGGTCATGGAGGTCCTTCCACAACATGCTGACCAAATAGACTCAGCGCACTGTGCAGTTCTGTCACTGGGCTACTTCCTATCCGGTCGCTCAAGTGAGTCCCTCCCCCTCTGTGTCAGGCTCCTCCAGTTCCTCTGGGTACTCAGCGGCGGGCAGTCCTGCTAGCCCCAGTCCTTCCTCCAGGTCAGGTTTCTCCTGGCTCAGGGCCTCCCCTGGCACGGAAGCAGGGTCTGAAGGGAGCAGCCCTCCATCTCCATCTCCATCTGCATCTGCATCTGCATCTGCCTCCTTCCCTGGTGCTGATCTGATTGGGCTAAGGGCCTCACTCTTTGTACTTCCTGTTCCACCCCTCCCCTTCCGGGGGGTGGAGTAAGCTTGGCCTGGCCCCGCCCACTCAGGCTCAGAGAGTGGCTCTTTGCCTCCAGTTCAGAGGGAAGCCACCCTGGATCCCTACAGTAACCCTTGTGAACACAGATGAGGCACTTCTGGGCATAGAGGATACAGGAGAATCTCCTGTGTTCTGTAAAGCACAGCAACCGTATCCCTGAAGGAAAATGCAAAGGGACGGCATCTTCTTAGTCATATACTATAGGCTATTCCTTCTCAAGCAGGGCTATCTCTCAAACCTATCAAATCATATGAGAGAGAGAGATTAGAAATGGCACTCAGCTGCTACAATGATGAGGGTCTTACGCTGGGTTTCCACTTTTTCCCTCCTTTCTTAGGTCTTGTCTACACACAGACTTGCACCGGTTTACGCCAGCACAAAAGGCTGTGTGAGCACTCTTCTTTCAGGACAAGAGTAGGGGTTATTTTGGTTTTGCTTAAACCTGATCCTAATTGAGTTAAGCTGAACTGAAATCAACCACTTTTAACATGAATTAAAAGTTTGCATAAGTTTGACTAAATCAATTTAATTTCAGACCTTTAGTTGTACTGATTCAGTTCTCCATGCAGATAAGCCCTTACTTAGGCAAACTCCCATTGGCTTTAGTGGGAGTTTGCCTGAAAGAACTGAGTACAATCTTAGCATAAGGAGTCATCAGGAACAGCACCCAGGGATCGATGTTCAGCACCAAAAGCACAGGTTTCTGCCAACTGACCTGAAGAAGTAACTCCAGAGCAGCAGTAGACTCTTGTCCCTGTATATGAACTAGGCACCAGAGAGGGATACAACAAACATAGCTAGTGTGTTATTTAGAACAAACTACCAAGGGAATGGTGGATTCTCCATCTCCTGATGTCTACAGATCAAGACTAGCCTGGTTTCTGGAAGATATGCTTTAGTCCTGGGCTCAGTGCAGGGGTGGCTGGGGGCAATTCTATGACCTGTGTTCTACAGGAGGTCAGACTAGATGATTTAACGGTTCCTCCTGGCCTTAAAATCTATGAATCTACCTGAGTAAAATTGGAGTCAGGGCCTTTGGATTTGATTCTATCACAATAATGCCACAGCAAACTGCCATGGAATCAGTGCCAGCAGGAGAGGTGAAGATGCCCACAGAACGGGGCAGCATGCCTGTGGTTAAGGTATCCCCCCAGCCACGCAAAGAACACCATTGAGGACAGTCTGGGGAGAGGCCATGGGATTACCTAGATCCAGTGGCCCTAACTCCCCACACAGTGGGCAGTAGCTGTTCTTGCAAACCATAGACTAGAGTAGCAACCCGAGGCAGATTTTGCATCCCTAGCTATAGGGTATCCAGATACTAAGGACTTAACTGTGTTATGGCACCTCCAGTACGGACTATGCACAGATAATAAAGCACCCACTGGAAGCAAATGGCTGCATGTGTGCATGCCCTCGGTTGTTGTTGTGCTATATACACTATACCTATCTCCCTGCATATTCCAACAGCATCAAGCCTGATGGCTTCAGGGTTGATGTGGGTGAAAATAATTGTACCCATAATGAATAGCTTACAAGGTGTCACAAGGAATAGATAATGATGGTGCTACGAGGAGTGGAAAAAAACGAAAATATTAAAGGAGTGATGGTAGCAAAGGAGGGTGGCCTAACGAGTGGGGAACAGTACAAAGGGAAGGGAGGGATGATGCCTTGCAGGAGATGAAGCTGGAATATCTAACACTCCTCGCTGACCCAGTGCAGTTTCATTGGAATACACAAATTATGAACAAATAGAAAATCGGGAACACACAATCTGTTAGCTCACATAAAAGGGGCCCTGATGCCTTGTTCAGCATTTTAGTTATTCCCAGACCCCAGCCCAAAACAGTACGTCAGCAGCAGAGCTGGCTCCAGGCACCAGCCGAGGAAGCTGGTGCTTGGGGTGGCAGATTCCAAGGGGCGGCATTCTGTCCAATCCTTTGTATTTATTTATTTATTTTTGCGCTTCGCTGCTCCTGCAGGTTTTTTTCTTTTTGATTTGCTGCTCCTGACACCCCGTAGGGGGCTGCGGCGCGGAGGAGGGGAGCTGCTGGGAGCGGTGCCAGGTCTGCAGCAATCCGGGCACGGCAGCCCGCGTCCTTCCCTGCCTGCCCACTGGAGCGGTGTGGAGCTCTCCCAGCAGGTAGCACGGCGGGAGGGGCCGCATGGTGAGTGCCCCGCTTAAGGAAGCCCTGGCCGCCCCCCTTCTCTCTTTTCCCCACCCACCCGACTAGCTGGGGTGTGCACTTCGCTGCCTGGGGTCTGCAGGGCTGGGAGTCCCTCTGCACCCCCGCTCCCGCCGCCCCACAGGTATTTTTTTTTCTTTTTGTTTTTTCTTCTCTTCGCGGCTCTGGCTGGCCGGGACGTTTGTTTCGCACCCCCCAACCCTTTGCTGCTCCGGCCAGCAGGTTCCCCCACCCGCCCCGTTTGTTGCTCTGGCCGGCAGGTTTGTTTTGCACCCCCCTCCCCCCTTTGTTGCTCCGGCCGGCAGGTTTGTTTCATACTCCCCCCTTCGTTGCTCCAACCGGCCGGCAGGTTTGTTTTCCCCCCTCTTTGCTGCTCCCTCCACCGCGCAGGTTTTGTTTTGGGTTTTTTTTGCTTGGGGCGGCAAAAAAACTAGAGCCGGCCCTGGTCAGCTGCCCCTACTAGTATACAAGGCCCAGTGAAAGGAAGGAAACATAACTGCAGATATGTTCAGTTATGACCACTCCTGAAATGAGAGTGAAAAGAGCAATCACATGGCTTTGTGCAAACTGTTTCCTTGGGGATTTTGTGTCACTTAGGTTTCACTCTCTGAGATTTGCTTTGATCAGATCCCCAGATTTACCTTATCCAGGATGGCCTCCCTTCATCTGGGGCTGAAAGTGTGAGGCTTGACAGGCTTCCAATGCAAACCTGTCAGTGCAGCCCTGATTTGCTTGAAATGCTCCTGAAGTCTTAAGTTAACCTTTCACTGAACCTGGGGGGAATTTTGAGTTTAAAAAACGGGGGGAGACAGGTGAGGCTACGTGGTTTAAGGTTTCATAGTGACAGTTTCCCATAGTTGTAACTAAAATCTTTCACAAGTTTTACCTACTCTATAATCTCTATACATACAGATTTTCAGGTTGAGTTCTTTTTTCACATCCATTTATGTATGGGATGCATATCTTGGGGATGGAGGGGGTGGTTCAGGTTAAAAGTTTAGGGCCACATTCTGCTTCCATGTACACCTGTGCAATGCTTTTGAAGACAATAGAGTTGCATAGCAGTAGCCAAGTGCAGAATGTGACCATTATTTAAAGTTGTGGCAGCGACATCTTTTTTCTTCTGGGAATTTATGTAAAAAAGATAATTTGATATTATACTCAAGAAACAAAAAATTCAAATGCACTTCTAACTTGAACAAGTGGACATGAATCATCATGTGCATGCATCTTCAATACATATTCCATCATGTTGCTTCATTCAGGGTTAACACTCATTTTTAAACAACAGTAAACAATAATATTCACGTACAGTCAGTTCCTTTGTGGTGGTGGATGCTCAATGAGCAATTGAAGGCCTTTTAATTAACTTGTGGATTTCAAGGTCACCGGATATTGAGGAGCCTGAGAATTAGTATAAAAAAAATTCAGACAATTATCTAGATAAAGAGAACATTCACCATTACATAAGACTATTTAAAAATTATAATGGATAAAAACTTTTATCCCACAGGGCATAAGCCAGTCACTAATGGCTTGGAAAAAACTCCCCCTCTGAGTAGATGATTCCATAACTGTTCACTAAAGCATTTCTTACACCATCCTCTGAAGCAGCTGCACTGGCTACTGTCCAGGACACAAATCAGCGTTACATAGATCATTGGTCTGATTTGGTGTGGCATTTCCTGTGTTTATTTACCAGTTGACTAATAGCCAGCATTGGAAATTTCAGCCCCTGTCCTGATTCTGCAGTGATGTAACATTGCTTCCCTAAACTTAATCTATGCTTTAAAATTTGAATTGGGTAATGGACAGTATCCCCCGCCCCCCTCCCCAAGTTTCACCTTAAGAACAGATCACTTATCCCTCAGAGCAAGACAGTCTTATTCTGTTCTGTTTTCAGTAAATAGAAAGGGTATCTCTGGCCCTGCAGCACAAGTAACATTTCTTTGGTTCTCTTCTAGGCATGACGCTCACATGCACAGTTTCTTAAGCTGTAGATCCGCCCTTTGTCAGAGAGCCCTTGGGGGGACGCATTCTAGACTGTAGCTCTGCCTTTTAAATTTTTAGAGAGAAAACAACCCAGCCTTTTTGATACCATAAAATTATTCAGTGGGAACATAGATGCCAACTTAAGTCTCCTGAATCTGATAGCCCATACCACCCTTGTGGCATGGCACAGTTCGATCCATTATGAGGTATGGAGATGGGTGGGGAACTGAACCTTGCTTTGAAGGATCTGGCATAGATGATTGCTGCAAACTAGAAGTGCTATTGCCAGTGGTGCAACTTGTCTGCCTTAATGTGATCCTGAGAGATGCTGAGCAACCTCAGCTCCTGTTGAAGTCAGCATTTCTCAGGGTTTGGACCTTAAGAGGTTCCTGGTAAACGGCTTATTTTTATTCACCCAGGAAGCACCCACTAGGAGATACAGGCAGCAAATGTATCTATCTTGGCATGAGGTGAGCCAAATTTAGTAACGTTCCTTCAGGCTGAGCCAGGGGGAAAGTCACTGTTCATTCACCGAGCCGAGCATCTGCCTATGGTCCTAGCAGAAGATTATGTCTTGCACAGTAATTGCTTATGTGTTTTCTCACCTTGCAGAGTCAGTGCATGGGTGAAGCCATGAAGCACTCATGATAAATGCAGCAGACTAGTGCAGCAGGATCAGGACAGTAATCAGTGCAGAGTGAAGGATTTGCACACTGAGCAGTAATGGCTTCTCCACAGCATTGAGGCCTCCTGTGACATAGGACCCTGGGCAACTGCCATGTTTGCCACCTCCTAACACCAGCCCTTCACTTGCAGACTGCCCCCCCACCCATCGTGTGACCCCCAGGTTGAGAAACTCTGATGTAGATGAGTTGATGTACGCCCTGGAAGATCTCTGCATACCCAGTGGTACACACACCCCTGGTTGAGAGCCAGAGGGTGGTGAATTCAGTAAAAGCATATGGTATTACTGTCTCTGCTGTACCTGTGGCTAAATGGTGTACTTCAGTCATCAAGGCTCCTGATCCAGCACCATATTCACTTATATTTTCAGTAAATATATGATTTTCTTCAAAATTTCAAATCCTCACTTTTTTGGAGTAACTCTAATGAATACTCTTAGTTTTCCCTTCCATGATCACCTTGTCCCCTTTTGATCACCTTGTCCCCTTTTCACACCTCTTGCCTTGCATTCAGCCCTCCATCTGCATGTTTCTCCTCACTGCAGATTGGTTACCTCCACTCTGCTTCAGATAACTTGCCCATTGCTAACAAGTCACTTCAGATTTTTTTTGCCTTCTGTTTCTAGAAATGGTTGTAGTAGTGGGCTAAATTCACTCTGGGTGTAACTCCCGGGTTTTCAGTGAGTGGAGTTGCACCAGGCATGAATTCATTCTCCTCTCATTTTTCTTAAGGTTTATTCCCCTCCACTCAATGGCTACATATTTTATCTGAGTCACTTTGAATCCATTGCAAAATTTCCTGATCAAGACAAGGAACAGACTGTTGCAGAGCAGAGGTTGGGTAAGGTTCCTTTGCCTTGTTGGTAGGTTAATGCATGGCAAAATCTATCAAAATCTTAGAATCAGTGATCCCAGAAAAGTTCTACAGTCACCTTGATATGTTCTCTAGCAGCTGTTCTTCAAGATAACAATGCAGGATGGGAAGAAAAAGCACACAGTAAGGGCCTTCCATGTTCCATAGCCAGTATGAAAGAGCAGTTCTGCCGATTCCTGACTAAGATTGTTGTTTGCTATTGCTAGTTTGAACGTTGCCTCTCATGCTGTATTTTGTATGTTCCAGGCACACTCTTTGCATTTCAACCCCTTGGAAATTCAGCTTGTTTGGATCCGGGTTTGGGTTCATCTGATCTTTTATTGGTTTGATTTTTGTTATGGCACCCATTGCTGTAGCATCTGAGCATCTCACAAAAATTAATGAATTTACCCTCACAACACCCCTGTGAGCTGCGTGAGTATTATTACCCCACCCCTGCCTGCCTCTCTAGCCATTTTAGCTCTCTGCAATAAACCCTATGCAGGGCTGTAAGGTTCCCCATTTGCCACTAGGCCCTTGACTTCAGTCTGCCTCTGTCCACTCTGCTGGTTGGGGTTAGGTGGGGCTCTGGAGGTAGGGTGACCAAATATTCCTATTTTATAGGGACAGTCCTGATTTTGGGATCTTTTTCTTATATAGGCTTCTATTACCCCCCACCCCGGTCCCGATTTTTCACACTTGCTGTCTGGTCACCCTATCTGGAGGGTCCGTTGAGTATGGGAATTGCAGTACAGAACAGCTCTTTTTGCCTCTCCCATTGTGCAACCTTATAATGGTGAGGCACCATCTGTCCCTACATGATTTACATTTTACTTCTTTCTAAATCTACATATCCATAGCTGCAGGGATGCCAGAATTCAAAATAGCCTGGTGGAAAATGCAAACCAATATAAATGCAACGAGAAGGGAATAGGGCAAGAGATATTATAATGGATTAGACAGATTTCTCTGTCTATCATCTGGCCCATACATAACCATCTTTCTCTGTTTCTGGTTGTGTATAGCTCTTGTCACTGTGGTATCTAAGCACTGTAAATATAAATGCTCAGCCTTGTGCATCACAGACCTTTGTAATTTAATGCCCATTCTTTTTATGTGAAGGTCTGTATGCTAATGGATGGACGCAGTAGCTAAATAACACCCACACCGCCTAATGCATCTCCTTGACCTCCTCATCTTTTTAGTGCATCTGGAAACATGCACTGATGTCTTCTATAAATGACTGAGCAATGGTTTATTCAATCCTGGAATGGATTAAAGAAAGGGTACTTATAGAAATTAGGAAAGTCAAAGATGAATTTTAATAACCAGAGGTGCCTCTTTTAAACCTAATTGCAGCCCCTTGAGATTGCTGGCATTTCAGCTAACCCAAATTACCATAAAACCATTCCTAATCTTTGCCTGGATGAGAGATGGTGGGAAGTGACTCTCCAACAACACATCAGTTCTAGACTATATCTAAAAATGCCAGCTTTAACACATAGTTTTACAAGAGGGGCCTCCTGTCCCCCTACTAGTTAGCCAGATGTTATATTTACTTTTTCCTTTCCATAGTGCCCAGTTATGTTAGGTGTGTGGGGGGGGTTCCCTATTATTTGTTGGGCATAAAGTTGGTCCACTCCCTTGGGCAAGTCACTTAGGCCCAGATCCATGAAGGAATGTAGGCTCCTAATTTCCATTTATTTCAGTACCTAAGTACCTTGGTGGATCTGGGCCTTAGTATCTCTGTGCTCTTCCCCCACCTGTAAAATGTAGGAAAGTGCTATCATCCTCCTCACTGGCATATTAGGAGGATGGATGTATTAAAAAATTGTGAGGTCTCAGGTATTATGGTGATGGGACCCAGAAAAGTACCTAGGATAGATAACTTTGTCTGCCCCTAGAATGAGTGTTCTAGAACCCTTGGGCACCTTTTGTTGTCTGGATCAGACAATGGCATGGTTGATTCAGTGGGTAATTATCTATTTTCCTTTGCTCCAAGACATTTCTCATTGAGGAAGCCTTGCCAAACAGGAGGGAAGCAGGAGAGACTATAAAGGGACCAAGGGCAAGCTGAAGATTTGATTCATTTTTTGACCTTGCTGAAATCTTGGAGTACAAAATGCTAACACCACCAAATTGTTTTGCGTTTATTATATACAAATTTAGAGTTAACTCTTGCTCCCACTGATGCAAAAATTCTTATTGGCGTTTTGGGGGAGAAAATTCAAAGCCAGTTACTGCCATAAATATGTTACAGGCATGTCTTTGATTATAAATTTGGAATAGCATGTTCTGGTCCCTTAAAAACAAATGCAGCATTTTGAACTGTTGCTTTAATCCCACCATCGTCAACTGAATATACACAGTAATCTTTGATTCTCTTTAAAGATCTAACTGCAGCTAAACTGAAATTCCCTGGCTTCACTCCTGTCTGACCCCTCTGCTGTTTTGCCAGTACAAGGAAGTTCAGCATTTAAAAATAAACACCACAGAGTCTGTTTTCCTCATGACACCCATTCCTCAGGAGCAGCAATTGCAAGAACAGACATCTACTCTGTTACCTTGCCATCTGCTGGTTTGATTTAAATCTGCATTCCCTGCACTTAACTGCAGGTTTGCTAAGGTAGCAATGAGAGCAACACGGCTATGAAATGTTTAATGTATCCGGAAGTAATTTAGGTACCCGAAAGATGATTTTTTTAATAAATGTCCTTTCAAAGCTCTTTAACTGATTAGAAAACTGCTGTTAAACTGAGAAATGTGATGTGTGCACTACAGCAAAGAAGGCTGATATTACGCATTGTCCTGCACACTGTAAAATCTAGGAGCTTGCTCTCTCTGTCTATTTTAATTTGAAATAATATTTCACTAGCACTCTCCAGGCCACCCAACATGAAACCAAAACAAATATTAGATACAGTGAAGTCTCATTTAGTCTGACATTAATAAAATTAGCCACTTTATGGATAATGCTTAGAAGCTGCAATGACTAAATTAAATTTTCTCCCGTCCTTACTGTGGTCTGAATGTTTTTCCTCAGAAGCACTCCAAACAGAAGTCACCACAACCTCAGACTGTGACTGTCATCTATGCTCCTTTTAATAGACCTTCAAGGAACCCCACCCTTCCCCCCCAGGAAATCTGTCTGGAAATGACTCATTCTCTACCACCTATCTGATTGTCTTTGCTTTACACTTGAACCTTTCTCACTCGGGAACTGCCTATTCTTTGTCTCAAGAAGTGCTAAGTAATAAGGATAAATGCAAAGTTTAGTACTGTATTGCCAACTCCAAGCATTCAAAAATCATGTCAGCCCTCCAAAAAATCATGAGATCGACTTAAAAATAACAAGACTTTAAAATAATTAATGTGGGGTTCTTTTAACTTGTGTTTCGTTCTTAAGCCTTTGAGATTCATTTTCTGAAACTTTTTTTCATGTGCATTTAGAAATACAGTTTTTTTTAAAATGAAAGCTGAGTCTCAAGTAATCACAAGACTCCTGGATCTGGGACTTTTAAGAAAACATAAAATAATATGAGACTCAAGATAAACTCCTGAGAGTTTGTTACTCTCTGTCCACCAAGGATGAAAACAGGTTTTGTATCTGACCACAAAATTAATGCAGTGGAATAAAATCTCTTTATTTCATTTGTTCTAAAGGACTGTCAGCTCTGTTTTTCTAGGTACTTATATGTAGAACTGGTCAGAAAATTAATATTCCTTGAAGCATTTAGTGTCTTTTTGGGGAAAAAAAATCATGTTCACTAGGGACAAGACTTCAAAAAGGTTACTTTTTCTTTTTTTTTTATCTCCGAAAAAGGGTTTTACAAAAAATTCCATTTCTGAAGAACCTAAATGGAATTTTTTGTCTTCCTGGCTGCCCACCTGGAAGGCTCTTGTCAATTGTATTTGAAATTTGCAAATGCCTTCTAGTCTGGTTGTGGGACAGGCAGAGTGCCTGGCCACCCAATCTCTCATGGCAGTTGTGGTTGAATGGCAGAGAGCCGGGATGCTCTGCTTCCCTTCCAGCCCAGGCTCACTTCCTCTGTGTCCCACAGAGCTGGGAAGGGGAGGCAGGAAAGCAGAGTAACAAGAGCCTGCCATGAGATTCTCATGGAAAATTTCACTTTTGCGGAGAGGGCATTTTTCACTGGAACATCATTCCAATGAAAAATGTTCAACCAACCCGACTTCTGTGGCCCTCATCACCATAGGATCTGAGGCCTGCCCAAGGGCATAAAGCGACAACAGTAAACAGAACTCACCTTCCCCCATGTGCAGAAGTAGTTAGGAAGGCAACAGACTTTTCCCTCTTTCTTTTGCCCTCAGCCCTCTCTGTATTTGCAGAAGCCATGAAAAATCTATTATGGGAAAACATTCAGAGAAATAAATTCAGAATGCACTGAGGATGATAGAGTGGATCAAAATGGGGTCATTTGGGGAGAAATGCATATCTTTTTGCAGAGTAAAAAACTTTGAAATCTGAACTGTTTGACCATCTGTAGAGGTCCATGGCCTCTTATCGCCTGCAGGGGTGAGTTCTATATTATAGGAAGGCAGACTCAGACTGGATGACTCATCTGTGTTCAAGAGCTCACAATCTGATTGGCTCTTCATGATGAGAAGATTCTAAACATACAATTATCCAACACATGGGCCAGAAGGAAATAGCTTTCCCAGGAAAGCTCTGTCTCCCCTATTCACAAGTTCCAACTGCTGGTTGATGATGTCGTGGTTCCATGGAACATAACTACCCAGTGGAAGTCATAGTCTAGGGGTGACCTCTCAGGTAGCTAGTGCCAGTCCTACTGGGATTTTTGAATATCCAGACAGTGACACTGGATTCTGTATTAAGAGGGGCAGCAGTGCAGACAACAGAGCACCAGCTTGATGTATTCACAGCATCCTGTGTTGTTCAGCAAGCAGGCTGCAGCATTTTGTCCTAGAGGAAGATTCCTCAGCCTGCTTGGCTTCATTCCCAGATATAATATGTTTCAATCATCGAGTCTGGAGGTCATGAAAGCATGGATCACTGTGGTGAGATATGTATCCGATAGCATGGGGCTCAGTCGTCTGCCTAGCCATAAATGGTAATGGGTGTTTTCCATTGCTGTAGCTTTTTGGCCATCTGGTCAATGGACTTTGCCAAAGAAATAACTGTAAACCTCAGCTGGATGTTCCAGAGGCCAAGCCTTTCTGTTGTACTCACTTTAACTCCCCTTGTTCCTACAATAGTCTGAACAGGAAAAGGGCTCTGAATTAGCTTGGCAGGTTACTGCAGAGCTATTAAGGGAGCAGAAAACCCAGGGGTTTCTGTGCAGTGGTGCAGAGCTATAACAGGTAGGTAAACAGCGTGACCCCTTAAAATGTAAGCAGGTGTATATATTAATATGTTCAAAATATTTTCTGCATGAAGAGTAAATCAGAGGTTAGTCTCCTAAATACAAGAGAGCTTTCCAGCTTGGACTTTTAATTTGCAATATCCTAATTTGCAGAGGTCCTCCCAGTTGCATACGTTAGTATATAAACTCTAAATTCACAATTCAACCAAAGAAAACAAAGCGGAAAAAGAGGTGTTGGAATATTTAGGGCTGCATGTAGGAGTCCTTCCACTCAGTTTTTCATCTTAAGAATGTGCAACAGACACTCTACTAGCCAGATGTCTTAAGGACTTTTATGAACATACGTAATGCATTTGGTAATCAAGGCTCCCTCAGTTTGTCAGCTTGTAGTATTTGTAGCCTTTTTTCCTTGCCAGATAAGTGGCAGGTGATAGATACTAAAAACCTACTCTATAATTTTCTTCTGATCACAGGAAAGGGTCATGCAGATGGAATTATTACCTTGCTCCATAAGAGAGATAGCAAGCGTTTATTGCATTTGGGCTGCAGAAAAGGTTGGAGTGTGTGAGAATTCCACTTATACACTTCTCTCTGTAGTCATAGACTAATATCACTGGCAGCCAGTGTTTTTTAAAGCTGTCAACCAGTATGGTATATTGCCTGCTTTGTCCATAGCCCTCCAGCCTTTCCATACCAATGCCCAGCAAAGGCTCTTTACAGCTATAGAAATCTAGCACAATCCTTGGGGGAAAAAACAAGAAACAGAAGAAGGGAGAGTCAGAGAGATGGAAAGACTTCAATGGAATACTTACACCACTGTAAGTGTTCTCAGACTTTAGCCTGATGTTGATGTATTACCTGGGACAGAGTATGAGATTTCTGTTGTATGTTTGTTTTCTTTATTCTTAATTCTTGCTCTAATTCCTTGTCCATTTGAAAGTCTGCACATGAAATAGGGAGAGAAATGCTTAGGCCAAATTGGAGATCAGGCTGCTTAGCAGTTCTGAAATTCAAGCCACTTATTTCAGTGATAAATAGGGTGTTAGGTCCCTAATTTAAGCACCCACATTTGAAATTTTTGGCTCCCCTTTTTGTGTCCAAGAAAAATGGCTCAACAAACTGCATCCCAATTCATTATAAGCTGGGGAGAACAAAGGAATCATGAACAGTGACATTGACGTCACGTTCTCCAAGGGAGTTGTTTTACTTCCAGCAGCAAGGGATAGAGAAACTTTATGAATCTAAATAAAATGCTCCCAGTACCAAAAGAGCTGGATTCCACAGTGAGGTATATTTAATTGAAACCAGTAGAAGAAGTCTGACTCATGTAATCTCACTTGGTCAGAGGTTTCCAGAACAACAGGGTGAGTTAGGAGGTCTGAAAGGTTGAAAAAGAAAACGATGCGCTTGCTGAGTACTTGGTGTCTCTACCTCTCAACGTTTTTCTGTCCTGACTCTTAATCACACAGAGTTCTATATGAGATCTCAACGAGTGCATCAACAACCATAAGTGTTGGTAAACATCTGTACCGCTTGTGACCAAATTTTCTGTATATTAACAAAACATTTAGTAATGTATTGTTTCTTGAATAAAAATCCAGTTTTGTTTCCAGGTAGCATCAGTTGTACTGGCCTTTCATATAGCATAAATAAGTAAGTAAATACATTGACTTTGATTTCCCTCTCACTTATAATGGTGCAAATCAGGAATAATGCCACTGAAGTAAATGGAGATAGCCCGGTTTTACACCAGCATGAGAGGAGAATCAAGCCCTGTATAAATATTCCTCTTTGATTGCAGTTTTTAATGGAATTCATTCTGGATGCCCCTTGAAGGCACATTTGTGAAATGTGTCCACAGGTGTTTGTTTCTCATTAGCCTGCTCAGCTAGGACAGTGTATAATTGCAGATCCAGTTTCAAAAGGATCTCCTTGTTTTAAGTTCATGACCATGTCAGGAAATTTGCATGGCTGTAGTGCAATTTTGGACAACCAGTAGTTTTCTGGCTGCATCATAAGAGTGACAGCAGATTGGACGTGATGGGGAAACTGATCTTTGCAATAAATAAAATGCATGGGTATGGCCTGCATTGTGGATTATAGTATTGTACTGAGTGACTCCATTTTCTGTTTTATAAATCCCAGTTTTAGGTGAAGGAGAATACTAGAAAAGATACATAGGACAAGGCAATTGTTAGGAGAAAGGTGTTTGAAACAGTATATTATAAATGAGGACATTGATTGACTCTGGGAGTAAGGGGACATTAAAAGATACTGTGAAAATGGCAAAAAGGTTGGGTGAGCCCAGAATGAAGTTTGAAGGAGCAAATGCCACCTATGGAGTCATCAAATATGTCTCTTTCATCTCCCACCACACGCACTGAATGGTAAACTGCTGGTAAGGACAAATTTAGCAAGTGATCAGAAATTGCTTGTTTAAGATATATCCAAGCACAAGTAGCCAGGAATATACGGACATAGGAATTGCTCTACTGGATGAGACCAGTTGGCCACCTAGTTGAGTATCCTGTCTCTGACCAGGCCTACTGATTCTTAGGAAAGTATCGAAAACCCTGCAGTAAGCAGTTATGCCACCCGGGGAAATTTCTTCCTAATCCCCAACAATCCGAGTTGCCCTGTGCCTTGAGGCATGGGAGTTCATATCCTTTTAAAATTCTTGTTTATTATACCCGTGTGCATTTATTCTGTGAAATGTATGGGAATAAGATCTGTCAGACTCCTCATAAGTGTGTTTTGTTTATGTATAATATGCACCTATCCCATGTTGGCCTGGTTATCAGCATTTTATAAACAATGGAATTGTTTGGTTTCATTTTAGTAAATTATCACTTTTGATATGAACTTCATTGCTTTAAGTAGCACAATACAATACAGACACTTCTTCAGTAGTGTTGTGATGCAGTGCAGTAACCTCTGTATGCTGGTCAGTACTGTAGCTGTACTTTCAGATTAAAGCAGAGGGGCCCACTTTGCCCCAGGGGGACCTTTGAATGACATTTTGCCTTAGAATGGTACAAAGCCATCTGTGAAGGAGCTCTCTGGTGTGCATCATCTCTTGAAAAGATCTGCTCTAGTGCCCGTGCAGTGGAGTTGGTGGGAACTGGACAACAGGACCAGGCCCTGCCTCTTCCTGACCCACTCTGACGTAGTAGGAGGGAGCAGCACTGTGACCCCAGTTGTGTCAGGGGATACAAATGGGGAGAAGATTCCTTGTGCTCTTCCACCATTTGCAGCTCCATGCAAGGCCCAAGCACAATCTGTTAAGCTTTAAAAGTAAAATTTTATTATACTAGTCATTGATTCTCAGCTTCACCACAGGATGGCACCATTGCCTTCTTAGAGGTGCCCAGCACAGAAAGGAAAAGCATATAGACATGGCATTAAAGAGAGTTGTAAAAGAAAAGTATTTACTACAGCCTCACCATCAGCCATCACTTGTGCATTCTGCACATTTTTCCATCCATTTGCAATTCAACGGAGTCATGGTACTTGTGTGCTTCGTTTGTTCCATGAAGCCAATTTCCTGCAGTCCCTGGCCCACATGCTTCCCTGGGACATTTCCTGAAAGCCAAAGAGGTAGGCATCCTCTAAAGAGGGTCAGAAGAGCCTTTCTTATTGTTATACGACATCATGCAGGAGTCATTGAGATACCTGATACTAATCTATGCAACTATCGTTCCATGATTATGAAACACACCACCACCAACACAGTACACCCTCCCCACCTCCCTGTACTTCTTCTCCTGCCATGACTCAGATGTGGGGAATGACATAGGAAAGGAGAGAGGACACATGGATTCCCAAATTGAGACACCATAAAAATAAGTGATTTAAAATGATGATGCCTTTAGGGTAATATTTTTGTATGGAGAGATAACAGCAGCTCTGTGTGGGTTGTAGGTAAATCTGGTTCTCAAATGAGGGCTGCCCTTCATAACAATTGGTTGAAGATGTGTTCCATATTCAAAGATCCCCAAATTCCACCCAAAGAACAAGAGGGTTTGGCAACCTCTAACTGTGAGCTATGGTCTCATTTTGTTTTATAACATCACCAGACATCAAAGGCTGACCACAATGAAGTAACTGTTTACAGCAAGGAATATGCTTTGGTGACATACAAGAAAAAGCGATGCCACTTACAATGTGGTATGGGCTTTAAATTCACATCAGAGAGAAAATATTTGGAATGAATGCTATACATATATTTCTTTTTTTGATTAATAATTATACGAAATACACTGAAAAACTGAGAGGATGTGTTTTCACTTAATAAGTGGAAGAGTAATCTAAACCAACTAATTGGTTTTCTAGTTGAAAACAGAATGAAATAATAATTCAGTGGAGCAGTTCATCATTACCCTACCTCAGTCTATCTCAGGGATTGGCAACCTTTGGCATGTGGCCCTCCAGGGAAAGCCCCTGGCGAGTCGGGCTAGTTTGTTTACCTGCAGCATCTGCAGGTTCGGCTGATCACAGCTCCTACTGGCCACGGTTCACTGTGGCCAATGAGGGTTACAGGAAGGGTAGCCAGCACATTCCTCGGCCTGTGCCACTTCCCGCAGCCCTCATTCATCTCCTTCCCTCCCCACCCCTCCCCAATAATTGGAGTCTAGAACTGGCCCTGAATATCAGTTAGGCAGCTAGCTTTCCCCTTGCTTTGGCATGAATGGAGAAACAGACTCATTGATTGGATGGGATATATGCACATGCTTAACCCTAATAACCAATCTACCCCATATTGATTTTCTGTAGAGATGTTTTTGAGGCACAAAGCCTGGATTCAGATTTGAGGATTCAGGATATGGGGGTATTTGTATTCTGGTTTTAGGCCTACTAGAGAGACAGGGGACAGCAGTGAAGTTCTGATCCACTTCCTGATCCAAAACATCTCAAAATTGTTGGCTATTTTGGCATGTGCACATCCTTACTATCCTGTGTAATTACATTTTTGGTTCGCAAATTTTTCCGTTTGGGTTTATTTTGTGAGGAAGAAGAAGAAATGAGCAGGCAACAGAATTATGAATTTTTGCACATGGAGAACTTCACAAATGTAATCCAGATATTCTAAATGAGAAGAGTTATAGTATTGAGGTAATCACCCTGGAGCTTACTGCATCACCCACAGATCTTTTAGCTCAGGAAAAATCCAGGCCATCTGTCAAGCTCTTCTCCCCTCTCAGAAGTTTGATGATAAGCCAGGTTTCCAGTTGACTGCAGATGTTCTAAAAAGGGATGTCATTTTTGCCAAAAAGGTTAACAAATAAGCTCCCATGAAGAACTCATTCTCTCCCTGCCTGAGAAGATGTCTCCCTCCTTCGAGTCAAAGGTAGGTGTTTTTAATGAAGCAAGAGGACCCCCTGCCCTATGATTCACTGTTGATTTCACTCTGCAGACTAGGAGAGGAGCTTCTGCCTCAAGCCATCTCTCATCTCTTGAACACATCACATATATTAAAAAAATAGAGGGAAAAAGATGAGTTCTAAGAAAAGCAGATGACAGCTTATCAGAGGTTTAAATCCACTGTTGTGCATGTAATAGAAAAACAATTTAGTCCAATTATTCTACAGTCTTTTCATTCTGTAGGGCACTTTATACGAGAGGGATCTTCCTAATCTCCTTGCTTCTCAAGTGTTTGATGCTGTGAATGACCAGGAAGGGATTTGCAGGCTACACTTGGTCCATAGATCATGGTTTGAGATGCCCCCACATATGTCTGGTAACAACATTACAGTCCCAATCTGCTGCTTCTGTGTCTTCAGCAACAGCTCCTTGTGCAGTTCTGCTCAGGAATCCTAGGGAAGGCTGAAGACCTTCACCAGCCCTTCCCTTCTCCTCTCCACTCCTGTAGGAGGATGGGCACGTGGATCTCAGCAATCAATGCTTCAGCACTGGGCAAGCCAGTCACCATATGCTCTGACTGGGTTACTGTCACAGGCCACGTCTTAAATGCTGGTCTACAGGGCACTTAGGCAGCTGCATGTTCTGACCAGCCACTCAGTGACTTGTGAACATTTGCTGGAACTCAAAGCTCAACAATGGCAGAGGACTCCATCCCTGGGACCTGACTGAGAAACTTGGAGGGACCTGATTGGTTTCCTGTTTCTATTTAAACCAAGCAGAGGCACCAAAAGTTGTTTGTGCAACTGGATTTGTCCCTGCATAGGACTGCCTTTCCTGTACTACCTGATCCCGCTGCCTGACACTGACCTCCTAGTGTTCTGTCCTGGCTTGCCTCTTGACCCTGATTCCCAGAGTACCCTCTGGCCTGTCTCAGATTCTGGTATCCAGACCTGGCTTGACTCCTGCTCTGACCACAAGATCAGACTGTCCACATTCCAGCTGTGACAGTTACAAGAGCCCCACAAGTAACCTGTCAGCAACAACCATGGAGGTCTCCTCACACTGTGAGAAGCTGGGCTTTTGCTGGCTCCTTTCAGGAGGTGACCATGCTGACAAGGGACCCGGGCTTCCAAAGACATGGGGTTATTCTACGAGAGAGTGAGGGTCACTGGTCACTGAAGCCATGTATAAAGGTAGGGGTATGGCTGAAGCAGAATCCTTTAGCTTCTGCAAGTCCACTGGGCCAATAAATTGCTGCACATGGACTCCATAAACACTGTTCTTACCCCAGTAACACCTAATGCCGTGGAAATCTCTCCAAGAGTGCTGGTTCGTATGAGACCCTCGTGTGCTTGTGTGATCCACTGCTCACACAATAATAGTTCCCTCCAGGGCTTCCCTGTGTTCAGATCATGGAGATTCCATGTGGAAAGAGCCACAGGCACCAGTTTCTCCTCTTCTTCAAACTTGACAATTTTGTAAGTAAAGAAGCCTGTCCTTGGCCATAATCGATGCCTATTAATCCTCTCTGACATCTTCAGACCTTCCCCTAAGAAAAAGAGGAGAAAGCCTAAAAGAAATCTTTTAAAAAGGTGCTTTCCTCCTCCACGAAGAGGAATGAGAAGAGGTGTCCTTGTCCTCAGCCTCCTCCCGTATGAATCTGGTTTGGACACTAGGGAGGGGATGGCTACTAAGGATGCAGACAATCCCCTTTCTGCATGCAAATCTCAAGTCCCAACCATGCTCCTGTTAGTTTATTCCTGATACGTTAGTTCACGATATTTATTTGGAAGCAATAAACAAACACATCTATTTCCAGCATTTTGTTGGTTCAGCAAAGTTTTTGCAGCATGGAAACCAGATGCCTTTGGGGCCAGTTTAATGCAAGGTTTGACTGTTGCAGAACTAGTCTGGTTTCTGCACAAAGGCAACTCTGCTTATTGTTTATACCAGTGAATGGCTGAGCAAAGATGTCTCTCTGGTTTTGTGGTTCTGGTATTGTTTAGCATTTATTCTTTCTGCAATTTTACTTAGAAGACTTTATTTTTCTAGATGGAGAGATTGCAGATGGGCAAACTGCGAATGCCAATTCATCGTTAAACATCCCCGGCTGTAAATGTGCATGTGTGTTTTAATTTGCATGAGAGATTTTAAGCAGCTAAGGGATGAAATTCACGAAAAGGAGAGAGATTTTTTTCCTTTTAAATTGAATGACTAAACAGTATTTTTATATACTATATTTATCTACCTTTGAATTTTAATGCTGAGACTGAGTGATACTTACCACCTCCCTCTTATTTACAGATAAATGATGTGTGAGGAGATAATAGAACAATGGGATGCAGAATCGCTGGTTTTCTACAGTCCTGATACAGAAATCCAGGCACTAGCACAATTCATTGTAAAGTTCAAGGGCAAATAAAGAATAAAATAAAGTCTCTTCCATATGGTAAAATGTGCAGACAAAAGCTCTATTTCCAGCTCCCCAAATCCACTCTTTGCTTGCTTACAGAATGCAAAAGCCTTTTCGATCAGCCTTGATTTCTCAGCTGTTACTGCTGGTAAAAGGAGGTGACCAAGCTGAATTACAATTATTCTTACTATGTAGCTGACAGCCCAGTGCCTCTGCACAACAGCTGAGCTTAGCCAGAGTCTGCACTTCAGCTACTGATTACTCATCTCCTGCCAACAGACAGGATTCCTCAGGGCCTTACTGCTGTCCTGGGAGTTTCTGGCACCCATATTCTGAGTCTAGAGGCCAGAGGATATGTGTTGGCTGAGAATCACAGGTCATGGGTGGTCAGACTTCATTGCAAGTGGTGTTCTTAATAAAGAGTGTGCATTCGATCATATATACGATTAGCCGATATTATTACTAATAAAAGACATGAGCCTGAGATTAAACATCATACATAGCAGTGTGTGTGAGAGAGAGACAGAAATTAACAGACACATCTATAGTATGTATCTAGAGAGTATATTTAGTAGACTAGACTACAGAGGCTATGTGATGTATTGGAATGAGCACTGAAACCAATAGTGCCCAAGTTCTGATCCCTGCCCTGCTACTGACTTTCAGTGTAGCCTTAAAGAAGTGTTTAAATCTCCCTAGGTCTTAGTTTCCCCATCTGTAAAATAGACTGATGATAATATTCGCCTGCCTCACAAGGATGCTGTAAGGCTTAAATAATTAATGAGTAAGGCCCTACTTGAAATGTGGGATGATTGTCAAAAAGTTGCGGCTGAGCTGCGGAGAAGCCATGGCAAATTGCAGAAAAGTAGTAATGGATCTTGTTATTTGTGGCACTAAAGTCCATTATTACTCTTCCGTTATTTCTGGTCTGAGAGCAGGAACACAGGGCTGAGAGCAGGAACACTGCTGAGAGCAGGAACACAGGGCTGACAGTGGGATGTGGCCCGGGGCTGAGAGCAGGGGCCACCTGGGGCTGACAGCAGGGGATCAAGGCTGACAGCAGCTGCCCTGAGGCGACAGTGTGGGCTCCTGCTCTTAGCCCCACGGTGGCTGGTGCTCCCACTCTGAGCTCCGTACACTATGGGGCTCCCACTGTCAAAACTGCAGAGAAGCCTAATATTGTGGAATCCACAATTTCTGCAATATCGCAAGTTAAGTAGGGCCTTATTAATGGGCCATATTCAAAGATAAATCTGAGTTAGGCTACGGGGAGTCTAAGACAGTGTAAGTGACCCCTTCTTCCTGCCCGCAATGTGGATATTACACCTACTTACATGCCCTTAGAGTTACAGTATAGATTTGCTCACACCAATTTACTAACACGTAATCTATAAGGCCCCTTACACCTCACTTCTGAATTTGTCATGCTGAGTCTAAGCTGGTGTAACTCCCAGACCAAGGGGCCAGCAGAGTAGAGTGTAGCAAGGAAACAACTAACATGAGAACAGGGAAAGAATATTTAAGTTAAATATCTCACTGTAAGTTACAGCTTCTCCCAGCTGGCCAAACTTATGAGTGGAATTGTATGATGGGGTTGTTTGTGATGGTAGGGGGCATGGCTCAGTAGCCTGGGAGCTCACCCCCAGTTTGTGTCTCATGTTCTTAAAAACTCAGGCTTTGGGATTTCAGATGGCCACCAGCAGGGGTCAGGAAGGGATTCTTTTGCCCTAAAGTATTCTGGTGGTTGTTTTTTCCTTCTTTTTCGTTTTTAAATCTCCTCCCTCTAACGCATCAGGAATGGCTGTGGCTGGACATGTGACTGTGGATGGAGAAGGCCCGGGCTCTGATGTGACACCGAGCATTCCCTCTCTCAGGTGCTTGGCTGGACAGTTCTTGCTCATGTACTCAGGGTCCAACTGATCGCCATTTGTGAGGTTGGGAAGGGATTTTCCTCAGGTCAGATTGGCAGTGACCTTGGGATTTTCTCACCTTCCTCTGCAGCTCGTGAGTGTGGGTCACTTGCCTGGATTATCTGATATCTCATTTAATTATTTCCCTGGTGCCATGGGGGCCTCAAGTACTGGTGCACCTTGGTCCCTCCTGTTCTCTTCCTGTGGTTCCGATCGAGTCTCCTGTGGGCTGTAATACTTTCGTCTAATTTTCGTTGTTGAATGTAGTGTGCAGGTGATGGTGGTGGTCTGTGACATACAGGAACTCAGACTAGATGATCTGGCAGTCCCTTCTGCCCTTAAACTCTGACTCTTTGACATGTAAATTACACCACTCATTTACACATCAGTAAGTGAGTGTCTCATAGATTCATTGACTTGAAGGCCAGAAGGGACCAGTGTGATCATCTAGTCCAGGGGTTCTCAAACGGGGGGTCAGGACCCGTCAGGAGGTCACGAGTTATTACACGGGGGGGGTGCGAGCGGTCAGCTTCCAACCCAAACCCTGCTTTGCCTCCAGCATTTATAATGGTGTTAAATATATTAAAAAGTGTTTTTAATTTATGGGGAGGGGGGTTGCACTCAGAGGCTTGCTATGTGAAAGGGGTCACCAGTACAAAAGTTTGAGAACCACTGATCTAGTCTGACCTCTTGCACATTGCAGACCACAGAACCTCACCCATCCTGTATTAGGCCTCTAACTGTTGGCTAAGTTACTGAAGTCCTCAAATCATGATTTAAAGACTTCAAGTTACAGAGAATTCACCATTTACTCTAGTTCAAATCAGCAAGTGACCTCTGCCCCACGCTGCAGGGAGAGTCAACCCTCCCTCCCCCCGAGATCTCTTTCATTCTGACCTAGGGAAAATTCCTCCCTGACCCCAACTATGGTGATCAGTTGGACCCTGAGCATGTAAGCAAGACCCACCCGCCAGACACTTGTGAAAAAATTCTCTGTATTAACTCAGAGCCCTCCCCCTCCAATATGTGATCTCTAGCCGTTGGAGATATTTGCTAATAGCAGTTGTGGATCAGCCACTGTAGACCCTCAAAGTACAGGAGGGCTTAAATTGAAAGTTTTGGTTCAAGCCCATTTCTACTGCTGACATATAGAAACTGTGATAGAAGCGCACCATGCAGCAATGGTTAAAGTCCTAGACTATATGCTGGCATGCTGTAACATACCATTATTTGTCTGGAGTAGCAAAAGGGGCCTTTTGATTTGGTTGCAGTTTTAGCAATGAGCTGGATAAACTGAAGGACACGCCATTATGTCATTTTCATTTGAAAGCTCTTGATTTCTGTCCTGCAGAAGATATTTTCCTGGAATATTTAATGTGACTGATACAGCAACCTTCGTTGGACTATTTTTGTGATTACATGGATATAAGGATGTATATTTACTGGAAACATATCTCTTGTAACAATAAATGCATTTCTGTAATAGCCTATTGTCATGATCTCTTAGCTATAAGAAAGATTGTTCAGGCCTCTTCATACAGAATGCATTACCAGTGTTACAAAATGGTGACTGATGTTACTTAGCTGGGGAAGCATCTTGCATTTCCAACCTGAATGTGACATGATCCTTTCTGATGGCTTTGATGGGATTTTCCTTTCCTATATTTAATATTTCTTCAGGAAAGAATCCTTTAATCCGTCTTACTTTCTGCAGGAGTTTTGTGAGCATCTGGGAATCATGTAATCAGTTGGTAATTTCAAATGATGCTGTACTTTAGGAGAGGCTTTTCTATTCATGGAACTCAAAGAGCTTTCTAGACACTGCATAATACAGTCAATAGACAATGTCATCGGAGGAACACCTTGATATCCTGGAAAGTGGATGTTCTGGAAATCCATCCAGTATGACCTGGAGTGATCACATGCAGGTGAGTCAGCTAAAACCATACTGAAAATTTCTGCAGAGTGATGTCTGCAGTGATTTCCATAGGATTTGGCAAGCTTTGCAAATCCACCTTTCAGGATTTTGAAGTGAAATGCCATGTTATTAGCTACCACTAAATTGCCATGGAACTTTGCTTGTGTAACCCAGCTGCTGAGGGTGGCAACATTCAGGACCTGGTGCAAGATCTATCCATTCAATGTGTTTTTTTTCACCCTGCAGGGAACTTGTTTTCAGCTGAGAGGGCGCAGAAGGATTTGTTAGTTGTGGGGGATTTGTGTCAAGGACCAGTGCACAGTCTAGCATGAGAGGCATTCTTCTTGTTGGTTGACGTTTATTTTAATGCTTCACTCACAACTGGCTATGATGGGGGTGATGGTCCTGCCTTTAACCAATCACTATGGGCTATATTGTCTCCTGTGTGGGTTAATCCTGTGAATCATCGAATCATAGAATATTAGGGTTGGAAGAGATCTCAGGTCATCTAGTCCATCTAGTCCTCAAAGCAGGACCAATACCAACTGAAGGTGAAGGTGACTGGAAACAAAATGAATTTGTGCTCACAAAATTATTGTGCTCATAAAATTATTTTATCACAGAACAGTGAGGTTTTATCTCCTTTCCCCCAGCCTCTGTAGGAATTTAGCACATAGATACCATGATCATCCCTCAAGATACAACTAGATCTCTGGGGAGTTGCCAAAGGTCAAGACCATCCGTACAGAAACTTTATGTCTCTGAATTTCCTCCAAGTCATACCTGGCCCTCCCCAGCCTCCATGGTATAATGATTCCAGTTGAGCTGAGCTGTCGTGGCTTCTCCTACTTGATGCTGCCCCATAGGAATATGCAAGAGGAGGTACCCTATGTTAATGTGACCCACACGCCAAAGAGTATTCCTACCCTCTGTTTGTCCTAACCCACTGATCTCAAGGCTTGAACAGTCTCCAGAGAGGAGACTTTGCTGCGGTTGGAGGAGGGGTGAAGCAATGCTGTGGAGGCATCCCTCCACTCTTCCCTCCCAGGCAGGTAGGAAGCCTTGTCTCTATAACACCGATGTTTAAAATACATTAAGGATGGTACAGTCCCTATAAAAATAAACCTAAAATGCTCTGTTGTGAAAGACTGCCAATTCCAAATCAGTTATTAGCTCAGTGGGTTGGGTGCAGAACAGCTCAACTCTGTAGCTCTCATCAGAATAGTTCCTTCAGGTGCAAGCTATTCCTTTGAAGAACCATGTTAATGGTTCTTGCTATAGGACCAAGACTTTAAAAAATTACTAGTGCCCAACTAGAGACACATTAGAGCCTTTATTGTCATAAACAGCTTAATCCCCACTCTTGGAAAACCACAGGACTCCAAAACAAAAGAGGCAACCAAAATCACTAGTTACTTTTGAAAGACTTGGCCTAGGTGTTTGAAGGCTTTGAAAGAAGAGCTTAAGGATGAAATTTTCAAAGACGGAACAGGGATTTAAAAATAAATTTGATGGAAGATGTATCAAAGCACCGTGGATTGCTTTGAAAATATCAACCTAAGTTTTCCTCCTAAAGCAAATTAGCAGTGAAAGTGTTAATTGCACTATCAAAAGTTTGTCTAGAATCCTCATCCAGAGCAGACAGACCTCAGATAATTGTCAGTTTAAATCTGATGCTAATTGTAAAATGCATCATGCTTGGCGGAAGTTCTTAGGAATAGCAAGGATGTGAGGGTTGAGGTGCACTGACAGAGCTGAGTGGGGACTTTGGATTGGAATAGCTGATAAGGTTGTTGTAAATGAGGGAGTTCAGATGCATTGTATTGATGTATTGGGTTATGTGCCTATGGGGGAAGCTTGAACAGCAGCAAATCACAATATGCTTCCCACCTGCTGATCTTTCCTTCACTTTCAAAAGCATCACAATCACCCCAACATGCAATAAAGAACTTCACTAGAGACAAAAGTAACATCTTTACCCAGATTTAATTACACAGCAGAAAGATCCAATGTTTGCTGCTTTGGGTAAAGATAATTCATCTAATTTAGAATAGGAAATTTAATCTGGGGAGCTAAATTTACCCTTCCTTTTTATCTAACTGAATTTATCGATAGGAAGAAAGCAGATGTATTCCCAGTTTCTCAATCACTTACTCTGTCTAAAGTGATTTAGCTGATGGAGCCACAGGGCTTGATTCTCTTCTAACATAAGCTGGTATTAATCAGTAGTAATGCCATCAAGGCCAATGGAATTGTACCAGTGTGCAACCACTATAAGCAAAATCCAAATCAGATCCGCAGACACATCAAGGTATTCCTAGAAATGGCTGTCGTTCATGCCATCATTTGGTTACTCAGTGATGTCTCTGGGGCCAGATCCTGATCTCAATTGCACTGGAGTAAATCCAGTATCATTCCATTGAGATCAGTGAGTTTACTCTTGATGTCAACGTTAACTGACAAAAGAACTTTGCCCAAGGATTCTTTCATCATCACTGACACTGTGGCTACGAAGATGTTTTGTTTCTCCAGTAGTGGTTGGATGAAAGAAGAACAAATAGACAGAAAATGCCTTAGGTATCCATGGAATCATTTGAGGTACCATGTGGGATGAGTGTTGCTATCATCAGCAAGAGAAATTGTGTGTCTCGGTCAGTGGCAAGTGCCTGGTATCAGGCTGGAGTGAATACTGGGTCTGCTTAATTTTTTACCATTTTTAAAAAGAAATGTATATTGCATATAAAGCTTGTAATGGAGTCCCAAGCAGGTGTGTGCATTTTATTGTACTTTATCTTTTCTGTGCAGTGTGTGTGGTTTCTAGGGCTGTCAAGCAATTAAAAAAATCACAATTAATTATGCAATTAAAATAATTAATTATGATTGATCGCACTGTTAAACAATAATAGAATACCATTTATTTAAATATTTGTGGATGTCTTCTACATTTTCAAATATATTGATTTTAATTACAACATAGAATACAAAGTGTACAGTGCTCACTTTGTATTTATGATTAAAAGAAACAGTATTTTTCAATTCACCTAATACAAGTACTATCTCTTTATCATGAAAGTTAAAATTACAAATGTAGAATTATGTACAAAAATAACTGCATTCAAAAATAAAACAATGTAAAATTTTAGCACTTGCAAGTCCACTCAGTCCCACTTCAGCCAATTGCTCAAACAAACAGGTTTGGTTACAATTTGCAGGAGATAAGGCTGCCCAGGTCTTGGTTACATTGTCACCAGAAAGGGAGCAGGCTGCTATGGCACTGTTTGCCGCGCAGAAGTTATTATTTCGCGAGTGCACTAAGATCGATAATGTCCTTCATGTTCAACACCAATCAGGGACTACAGCTTCCGCTGGGATTATGGTGTCGCTCGATAATCGATCCAACGCAGCAGACGGACCGACGTCTAGTTCTCATTTTCTTCTCTGACAATGCCCAGCAGAAGGTTGATTTTCCTTTTGGTGGTTTGTGTTCTGTAGCTTGTGTTGATGTTCCTTTTAGACTCTGAAAGCATGCTCCACACATCGTCCACTCTCAGATTTTGGATGCATCAGATTCTTAAACTTGGGTCAAGTCTGTAAGATTTTTTAGAATCTACATGGTACTTATTGCTTTTGTCAATGTCATGAAATTGTTCTTAAATCACAATTGCTGGCGTCATCACGAGACTTGGCTATAACATGAAACATCAAGGGAATGAGGTAAACAGAAGGAGACTACAGTCTCCCGAAAGGAGTTCAGTCACAATTATATACGCATTATTTTTTTTGAACGAGCACATCACGTGGAGCATTCTCGAATGTGGCCGAGATGAAGGGGCATATGATTTGTTACAATCTGACATGAATACGTGCAAGACCGCCAGCTACAAAGTGCCATGCGAACACGCTGTTTCTCTTTCAGTACATGTAAACAAAGTAGGACGCAGTTTTCCTCAAATTGAACCAAACATTGTTGTGTGTAGATGGCTGAAGGGTTGAGTGGCTTTAGCTCTAAAGGTTCCTGTTTTTCATTTTTTATGGCATTATTTTGACATAATTCTACATTTATACAGTTCATTGTATGATAAAGAGATCAGCTAACACTTTGTATTAGTGAATGGAAAACTATTTCTTTGTGTTTACGTGCAAATCTTTGTAATAAAATAATGTTAAGAGCACTGGTAACTTGTCTTCTGTGTTGAATTTAAATCCTTATTGTGAAAATGCGGGGCGCTAGCTCTTTTGTGCCTAAGCAAAATTTTTGGCTGCCCCCTCGGCCCCACCCCCCAGTTTTTGTGGATTTCACATGTTCACTTTGCATGGTTGTTTTACTATTTAAATTTTTAAAATGAAAAAGAATTGTGTAAGAAAAACAATTTCCTACAGTGAAGGAACAGGGTACTTGTGGACTTTGAGCTAACCTGTTTTATTCAGCATAAGCTTGCTCGGTGCACATCTCACTCTCGGATGAGCGGTAGCAACAGAGCTTGGTGAATATATGTGTTGCTCTAAGTTGCACAAGTCTCTTCTTTGTGCGGAGACAGATAAACGGCTGTAGCTGAACCTTTCCTACTAGTGTAATTTTAACATTTAATTTTAAAAAAACCCTCCCGCCTGGCCCAACTCTTATCTTGCTGCGGATCTGGCCCAAGGTGAAGTCATCTCCCAACACCACCGCTCCTAGGGCCAGGGGTTGGGGCTGCTGCTGGATCCCAGCCCCGCTCATCCTTGGTCTTCGCCTTGGCCCTGGTATGAGCTGGGCTCAGCCCAGGCTACCACTCTGCTCCCCTCTCCCCTCCCTTGGCAGGAGGTGGCACAGAGGGGAGGAGGAGGAGGAGGAGTCAGAGGCAGGGACAAGCTGAGTAGGAGCAGGTCGCCCAGGCGCCAGGTCCCTTCCTTCCTCTGCAGCCAGAGCAGGGCCATGCTACCAGCTCCCACGTGGGGGCTGTGGGGTGGCCACTGACCATGGGAGAGCTGCAGGGACAAGCCGAGGAGGAGCGGCCCGTCCTCTGCAGCCGGGGAAGGGTCGCGCTACCAGCTCCCGCCCCTCTTCTGCGGTCAACAGCCAACCCCCCCACTCCCCGGGCGGAGCCAGTAGCGTGGCCCTGCCCCGGCTGCAGAGGACAGGCTGCTCCTCAGCTTGTTTGCGCCGCTTTCCCTCGGTCAGCGGCCACCCCCCCACCCTCCCAGGTGGGAGCTGGTAGCACAGCCCTGTCCCAGCTGCAGAGGATGGGCTGCTCCTCGGCTTGCAGTGGCAGAGACAAGCCGAGGAGGAGTGGCCTGTCCTCTGCAGCCGGGCAGGGCCGCGCTACCAGTTCCTGCCTGAGGGTTCGAGGGTGGCCGCTGCCTGCGAGAGAGTGGCAGAGACATGCTCCCCACTTAGCCGGCTCCCTGCCCTGCTGCACTTGGCAGCAGAACAACAGGCTGGTTACCGCCCCCCAGGGTGGTCAGGATCCAGCTCAGGACTCCGCTTCAGGTATGAGCAGGGGCCCCAGTATTATGCCGCCCCATATATTTTGCCGCCCTAGGCACCTGCTTGTTTAGCTGGTGCCTAGAGCCGCCCCTGGAAAATGTAGAAAACATCCAAAAATATTTAATAGATTTCAATTGGTATTCTATTGTTTAACAGTGTGATTAATCATGATTAATTTTTCTGAGTTAATCATGTGAGTTAACTGTGATTAATTGACAGCCCTAGTGATTTCATATGTGCAGAAAGCTATGATCCAATGAAGCTACTCTAGACCCTGTCCCTTCCCTCATAATTGTCCACCTGTAGCCCCATCTAAATCAAGATCAGTACAATGAGAGAGGCATTATGAGTCAATTGGCTGGTTGGGTTATATCTCTCTGTCTTTGGGCTTTGTATTGCTCCATGACCATCATACCTCAGTGCCTTACAGGAAATGGACTATTTGGAATTATTGACTTATTATCTGTCAAGGCACTCAAGCATCACAGCATACTTCATTCTGTTCTTCTAGCCTTTATTTCTCTCATCCTATACCTCATGTTTTAAATGAAAATATTTAACACTTATATAATGATTCCTACCTTCAGAGCACTCTTACAAACATTAATTAATTTATCCTCACAACAGCCATGTGATGTAGGTGAGACATTTATTAGCCCCATTTTATAGATGGGTAAACTGGGGCATAGAGACATTAAGGGATGAATCAGGCTGTGGAAGAAGCAGAGAAGGAAAAGGCTCAAGAAGTCTCACCCTCCTCTTGCATCCTGTGCATGAGCCAACCAAACCCCGGCTGCAGATCACAGGTCCTGCTCTTTCCAACTGTCTCCATGTGCACCAGTTTCCTGAAAGGAGACAGTGTGAGAAAGAAGCTGTGCCCTCATCTCCACCACTCCGCACCAGTGGTCTAGCTAAGCATATAATGGAGGAGGCTTTCTGCAACCTTGCCAAGGGTTTGGCTGAATCGAACAGTCTGACTGCAATGTAGCTCAACACCCCTTCCAGGGCACAAATCAGCACATGGCAAAATTGCTTAAATCCACACACCAAGCCAGTGGCAGAGTCAGGATTAGAACACAGGAATGGCTGGTGTCCACACCAAGGCTTAATCCAGAGTCCTGGTGCCTCCATGTAGAAAAGGGCCAGGAACCAGATTCTGCGATGCCTTCATATGATTGGTTTGTTTCCATTTCCGGGGGGGATTTAAAACTGGTCCCTGCAGTGTGCTATAGTTGTAAGAGGCATAGAGAATGACAAATGACAGCCACATTCATATTAGGGAATAACCTGTTGTCATTGGGTACAGTAATGTAGTTTACAGAAGTTATAGAAAAACAAACAAGCAAATCTTTTAGGCCATTTTTCTTAGCGCTGCCTGCCTCTGGGCAGATGCAACTGGAAAAAAAATATTGACCAAAGAGACTTTATCTGTGTCCAGTTTGTTTTGTCTATAAAATTAGTTTTAATGTGACTGTGATACCAGTGGGATGTGTGACTGGAGACAGAAGCCAGGATTTATCTCCAGAACAGCACCCTGCAGGTAGCTCTACCTTTATTTGGAGAGACCTCTTCCGGGGGTGAGAAGATTATTTTATTTCCAGGGTCTAGGACATGCTGAGACTGCCACCAGTGAGGGTGTGAACGATCATGTTGGTTTTGTGGTGTAGACACCTGACAGAGATCACCAAGTCTTTACTCAGAGCAGCCAGTGGATTGTAATGGCTCTTAGTTATTTTGGCCTCAAATGACAGAAATCTAAAGTGTTTGGCTGTTGTGAAGTTTCTGATGCATTGGAATAAAAAAATGTTTTGGATTTACCCAGAACCACATCTGTTGGGCTGATTTGGATCAAATGACTCGACTCTGTAACCTTCTATAATTTAAGGGAATTTGGACTCATAATTCTGGATTTGGCCCAGATATTAACAAGCCAATGATGTTGGTTAGGATTCAGGAAATACAGCTCACCATTCAAAATGCTTGCTAGGTAACTTTTATTTAGTTTAAGATTAATCAGATCAACTATCAGCAAAGCCTCAGATCCCACTTGGACATATGATTCAATGAAACAGAAACACTAGGGTGAGATTTCTAAAAATTGTTCTGGAAATACAAATTAGAATTTTATGCATAGCTACCCAATTTTTAACTATTCACTTAGATTATCCATGAGAGCTGCCACATGGCTCAGACCAGTGGTTCATGTAGTCCAGTATCCCATCTCTCAGAGTGGCCAGTACCAGATGACATGGTTTAGCAAAAGGTGTAAGAAACCCCACAGTGAAGAGTTATGGAAAAGTTTACTTACAGAGACGTTCCCTGCTTACTCCTTTTAGTTAGCGGTCAGCTTATGCTGGGTACTGAGCTTGAAGGTTTATATCCTGTATACACATAAAAAATAGCTTGGTCATGGATGTTCTGTAACACAGAAAAATTATATGGGGCAAAAAAAGATGAAGATCCATTGAGCACAATTCTCTTTTCACTTACACTGGTGTAAATCAGGATGAGCTAGTGTAAAAACATCAGAGAAGAATCAGGCTCCTGTGCCTATTGTCAACTCTGGCTTTCTTTTCCTCACTTTTTTGACACAAAAGTTAAAATTGGTTGCACATTATAGGATTGCAGCCATTACCCCACTGCAACTGAAACCCCATAAGGCTGCTGCATAAGCCTAACTGCATTTTTTTTTTCCAAATTGGGGTTAGATGATTAGTGCTTTCCAGATGATTAGATCATATGAAGTCAATGGGAGCTTTGCCTAAAAAAGCAGAGGGGAATGACTTCAACATTTGTCCCATTAGTTCCACCCTCCTCCACCATTAATGTAACCAGAACTGAAATGAATCTATTCTTTTTGTTTAAAATACAGATTAAACCTTTAAACTAATAATTGATCATCAGGGTGAAAAACACTGAGGCAAAGTTACCATTAAAGGGGTGAACAAGGCACTAGGACCTAGGAGAAGTCTCATCCACCCTGGCAGGAATTTCTTGCTTGGAGCTCAGACAACAAAGGCAGAGTGAGACTGGTTTTCTTTCTCTCAGCATCTCCACCCTACGAGCTGAAAACCGGTGAGTAGCGCTTTAGAGTGATTTCCATGCAGAAAGTAACAGATGTCACATACAAAGGGAAAAGAGAAACCTCTTTCTTTTTGTAAATTACAGCATCTGCAGTTTCCAAAAAAACCTTAAAACCTTTGATGCATATTTAAAGTTGCTTGCATATTTCATTGTTTTATGCATGACATTAAAATACATATCTCACAATTTGCACTGCTGAAAAAATATGTGCAACTCGCTGTTTATGTAAAAACTGCCTGCATAACCCACTGCTGCTTTGCTATATGTCAGAGACAATAATGAGATCTTACACAGGTCACGGTGACATTGTAAAATACTTAAAAAGAGACTGGCTCCGGAAAATCTGATGGGTGGGGAAATGATAGCAACAGCTTTTCCTGGGGTTTGTACCTGATTGCTGAGCCATCGGATTTTAATCCCAATTCTGTTTTGTATGAACACACTGCTACCATATGTGAGTTGCATATTAATAGTTTTGCCCAGAGTGACAGCTTTGCAAGGTTTCTCATTTTATAGGGTTGGGTGGGTTGGGGGTTCTTTTGGTACTAAATTCAGTTTAAAGAGAACACAAAAATCACTGATCATTGGGTTTGATCTCCAACTCAGTGCAATCTCTGTATTTTGCTCTCTTTCCCTCTGTAATACAGTACAGATCAGAACAATGAAAGGTATACTTGCAGTGGAGTGATGTGGATACTTTGACAGGGACAATTTCCACAATTAAATCATTTCCTTAAGGGTAGAGGGAATAAAACAACAAACAAAAAAACCCAATTTTTTTTCTTCCTATTACCAGAAACAAACCCAGGAAGGACTGGTGAATTGACAATTGTTTATTGAACCCTCCTTTCAATTTAAAAATTTTCAGTCATTTCTTCTTGGAAATGTAGGATGGTGTCAGAAATTGATTGATGGACTGGGAGGGGGCTGCTGGGTGGGGGGAGTTTAGTATCTGGTTGCTAGTCTTTATTGAACAGACTGTCACAAAGAAACTGGCTATTCCCCTGTGACTGTTCTTTCGTAAATACCAGTTTATTCCCATTTCAAACATTCAGATACTTTTGTTCCTTCTGCAAATCTACAGATTGAAACCTAACTCCTTGGGATCTGCTTGTTCTCTTCTTCCAGGGAAAGTCTCCCAAGGCTCAAGCGGTTTAATTAATTGCTAACCTTTGTTGTTTGGGTGGGATTTTTGGTTTTTGTTAGTCATTTTCACGTATCTCTTCAGCCCAAGGTCTCAATTTACTACACTTCAAAACTGCACAGAACTTAAATGTGCTAAAACCAGGCTGCTATTTAAAAATACATTTCCCTCCCCGCAATGAGTGGGTCATTTCCAAAAATGCCCCTACCTCCTCCAGCCCCAGAATTGATATGAAGTTAGATCAGGGCAGGACATGGGTCACTTTGAAAATAAACTGCTTCTGTTCATTCAAAGAAAAGCCAAGGTCTTGTGGGTATGTAATTTCTGTCTGGATTTGGGGCCTAATCAGTCTAATATCTCTCATGCATTCCTTCCTCCCCATTCTCCTCCACTCAGCTTCAGATCTTTAGGGTTCACCAAACTATGGAACTTGATTTTGGACACTTTGACGAAAGAGATAAGACGTCCAGAAACATGCGAGGCTCACGTATGAATGGATTGCCCAGCCCCACTCACAGTGCTCACTGTAGCTTCTACCGAACCAGGACCTTACAGGCACTGAGTAATGAGAAGAAAGCAAAGAAGGTGCGTTTCTATCGCAATGGGGACCGCTACTTCAAGGGGATTGTGTATGCCGTGTCCTCCGACCGCTTCCGAAGCTTTGATGCTTTGCTGGCTGACCTGACCCGTTCTCTGTCTGATAACATTAACCTGCCTCAGGGAGTTCGCTACATCTACACCATTGATGGGACCAGAAAGATTGGGAGCATGGATGAACTGGAAGAAGGTAATTAGCATGATATGCTGATCGCTTTATGGTGCAATGAGGAGGGGCTATGGGAGGAGAAATTAATCTGCACCATTCAGCTGTGACTCTTAAGCTCACATTTCTTTAGCGTTCAGTAGATGATACTGTAATGTCAGCTGTATTGTGTATCTATTGAATGCCTACCCAGAGCTTTGGGGAGGTGACTGTAGGGAGTTTTACAAATACAAAGATGAGGCAATTGGATTTGAAACGTGTGTGTCTGTCTGAAGGGGGTGTACCTGCCTGTCTGCTTGAGAGGTGTGGAGGACAGGGGGGAGTCTGTGGAGGGATGGTTCGGTAAATATGTGTGAAGGGATAGCATGTCTGTAGGGGTGTGTCTGCATAGAGGAGCTGTGTCTGTAGGGGCATATCTGTGCATCGGGGGGACGTGCGCCATGTGTGCAGTGGGGAAATGTGCGCTGTGTGTCTCTAGGGGCGTGTCTCTGCACTGAGGAGGATGTGTGCAGTGTGTCTGTGCAGTGGCAATATGTGAGCTGTGTGTCTATGTGTTGTGGAGGCATGTCTGCGAAGTGTCTGTAGGGGCTTGTGGGTGCAGTGGGGGGATGTGCACAGTGTGTCTGTGCACTAGGGCAGTGTGTGCACTGTCCAGAGGGGTGCGTCTGTACATTGGAGGGAGATGTGGAGTGTGTCTGTGCAGTGACGACATGTGAGCAATGTGTCTGTAGGGGTGTGTCTGTCTGTCGGGGGGACATGTATAGTGTCTGTGAGGGCCTGTCTTTGCGTTGGGGGGGATGTGCGCAGTGTCTGTAGGGGCGTGTCTGTGTGTTGGGGGGGATATGCGCAGTGTGTGTAGGGGCGTGGCTGCGCATTGGGGGGATGTGAGCAGTGTCTGTAGGGATGTGGCTGTGCATTGAGTGGGTGTGCGCGCATTGGCGAGGGTGTGCGTAGTGTCTGTAGGAGCCTGTCTGCGTGTTGGGGGGGATGTGCCCAATATCTGTAGGGGCGTGACTGCGTGTTGGCATAGATGTGTGCAGTGTCTGTAGGGGCCTGTCTGTGCGGTGGGGGGGATATGCGCAGTGTCAATAGGGGCCTATCTGCATGTTGAGGGATGTGCGCAGTGTCAGTAGGGGCCTATCTGCATGTTGGGGGGATGTGTGCAGTGTCTGTAGGGGCCTGTCTGTGCAGTGTGGGGGATGTGTGCAGTGTCTGTGGGGGCGTGGCTGTGCATTGTGTGGGTGTGCGCGCGTTGGTGGGGGTGTGCACAGTGTCTGTAGTGGCGTGTCTGTGTGTTGGGGGGATGTGCGCAGTGTCTGTAGGGGTGTCTGTGTGGTGGGGGGGATGTGTGCAGTGTCCGTGGGGGCGTGGCTGTGCATTGGGTGGGTGTGTGCGCGTTGGTGGGGATGTGCGCAGTGTCTGTGGGGGCGTGTCGGTGTGTTGGGGGGATGTGCACAGTCTCTGTAGGGTCCTGTCTGCGTGTTGGGGGGATGTGCACAGTGGCTGTTGGGGTGTGTCTGTGCATTGCAGGGATGTGCGCCGTGTCTGTAGGGGCATGTTTGTGCAGTGGGGGAATGTGCACCGTGTCTGTAGGGTTGTGTCTGCGCATTGCGGGGATGTGTGCTGTGTCTGTAGGGGCGTGTCTGTGCAGTGGGAGGGATGTGTGCAGTGTCTGTGGGTTGGCGTGTGTGTGGACAGCATTTGTGTAGTATTTGTATCTGTGCAAGAATGTGTGCATTTACACTAACAGCTATTTTAGGGGTTTTTTGGTAGGCATTGGTGTCTGTTTGTGTGTAGGTTATCTAAGGAATTGTTGAATTGCAGACTATTCCAAACTGTTTCTATAACTGAGATTCAGCGTGAAATCTGGTCAGCTCAGAACTTGGGCAGGTTGTTCAGTTTGCTCTCAGTAAACCAGAGTTATTTTGGCCCCCTGAGTTACCTCTGACCCAATGGGCTGCCATCTTTAATGATGTCACACTCTGGAGACAAAGCCGCCTGAAGTCAAGACAGGAAATAATATCATTACATGGTCAGAGCTTCATTTCATTCCCAGGAGCAATGCCATGGTGGGGAAGACGGGGTGTCTGCAGTTGGCATAGTTGTGTATAATGAATGAAGAGGACGCCCACAGTAATTCTTGTGCTCTCTTCTCAATTAGAAATTTAGACACTTGTTTTTTTCTTAGCTTCAATTCGGTGAATTCAGATATTTTGATATTGTTAAGAAGCATGTTGGTGGCATTTTCATTCAAACAGACCTTCTGGCTCATTTGATGAGACTATAGGAAAGTCATGAGGCCCCTTCCTTTTATTAGGAAACAGCAGGTTTGAATGAATAAGACACTGGCCTGCACATTAGGGGGAGGTTGGTTCTGTGCTGAGCTTTGCCTTGAGGAAGGATCTATCCCCCCGCTCCCCCTGCACCTGAATTTTCTCACCTGTAGAATGGCGATATGGATAGCTTGTTTGCCTTTGTAATGCACTTTGTGTTCTATGGATGAAAACATGTTAGAATAAGTAATATTCTAAGTAGTATTGCTTTGGGAGCTTCACTAGCAAAGATACAGAGATGATAGAATACTACAACTTTACTACTACAATTAGATTAAGAACAGATTTCAAACATGGAAGTGTAAGGATTTGTTTAAACTAATGATTATGTCATATATTTAGTGTCAGTCTTTAAATATCTCCAAAATAGTCTCCAGAGGGATTTGCCAGCCACATTTTTCTAGATTTCACTGTTTAATGTAACTCTTCCATTTTCAGTAATAGCTTCGGAAAAAGGAAACATCATATTTCCTGTTCCATTGGTTTATCTCTTACGTGTCCTGTTTTTGCAGTGGAGTAGAAGCAAATAGCCCTGCCTTTTTATTTTTTTAAATCATTTTGCACCGGCTTCACTGTGCTGCAAGCAGGAATGTTACCCAGCTCCTGGAAAAGTGTTTGTTTAACTGATTAGGTTACAGCAGGGGGTGCTGACACTTTGCCTTTGGTGTGTCACACCAAAATGGCAATAAAAAAGATTTAGCCGCTGATGTGAATTTGAAAAACAAGTACTTATTTAAAATGTGGTTGGCAGAGTCGCACTACGAAACCTCAGCCAATGTACACATGTGTCTGAATGGAATGAAAACAAAGAAATCCCCATTCCAATGAATAAAAATGTAAAGTTAATAGCCTAATTACCAACTACTCCATGATAACAACGTTCCCATAGCACTATGGCGAGCCTGCTTGCAGAACACCAAACGAAAGAGAAAGAGACATGAATGGGTTATAATTTATATTACAGCAGCTGTAGTTGCACGGCAACTGGACTATAATTTTTCATTGCAGTTAACTTCTTGCTTATAAGATTGTATGCTAGCACGTGCAGGAAAAAAACCCAAAATGTCAGTAAAGGGATAAAAATTATTTCAATCATATAATTAACCTTTTATACTAATGGTAACTACATGTATCAAAAAGAATAATAGAGTGTAATGAAAGCATAATTACAGTCATTGTTTTATAAAGCATAACCTTCAATACAGCAACTAGAACCTGAAAAAGGGAGTTATCAAAGAGAGATTGATCTTCACAGACTTTGCTTTTGTCATAAACACTGAATAACTGAAATTAGTATTAAGTGTTACAATCTGCACTTTTTATTATAACATCTATATCATGGAAGGCTGTTCTGTATACAGGGGGTATCGGGGTACTGTAAATACGTTCTTTCTAGATGCAGGGTCACATTAAGCAATGCTGAACTAACCAAAGTCTGGCAGGAATCCTAGTCTTATGTCATCTGATGAACAGAAAGAAGGTTGGACATATTAGCCTCAAGTGGAACTTGGAAGCAGTTGTAGTGTTGAGTCCCACTAAATGTTTCTTCCAAGTAGAGTAGGCAAGTTATGATACTCCTGTTAAAATACCCCCTCAATGATATTAGCAACTGCATCAAATTATTGGCTCATGTTCAGTTTGTGATTCACTATAACCCCCAGATCCATTTCTGCAGTACTATTGCCTACCTATTTATTCTCCATTTTCTATTTGTGCATTTGATTTTTCTTTCCTAAGTGTGGTACTTCACTTGTCTTTCTTGAATTTCACCATGTAGATTTCAGACCATTTCTCCAATTTGTTAGGGTCATTTTGAATTCGAATCCTGTCCTCCATAGTGCTTACAACGTTTTCCAGCTTGGGTGTCATCTACAAATTTTAACAAGCTTACTCTCCATTCCAAGTCATTAATGAAAATGTTGAACAGTACTGGACCCAGACAGACCCCTGAGGACTCCCCTAGATACATCCTCCAAGTCTGAAAGCAAACCATTGATAACTATTCTTTGAGTGAGGTCTTGCAACGAATTATGCACCCACCTTAGAGTAGTATCCTCTAAATCAGCGGTTATCCACTGGGGGTATGCATATCCCTGGATGGTACTCAGAGTTCTTCCCGGGGGCACACCAACTCATTTAGATATTTGCCTAGTTTTACAGCAGGCTACAGAAAAAAGCACTAGTGAAGTCAGTACAAACTAAAATCTCATACAATGACTTGTTTATAGTGCTTTATATACTCGACACTGAAATGTAAGTACAATATTTATATTCCAATTGATTTGTTTTATAATTATATGATAGGGATGAGAAAGCAAGTGTTCAGTAATAGTGTTCTGTGACACATTTGTATTTTTATGTCTGATTTTGTAAGCAAGTAGTTTTTAAGTGAGGTGAAACTTGGGGGTACACAGAACAAATCAGACTCCTGAAAGGGATGCAGTAGTCCAGAAAGGTTGAGAGTCACTGCCCTAACCACATTTCCTTAATTTGCTTATGAGAATTTAATGTAGGACTCTGTCAAAAACCTTACTAAAATAAAGATATATCACATCTATTACTTCCTCCTCTATCCACTAGTCCAGTAACTCTGTCAAAGAAGGAAATTAAATTGGTCTGACATGATTTGTTTTTGACAAATCTGTGCTGGCTATTACTTACCTATTATCCCTTAGGTGCTTACATATTGATCGCTTAATAATTTGTTCCAGATGTTGAAGTTAGGCTGATTTGTTAATAATTTCCTGAGTCCCCTTTTTACAGATAGGTGCTGTGTTTGCCCTTCTCCAGTAAACTGGGACCTCACCTGTCCTCCCTGAGTTCTTGAAGATAATCACTAACAGTTCCAAAATTGCTTCAGTTAGTTCCTTAGGTACCATAAGGGTGAATTTAGTCAGTCCTGCCAACTTTAATACATCTAAGTTTTCTAAATATTCTTTCACCAATTCTTTCTCTATTATGGCTTGTTTTTCTTCCCCCTTGTTGTTAATATTAATTGCGTTAAGCATCTGTCATAATTAACCTTTTTAGTGAAGACAAGCAAAATAGGCATTAGACATGTCAACCTTCTTGATATAATCAGTTATTAATAGGGCCCTACCACATTCACGGCCATGAAAAATGCATCTTGGACTGTAAAATCTGGTCTCCCCCCCCAAATCTGGTCTTGTATGCTTTTACCCTATACAGATTTCAAGGGAGCAATGAGGGTTTCTCCAGTTGGGAATCCTGATCCAAAAGAGAGTTGCAGGGGGGTTGCAAGGTTATTTTAAGGGATCGCAGTATTGCCGCTCTTACTTCTGCATTGCCTTCAGAGCTGGGCAGCTGGAGAGTGGCAGCTGCTGACTGATGGCCCAGCTCTGCAGGCAGCAGCACAGAAGTAAGGGTTGCAATACCATACCATGCCATCCTCACTTCTTTACTGCTGCTGACAGCGGCTCTGCCTTCAGAGCTGGGCTTTCAGCCAACAGCCGCTGATCTGCAGCTGCCCAGCTCTGAAGACAGCACCACCGCCAGAAGAAGTGCAGAAGTAAGATAGCAGTACTACAACCCCCCACTACAATAACCAACTCCCTTTTGGGTTAGGCCCCCTACAATTACACCACCAGAACATTTCAGATTTAAATAGCTGAAATCATTACATTTATTATTTTTTAAATCCGGTGACCGTGAAATTGACCAAAATGGACTGTGAATTTGGTAGGGCCCTAGTTATTAGCTCTCCTTCCCCAAGAAATAGAGGACTGACACTTTCTCTTGCTCCTAATGCATTTATAGAGCTTCGTTTGCCTCCAGATTTCTTACCATACCAAACCCAAGCTCTTCAGCTTCACCTGGAATGTCTGCCATAATCTTTCTCCAATATGGGCTCATTTTCTACCTCTCCCCATGTTCTTCCTTGCCCCTAAACCTCCTTCTGTCTCCTTTCCCACTTTTAGCTTTGTGCCTTTTATCATACTGCCGCTTCTCCCGAGATGGTCTAATCCCCTTTGTGCTGATGCTGTATATTAAAGCAGTGCCTTGAGGCACCAACCACATTGGACATTCCACTGTGCTTGGCACTGTACAAATACATGGGAAGACACAGTTCCCTCCCAAAGAGTTTACACTCTAGATAGACAGTGGGTGGGGAAAAAGGGAATATTCTGATCCCTTATTATACAGGTGGGGAACTGAGGTGCAGAGAGATTCAGAGACATGCCTGGGGTTACCCAGGAAGTCTGTGGCAGAGCTGGGGACTGAATCCAAATCTCCTGAATTCCTATCCAGTGCCTTCATTTTTTGCTGAGCCTTCCTTCCCTTGGAAAGTGGTCTGTCCTCGTCTGGTTCATGGTTTGGGTTAGGCTGCATTGTTTGATGGTAGATAGTTCACCTACCCTAGTAGGTAGACCTAGGCTTCATGGCGCTACTGGTCAGAAGCTGGTTTCATTGGTATAAAACATCCCTGGGTGACTTTGGCTCGGGTTTGAGATGAAGTTGAATATGTGCACCAGCTGAAAACTTAGCACAAGTTAAACATGATGAGAACTGGGGAGATGGTAAATGCAGATTGTAGGTTGGCTAGGATTTAAGGAGAACAACTTTTAAGAGATATTAAGTATGTTCCTGCTGCAAAACTTTCCTTCTCTTTTGGGCTTAGCACACTTTCAGTGCTGCCCGGTGTTAGGTATATAATCTTTGAATGCCTATGTTCTAGTCAAATGCACTAGTACGTAACGCCTAACATCCAAAGAGTTAATGTTAGTGGTCCATATCACAGAACAACAATTCGAAACCAGGCATGCACCAGCATAAACATTTTAAGAGGCTGAATAGGATTTCTGCTGGTCTGATCTGGTTTCAATACATTGACATTCTTGGGGTATATAGCTGATTTTAGGAAATATATCCAAACCATTTCAGTCCATAATGTCCTGGGAAGATTCCTTACTAATGCCTGACCAGGACTTTGAAGTGATCAGAGGAGAGACTCCCTTCCAGAGAATCTGTGCTATGTTTTACAAAGAGCCTAGCGCATACTAGAACAGAGGGTGCGTTAGTAGGTGCGTTGAAATGCCCGTGTGGTGTGTGTGCAATTTACTTAGTGCAGTAAACTTCAGTATTAAACTAACTGAAGGAGGTTCTGGAACCTTTCGAACTAGTGTACATGGCTGGTGCCCTGGAAAAAAATTACCCTAGCATGGGTACTTACATCCTAATAACTAAAATTACTGCTGCATTTCAACTGAATTGTTTTTCACTGTTGCTGATGCAAAATGACAACAGAGTCCTATCCCAAAGTTGACATGGTGAGTGCCCTCTGGATATAAAGCACCTTGGGGTCTTGTGGTATGAAAGGCAGTATGGGAACATACTATTTATCTTTTATATAATTGCCTTATTTTACAAGCAAGATCAATAAGCACCTCTTACTCCTAAACTAAAAGACTCTTGTGGGAGAATCTAGAAAAAAAATTCACCCTGAAATTCCATTTTTAAAATGGTGCCTTTTGCAAGTAAATTCTAAGGAACTGGAGAAATCTTCAGGACAACAGAAAACCCCACCTTGTTCCTCAGATGGCACGAAACCCAGGTGGTAGAATCTGAATGGCCAATCCAGCATAATACAGAGGCACTCCAGCAAGGGGCTGAGTCCAATTCCCATTGAAGTCATAAATCCCCAAGAAATGTGAAAGTCAAATGCATTATAAAATGGATGACCCGTGGGAGCCAAATCTACAACCAGAAGAGCTGGCCTCAGCCCACGAGAGACTATTTATTGGAATAATCCTTGGCAGCTAAATTTTCAAAATGGCCTCAATCCAGCTTCTTCACTTATGCATGAAAATTGTACAGCAGAATGTATTGGACTCACAAAACTAGCTGGTGCAAATTGAGAAGCTATTTTTTGAAAAGGTGACCTTCCGTCATCATTAGCTGTTGTCAAAGGGAGATTGCCAAGCTATGTTAAGGCTTAACTGATAGCCTCTACAGTTTAAAGCTCACCCCTCAAGCCTAGTGTTCCCTTAAAAAAAAACGTTTAGCTACAATGGAAGCTGTGCTTAATTTAAAGCCATAGTGGACTAATTAAATTCGATAGACGGCAGAGTTTCTAATGAAAATACAGTAATTATGACTTAGGGTTGACTTTGAAACTTTAAACCAAATCATTGTCTCTGCCATGACAAAAGGCGTATATCCTTGGACCAGCTGTGTGCCATGATAGATGTAATGCAACACTGTAGCTATTTGGCATCACGTTGAGCGTGTCCACTCCTGCAGCACCTTGGCATCATGACCCAGGTAGCCCATGCTGGCACTAGCCTGGTGCCATGATAGAGAGAAGGCAATCCTGTGTCATTTTGGCGCTATGGATTGAACATACATTCTGCAGTGATCTGGTGCCTTGAAAGCAAAAGCCTTATTTAATAGCACATTTTTCTTTAAAAAGAAAAACAAGTAAAAATGCGCAAATGAGATTTTTCTTTGAGACGAGGAGGTTGCAGAGGTCAATGTGACAATTGTGTTTGGGGCTGTGGGGCTGCCATTTGGAATTCAGTGTGTGAATACAACAAAATGGCTGCTCATTGTATCTTAATGGATGTGAGCTCCAGCTGCATTACTGAACATGCGTTCAGTTCCTGAATGATAACAGACCCCATCCTGCAAAGACATAGGCACATAAGTATTCATAATGAATTCAATATGACTTAAACTTTAACACGTGTATGAGCCTTGGCAGGAGTGAGGCCAGGGGGCGGGAGGAAGTGCTCTGCTTTTTGTGTTTGACTCTCAGTACTGTTCTGTGCTCCTCTCCCTTATACCATTTGATAAACTGTGAGTTCCCTCCACCAAACCACAAAGTGGTTATTGCAGTTATATTTCTTTGTGTCTAGGGAAGTCCTATACCAAGGATTCTCAAACTTCATTGCATCGCGACTCCCTTCTGACAACAAAAATTACTGCATGATCCCTGGAGGGATCGTGCAGCCTGAGCCCACTTGAGCTCCGTGGCCCTGTGTGTGTGTGTGGGGGGGGCAAAGCCCCACTGCCCTGTACGCGGGGGGTGGGGGTGGTGGGGGGCAAAACTGAATCCCAAGAGTTTCAGCCGCAGGCAGAGTGCCTGTAACCAGAGCCCCACCACTTAGGGCTGAAACCCTCAGGCTTCGGCCCTGGGTAGTGGGGCTCAGGCTTCAGCTTTGGCCCCGGATCGCAGTAAGTCTGAGGCTGCCCTGGGAACCCCATTAAAATGGAGTTGTGACCCACTTTGGGGTCCTGACCCACAGTTTGAGAACTGGTGTCCTATACCTTGACTTCTCATTAGCTACTTAATAAATGTGTGGATGGAGAAATATCCATTGCCCATGAAAGAAGACCTCATTTGGTCTCTCCTGGACAACCCTTTGATTCTCAAGGTATTACCTCTTCATGCTTGGTGTGTTCTTAGGTTCCCTGAGATGCCTGCCCATTCCTTCTACTGTCCTGTCACACAAGTCATTTGTTGTTGCTTTTTTGTTGTTCTGTACCAAATAATGAATCCACAGTAATAGAACTCTATTTTAGCAGATTTGATAGATTGCTGCAAAAATGCCTCCACATGGAACATGACAAAAGAGAAAGAAGAGTTTAAAAAGGAATTCCCCTGTGAGGAACTTAATAATAATAATTGGCAACTCGGAGGCCATAAAATGTGAGAGATTGGGACATACATAAAATGAATTCAAGATTTAATATAACGAACAAAGAGACCCCCTTCCACATTGCAGTTAAATTTGTGGCTCCAGAAAGAGAGGGGATGATTTTTAAAAATAGACCTACTCCTGCACCTCAGTCATTCTCTGCAACACTTCTGCTTCTATTCTGAATAGTGGTTTGTCCTGAGAGCAAGCTGCCAATCAAAGAAAATTGCTGGCTGGCTTTGTGATGTGAACAAAAATATTCACTAGGGGCTAGGTTGAAAATACAAAACTTACTGTGTTTTCCACATGTGACCATCAGCATAATTTGAAAGGCCAGTGTCTGAAACTACTAGACTATCTAGCCCCACAACATCCCCGCATTAAAGTCTAGTAACGGAATATTACCTTCACTCCTCCAGAGTGTTATAAATATACTAGACAACTACATAGCATAGTGAGACATTTCAAATATTTCTCCTGGAGCAAATGTAACAGTTACATTCCAGCAAACAGAACAGTAAGCACTGATTTATTTATTTTTTAAATATGGAACTTACTCATGAAAACATGTTCTCTTTAAAGGCTTGTGTATTTATAGGACACAGTGCAAGCATAGATTTTGCTTTTCTGTATCCTCTTTTATTCAAGCACCCCAATAGCATTATGTAAACATTAATGATTTAAGCCTAGCATGGTAGATATTACTATCCCTGTTTCACAGATATGGAAACTGAGGCAAAAGATCAATTAAGTGACTTGCTGAAGGTCACACAGGAGCCCTGTGGCAAAAATAGGAATAGAACCCAGATCTTCTGATTTTTCAGGCCTGTGATTAAATACAAGATCATCCTTCCTCGGTCTAGAATGTAAATATTATATTTCAGGGATGGGCAATGTTAAGATAGTAGAGGAACCACAAAACCACTAAACTCTTTGGCAGGCCAGGGAGTGTGATGCATGTGGGGAGTGGGAGGGGTCAAGTCCTGTTCCCAGGGGGTGTGACTGGAAGTGGAAGGAGTTGGGTCCTGGCCCTGGGAAGATGATGCAGGGGGAGAATCAGGTACTGTACCTGGGATGGGGTGATGCAAAGGGGGATTGCATGGAGGGAGTCAGGTCTGTAGGATGATGTAACTCACACATGGGGGAGGGGGTTGGAGAGCCTGTCCCCCACTTACCCTGTAGTGGTGACTCACGTATGGGGCTGGGTCCAGCTCCCTGCTGTAGCCCACTGGCTCTTATCCCAGTATCTCGTGGTGCCCATGTTCAGGCTGATGATGCCTTGCCGCATTCCTGGCTGCGGTGCTGCTGTATTGCCTGCCCTGAGCCGGGTTATGGCAGGCCAGATACAAGGATTTAGCAGTCTAGATGCAGCCTCTGAGCTGCCTGTTCCCATCCCTGTTATATGTCTGTTGTTTGACTAGTGGAAGGCTCAGGGTTCTAACGGGGGTTGTCTCTCACCGTGTAAGTCAGATGGCACTTGTAGTGCTTCAGCTACAGAACCAGCCATGTAGCTAGATAAAGGCAGGACCCCCTGAACACCAGCTGCTCCTGAGCTGAAACAGATAGATAAACTGCAGCTTATCGTTTATTAATCAGAAAAACCTAGGATTAGGTGCTGGTGAAAAATGATCAATATCTCCAGTGGGAATTCTTCATAATAGCAAAGCATTTTGTAATGTCTTTATACTTCTGCTAGGTCTAATGGAAGAAATATAAGGTATTATGAAGCCTCAACTATAAAGAAAATGTCTGTGATTGAGGGATCCTGGTGACAGCATAAATGCATTGCACACAGGTCCATGTGGCTTGTGTATGCCTTCAGAACACCATAATGGAACTGCAGCCATAATGTAAATCCCTGGAGTACAATGCTTGATCAAACGCATAGTTTAAAAAAATCAAATAATCATCCTAAATCTTGTGTCTTTCTTTCCCTGTGTCTCACTCTATGCTGGGGTGTTTTGTCATTACTTCCCATCTCTTGTTCACATATGATTCTGGTCTTCTCCTTCCTCCCAGCTTGACCCTTTGCATAACATTATTGTTATTGTGTGTTAAATACTGCATTATGAATGTGCACCGTGCTTTGCAGGCAATTTGAGTACAAGGTCCCTGCTCCCATGGAGCTAAGTATCTAAAAGAATTTTAAGACCTTTACATCGAAAAGGAACAGAGTAAGATTTATATTATGTAGCTTTTCTATCACTTTCTTATCGTGCCATCACACACTGAGCAGTGATAAGAACGTAAACACTAAACACACATTTGTTCTAAGCCTATTAGAGGCTTCCATGTATTATAAAGCTATTAGTGTTCTTGCCATATGTTATATGAAGGAAGCTTCTCTGTACCTGTGTCAGGAATGTAATGTAGGTAGAGAAGGACAAATGTAAGGACACTATGGGCCTGATTCTTTGCTGTCTTCCACCTTGTGTAATTGTGGCTGCTGCATTCAGTTTGCAGAGGTGAGGTGTAAAACGCTACCCCTGGTGAAAGTGAATGGAGAATTTTGATTTGGTACCACTTTGCACAGGTGTAAATGTTGACACAAAGTTTCAAGCAATGGAGAATCAGGCCCAGTGTCTTTTCAGAAAGGAAAGGTATCACGATGAATATTTGTGTACATCCTGTCTCTGTAGCTCTTCATAGATGCTATGCAAGAAAACCCAACCAGTCCACTGACAGGGAGAATGGTTCCTTAAAGGATAGTCTACCCAGTCCAAACTAAATTAAAGTCAAAATGTTCTGATAGGTTTGAAATAGAAACATAGCAAAATTTCACCCAAATTCTGCAAGATTATCTTAACAAAACCCCACAGATCTAGAAGTTCCTCTGGACTTGTGGATAGTTCACTGAATTTCTATGAAATTCATATTAAACAGAGAAAGACTTGTTACATTATCTTATCTTTTACTTTATCCACCGCAGAATTGTTTCCTGCAATGGGTTCTCAAGTGCTTTCTACAGCCTCATCTGATATGACTCAGGCAACTGAGCTTCTGCCACTCCCACGGGGGACTGTTTTACAGTCTGTGCCCCAGTAATAAATTCCACAAATCCCTAGAATCCTGCAGATTTCCACCAAAATAAAATGTTACAAATCCCCCAGTGCTCAGATAGCTTGGAGATGAGCATGATGTAAAACTCTGGATAGGTAGGATTCCATATATTTGATTGCAAATGAAAAGTTTGAACCAAATTTTTGAAATGCTTATTTTTTTTGTTCAACATTATGTGGATTAAACTCAAATGTAACCTTCTAACATTTCATCTATGGCTGCTAAGCGTGCTCTTGGATTTGTGTTGTACAGAAAATGTGCAATATTTAAGTGAGCTATAGCATTAGGTGTAGCATTTAAAAACAATTATGTCCAGGTCTTATTTCTTCTGTTGAATCAATGAAGTACAATAAAGCCCATGTGCAACGCTTGCTAGTTTCATCAGCATAATGTTCCTCGAATTTGCTTGAACTAGAGATTCTTCAGAACCAGATTGTCACCATTTTTCAGACATGATGCAACACGCACCTTTTTGATCAATGTTGGTATCTCTTGGCAATCGGGCCCAGATTCACATCGGTATTTAAGTGCCTACAGGTGCAGATAGATACCTAATGGGATTCATAGAAGTGACTTCTCGAGGTTTTCAATGGCAGACAGGTGCCCGAATCCCTTGGGCACCTAGGGGGATTCATAAAAGTGTCTATAAGCATCTTTTAGTACCTAAATACCTTTGTGAATTTGGCCCTTGGTCACTGGGTTGTAATCCATTAGTTTCTGTTTATTTTAAGGGGTGGTTTATTGACCAATGTATGTGTTTTGGGGAAATACTACTTGCTTTTTCCTTGATACTATAGTAACAAGCACCTAAGAAATGTAGGTAATAATCAAAACTGGTTGAACAATTTTTATGAAAATGACATAAACTTCATAAACTTTCATAAACTTGAATTGTGCAATGTTCTCCCCATTTTCCAACCAGTGTTAATAACAACGTGTTGGTTCCCTAAATAATTGCCTCTGTATTTATTATTTTCAAAAGGGGAAAGCTATGTCTGTTCATCTGACAACTTTTTCAAGAAGGTGGAGTATACCAAGAATGTCAATCCCAACTGGTCCGTCAATGTGAAGACTTCGGCCAACCTGAAAGCACCTCAGTCTCTGGCCAGCAGCAACAGTGCCCAGGCAAGGGAGAACAAGGATTTTGTGCGTCCCAAGCTGGTGACCATCATCCGCAGTGGGGTGAAGCCCCGAAAGGCTGTTCGCGTGCTCCTGAACAAGAAGACTGCACATTCATTTGAGCAAGTTCTCACTGATATCACTGAAGCTATAAAACTGGAGACGGGTGTGGTCAAAAAGTTGTATACCCTGGATGGGAAACAGGTAAGGGATTTGCACATTTCTTTTTCTTTTCCCTCCCTTCTCCTCTATTTCGCTCATATATTATAGCAATGCTGAATAAGTGAACAATTACTGAAGCCTAAAATTAACCTGAGACAGTCATCACCATCTGTTCTTCTGGAAATCAGACTTCTCATGCCAGTGGTTATGTTCCTAAATTGTCACTGGTATTAATATCAGGCAAAGAATGCAGCCAACAGTCTGAATGAAACAGATGTACTACCCCACTGTCTGAGCACCAGAGAGCTGCGTATATTCTCCAAAAGTTTTCCAAAATATATAAATAATGTGAGCAATTTGTACTGTAGGTTTGTTTATTTGTTAGGTAACCATAGCAGCAGCTCTCAAGGACTCCCTACAAGTATTAGAACAAATGTGGTGTTTTCCTATTTTGTTCTCAGATGAGCACTAGTCAGCGTTAATTAATTGGTGAGCACACACTCATCTGGCCAACTCTGTACTAGTAGGAAAATGTATGGGACATGTGATACCTTCATGGGTAAAAGTATAAATAGTTAATATACAGTAGGGGCTCTGGGTCAGAATTTTGTGGGTCATTGTAAGCAGAACATTTTGACTTAGCTCTACATGTTCTTATTACACAAGTACATTTTTAAAGTACCCTTCATTTGCTGTGTTGTGGCTAACAGACCGTTGAATAAGGTATTTCTGCTGCTGCTGCTGCTGCTGCTATGGAATCCCCTAAAGGAATGTGTGCTATAGAGCTTGGGGTGCTGGGACAGATAGATACTTCATCTAGGAAAGCTCTTTGGTTAAAGTCACAGATGCCAGTGGCTCTTGGAATTGGGGTAACCTGTTTATTTTTGCCTCTGTCTCTATTTTCTCACTTTTCTGAGGGGGAAGTACAGCCTCCACTGATACTGTATTGGACACTTTTTATTGTGGGGATTGATATTGGAGATTTAAAATGACTAAGTCCATTACCCATCTTCTGCAGAAGGTGTTGGTTTACATATTGGTTCTTGAAACAAAAGCAAGAAGGTAGATAATCTACGTGAGCAATGCATACATTTTAATGAACAGAAAGGTCAGCTTTTCAGGCAAAGAATGTTATGTTTGTCAGTAATGTATGTTAGCCCATATCTGTTCCTTGGGTTTAGAATGTAGAGTATCATACTGAATATCAGTCCAGATTAACTGCTTTGTCTCAATTTCGGTGTGTAATTCATTATTTATTATTGCTTCAAAATGAAAACTTTTCGTTGGTCAGTCAAAACTTTTCTTTAGATTTGGGTCAGCCAAGCATTTGCCACTCATGAGACATGACGGTGTATACTTTGGTAATGTGCCCTCCAATCACCATGCCCATAGACCCAACAGTGTATTGTCAAATAAACTGGGATAGCTAGTGATCTAGATGAATGCGTAGAAGTGAGGGAAGGGGAGAGATGGGAGGAATGGAGGAAGGAGGAGGAGTGCCATCTGACCCATTAACCACAAGCCAGAGCGGTACCTTTTTTTTTTTTTTTTGGTATGTAAAACACATCAATATTGTGCATCTTTTCTTCATAGTCACATGATAAATGAAGGGGTTTGAAATCTATGGGACCTGCAAACTCTTATTCATGGAGTATTCCTTACTCACACGAGTAGAGCCATTGAGTTCAATACAACCAGGCCTCTGGGTCAGAGTTTTAGGTTGGACACTGTCACTTGCCTCAGTTGTCCTAAGTAATGTGCTCACTCCCACCAGAATCTTTGAAAGTGCTTCTGGCTGTTGTGTTAGCCAAGTCCTGCTGCTCATTGGGGCCCTCTACAGGAATTTATGCTGTATAATCTGCAGCGCTGAAGCCCCTGCTGTACATTGAACTATTGATGTGAGTAAGGGTTTGTAGGATTAGGCCTGATGTCATTTATCTTTCCCTAGCACATGGCAATGTCCTTGACTGTCAAAATATACACATGCTCTTGAATTCAGTAAAAAGTGGCCTTAAATTCTTAGTGTCAGAATATGATAACTTTTCTCACAGTGAATGGTACCCTTATCCACCATTGACTTCAACTGGACTACTGGTGGAGTAAAGTTCTTCTCAATGTGACTAAAAGTATCACAATCTGGCCCTGAAAATTTACTCAGTCGTTGCCCTGGAAAGCTCTCAATGACTTCAGTGAGAGTTTGACTGACTGACTTAAGGATTTCTCTATATGTACTCTCCACCATTCCCCCGGAACACATATTTTACTAGCTGCCTGAGAAAAGATGACTCTCTCTCTCACATACCAGTTCCATTGTATATGAAGGGACATGTGGTGAAGTATTTTTGAAGAAATAAACAGAAAAATGAGATCATTTGCAATCTGACAATGATAATGTAATATCTAATAGTTGGTTGTTACATTATTTATCAACAGAGCTCTACACCAGGGACAAATGTGGCCCAGTATGTTTTGGTTTCATTTAAAGATTTCTTCAGTGTTTGTGTTTTAAACAGTGTTAAACTGTATTTGAAGTTTTCCCAGCTAAATTTGTTCCCCATGTTGCTAAAAAGAACCAAAATTTTCTGCTGTGGATGCAGTTGTTGCTGGTATGAACCACTCTCTCATAGTCCACCATCAATTCTGACCTTCCCACAAGCTATCAGAAAGAAGTCTTTGAAGGCATAATTCTGACAAACTGTGGTTTATTTTCTGAAAAAAGAGATTCATGCAAAAACCCAAGCTGCTCAAAGCTGAAATGTTGACAAGATTCTTGACAGTCTCACTATTTAAGTGCCATCACAGCAGTATTACTTCCACTGTCGCGAAATAATATAATTTACAAAGGCAAAGTACAAAGGGAAATCATCTTTATTGAGTCCATATGCTTCAGTTAATGAGGTGAAATAATTGTTTATTTTGTGTATAGGCATTTCTATGACACTCATCAGCAGTCATCAGAGTGCTTTAGAAATGTAGGCATTAGTGGTGAAGGGAGTGACATACAAATAATTCCATTTCTACACACCGCAAAGCTACTACAGATGAGATGATAAACTGTAAATTTGGAGCAGGATGCTGTGTATATGAATAAACATAATATGCATAGAGTTTAAACCCAGAATGGACCACTAGGTAATCTAGTCTGACCTCCTGGGTATCACAGGTCACCAGCCAGCATCTGCACACTAAATCCAACAAGGGAAATGAGACCTTCAGGAGACTAGACTACTATGTAACATAGGCAGAGTAGGAGGGGAGGAGGAGCACCAGTGCTCAAGAATATCAATGGAACTAATTTTTTTTCTTTTGTTAAAAAAATAGAATAGAGTTGTGTTGTTGCTCTGCGTATCTTGCATTTTCTATGAAGGAATATTTCAGTTTTTCTTGAAACTTAAATAAACACCTTGTGTTTGTTAAGAAGCTTATTTATTTTTAACTCAGTCTTGCATGTATTTCTAATGCTCCATTTAACTGTATTCATGCAGTGTCTCTGCTAGGAGCACATTTTCACCTCTTGACAGAAACCCCATAACTCGAAAAGAAAGGAACTTCAAAGAACTTACTGTACATGAGCCAACACAGTGAGAATCAAAGCAATAGGCGTTTACCTTCTACACTCTCACAGCCATGTAATAAATGATAGTGTGTTAGACCCCTCTTAAAGATAATGGGGCGAACTCAGCTCTGTTACTTGAGTGCAGCAACTCCTACTGCCTCTGTAACTGAGAGTGGAACTTGGTCTAATCCAAAGAGTATATTGCAAATTGGTTGCCCTGGCAAATTATTATTCGTATTATTTTTATTACAGTAGCATCCACAGGGCCCTAATCAGGACTGGGTCCCAGTAGGGGCCAGGCACTATTTGAATACACTGGAAGAGACAATTCCTGCCATGAGTAGTTCATAATCTAATTTAGAAGAAAACAAAATAGGAACTGTAGTGGGGTTGTAATTTTAAACATCCTGATGATCAGAATATTTGAATGCAGTACAACATGAACCAGATTTTGCAACTCTCACCCACACTGATTGTCCCATTGGTAACTAAACCTTTTTTCTCTGACTGCCATACCTTTTCTCTGTCTTACATACCTAAAATTTTTGCTATTGCTGGAGCAGAGGTTATTCTCTTCTCCAGTTGTTGGTCTAACAATGATAGTCCATGGCCTCCACCCTCTACTTCCCACTAGACTAGACATGGGATGCAGATTATATGTGTAAACCAACATATATTTTCTGAATCCTGTATTCTCTTCATACATAAAAATGAATACCTTCTGTACACGCTAAGCCTCTCCGTGGCATGTTCACTTCTGTATTCTAGTCCAGTCTTCTGTAGCTATGCTCTAGAAGATCCAGATTCACAAAGGGAATGAGGTGTTGCAATGCCTAACTTTTAGGTGCCTAGAAAATCATTGGCCCTACAATGCAATCCACAAAGCCAGAGTTAAGCTCAACAGGAGATACCGAGGGAGTCCCATTGCAGAATATCTCACATTTCAGTGGTTAAGAACCTTCTCTTGAGAGGTGGGAGACTACTCGTCAAAGCCTTTCTCCCTTTCAGGTAGAGGGGGGAATTGAACCTGGGTCTTCTACATCCCAGGTGAGTGCTCTAACCATTGGTCTAAAACTTATAATGGGGGCACTGCCCTGAGATTTTGAATGAGACCTGATTAGTAGGTGGCCTCTGGCCATGCCTACTGGATCGGGGCCCGAGAATGAGGTAGGTGGAGGAGTGCCTCTCTTCCCCCAGTCTGTGGATTGCTCTGGGTTTTAGGTGAAGATAGGTGTCCAGACTCTTTGTGTGCATGTCCTGAGGCAGAAACATAGACTCCTAGGGAACGTTTACCCTGAACACTTAGGCTCTGAGTGAGTTTAGGTACCTACAGCGTCAGGTGGTAGCCGAGTGACAAGGTTTCAGTGCCTAAGTACCTTTGTGGATCTGGGCCTAATTGTCTATCACTATTAACTGTTTACTATCTATTAACAGAACAGCAAAGACTTCCGCTGATGGTTAACTAAATGATCTCTTTTGAGAACTTGGTGGTGTTGAGATCCCAGTCAAGATGGGGATCCAGTTGTGCTAGGCACTGTACAAACACAAACTGAAGTAGGGATAACGACTAGAGCGTGAATTACTCAAGGAAAAGAGATACACCCTATCCTCCATGAGCCTGCAACCAAATCTATCTTGAACTGCTGGGCATATGGACCTTATGTAACATCATGCTTGATGCTAAGGGTCCTAAGATCATGTCAGTTTTCCTATTTAAAACCCTCTAAAACAGAGAGGGTGATACTAATGTCCTTCTCTGTTCGTTCTGGAAACATATTTGTTCCTTACTGAGATAGATGCAAATCTTATTGCCACTGAATTGTAACTATCTTAGTCATTTTTTAAAAAATATAAAATTGCAAAAAAGCCACCTTGAAATATACATCCATTTTTCTAACTTAGAAAATACTTCTATTTATGGACATTTTGGAAGCAGTTGGTCTAAAGTGTGACCTTGTTGCTATCGGTTTATTTGAAAGGGGAAATTAATTTAAAGTGAATGCAAATTGGATTTTGAAAAACAGGTGAATGTGCACACATGGTTATCAAAACCTTCCGAAGCATAATTTTAGCAGTGTGACTGAGTGCTTGTTTGCAGCAGCTGGATTGGCATAAGAGGTCAGAGCCTTTCCAAACCTCCAGGTCTTTGATGCATTGTCTGAAGGACAATGAATACAATAAACTGTACTAGGTCCACAGAAATAATTATGCAGCCAGTCTGCCTGCAGGGCACCAGGGGAGAGCAGGATTTGAGTATCCTTCATTGCTCTCCCCTGCCCTCACCATCTGCTGTTTATATGGCATTCAATCTGTAGGCTGGGGACTGCAGCTCAGCTTCCACTTTTGCCTGTCTGCAGACTTGATTAGCTTTAAAGTCCAGGGTTTCATATGAGTTGCCTAGCCTGGCTGACCATTTCTGGTGGGAGAGTTGATGGTGGCAAGGGATGTTCTCCTTATTAGGACTGGGTGTGTACGAAGGAGCAACTGGTTAGGAAGATATTATGATCTTTTTCTTTTCTTTTCTTTTTTTTTGGTGAATGAGAGTAAATGATCAATATTGGCCTAACTGTGCTCCCCATTTCTTTTAAGGGAGATTTACCACTGGCTTTGGTAGAGAGAGGGCTGCTAAACTAATGCTGCAAAACTAATGTTTTGGAAAATCCTACCCTTAATTTTACCTACCCATTCTTCTTGAAAGGAACATACATCACCACTGTTAATGTGTGTCTTCTCTTAACAAGGGTGTGAGTCTCAGCTACCTCTTTGCATTATCTGAGTTTTATTCATTTTTGACAGCTACAACATCACATACATGAAGCCTGGAGATAAAATTACATCCTTTTCATTCTTCCACAACATCCAGTATTTCTAGGAGACCATGAGGCACAGGCCACGTCTACACTACGGGATAATATCGAATTAGCTAAAATCGGTTTTATAAAACTGATATTATAAATTCGATTTCATGCGGCCACACTAGGCACAGTAATTCGGCGTTGTGCTTCCATTGGTCGAGGCTAACGTCGATTTTCTGAAGCGTTTGCATTGTGGCGTGCTTCTCCTAGCTATCCCATAGTTCCTGCAGTTCTCCCCCGCCCCTTGGCAATTCTGGTTATTGAACTTATTGTCGCGGGTAGTCTGGGTAAATGTGTCATCATTCCTTCCTCCGGGAAAACAATCAGCTGACAATCCTTCGCGCCATTTTTCCTGGATTGCCCTGGCACTGCCATTAGCACGGAACCATTTGGGCCTTGTTAGCTTTTTTTTTTTCCGGCACCGTATGTGTACTGGATGCCACGGACAGGAGGCGATACTCCAGTGCTACACAGCAGCATTCACTTGCTTTTGCATGATAGCAAGATGGTACCGGTCGTTCTGTACCGTCTACTGCTGGAGAAAACTGGCAGTGAGATGACGGTTATCCTTCCCGCGTCGTACTGTGCCGCCGCTATCATGAGTGCCCTGAGCTGAAATCGGCGCGTGGGGCGCAACCGCAAAAGCCAAATTGGGATGACTCCTTGTGGACGGAGTCAATCCCTCCCTTATGGTTTCATAAAAAATAGAGTCAGTCCTGCCTAGATAAGGGGCAAGTGTATGAGATACCAGGTATCAGAGCACAGCTGCTACGCGTTTTCAGTATTCAAAGGGGGTCCCCCTGCAACAACCCCACCCGTTGTTCCCTCCTCCCCAAACCTTCCTGGGCTACCTGGCAGGTTTCCCCCCCCCATTTGTGTCATGAAGTTATAAAGAATGCAGGAATAAGAAAACAAGACTTGTAGTGAGATAAAATGAGGGAGGCAGCCTTCCCGGGCTATGGACAGTCCACGGTGCACTTTTCTTTGCACAGGAAAGGGGGGCTGATGAGCTCAGCCCCAGTTGCTATGATTGAAGACGGTTACCCAGCCGTTCTTGTACCATCTACTGGAGTAACTGGGAGTCATTCCATTTTTACCCAGCGCCCTCGGCCAGCCTCACCTGAGGCCAGCCGGAGCACTCACGGGCTGATGGCGACGACCAGATATCAGTCATAATTGCACCGTTTACACCGGGGAGGGGAGGAGAGCGGATACTGCCTCTTCACTCTGCAGCATCGCGCTCTCTACCAGCAGCCCATTCAGTACACATAGGGTTGACAATTGAAAGAAGTCAAGAAGGATTCTTTCGCCTTTCTTTACTGGGGTGGGTGGGGAAACTGAGGAGATATCCCTGAACCCGCCAGACACTGTGTGAACCTACAGATACTTGGGAGCTTCAGCCCCAAGAATGCAAATTACTTTTCAAAGACTGCTGTGGACGTGGGTAGCTGGAAGTCCTCAGTACCCCCTCCATCCATGAGTGTCCATTTGAGTCTCTGGTTTCCCGTTACGCTGTCACGTAGCGCTGGTATTCCTGGAGATTTTTTTCAGCTTATGGGCATTTCGTGTTCTGTAACGGAAGCTCTTGATACAACAGATTTGTCTCCCCATACGCGATCAGATCTATATTCTCCTGTACGGTCGTGCTGTGAGCTCTTTTTGGATTTGAGACTTGCATCGCCACCCGTGCGATCAGAGCTCCGCCAGGGCAAACAGGAAGTGTAATTTCAAAGTGTCGCGGGGCTTTTCCTTTACCTGCCCGCTGCATCCGAGTTCAGATTGCTGTCCAGAGGCGGTCAGTGGTGCACTGTGGGAACCGCGCCGGAGGCCAATAACGTCGATTTCCGTCCACACTAACTGTAATCCGATATGTTAATATTGAATTTAGCGCTACTCCTCTCGTCAGGGTGGAGTACAGAAATCGATTTAAAGAGCCCTTTATATCGCTATAAAGGGCATTGTAGTGTGGACGGGTACAGCGTTAAATCGAGTTAACGCTCTTTAAATCGATTTAAACGCGTAGTGTAGACCAGGCCACATTAACAACTGAGATGGCAGCTAATCTGGGGTGTGGTTTTTCAACTCTTCAGGAATCTTAAATGTAGGAGATGAAATAGTGCAGGGACAAATATATATTCCAAACTAGGAAGTCTGAAGGCTTTCTTGAAATCTTCAGCCTGAGCAGCCTGCTGTCATATAGTTGAGCTCTCGAAAGGCAGTAAGAGGTCTGAAATAACTAAACTTCTCTCCACTGAATTTACACATATCAGGAACCTTATCAACTGCTGGCAGACTGCAGGATTACATGTAAATTAAGCGTATCAAAGACTTGAATTTGATAGCCAAAATTAGGAACCAAGAATATTATTCTTGCATACTTGAAAGCCCTTCATAGTGGATTAGAAACAAGAGCCTACATCTTTTAATACTGGCTGAAAGTGGAGACATCTCTTCTGCTGCTACTGAATTTTAATACTATGTATTACTTTCCGAATGAGTAGCACTGTGGATTTTCTACTTTTTTGACAACTGCAGTGATTGGGGTTTACAATTGACATGTATATTTCAGGATCAACATGGAAACCATAGGGATGACTGATTATGCCTGAATTTGTGTAAGATTTAGGAAAATGTTGTTTTTAACTCAGAAGTGATTGAAATCTTCTAAAGTTTGGCACATTTTGCTATTTAAAATGGAAAACCAGTTTTTTAAAAGCCGTTTTCTCCTTTTCTTGAATTTTTATCCACCTGGTGTTACTTATACGCGTCACATTGGATATGACTTGGTAACTAATCATATATAACCACCTACACATGGGACTTCTTCTCCAGAATTCTTTTCTTTCTGGAAAGCAGATGCTAAGAAAAATCTCAGCAGTTTCTGCTGTTAAAGATCTGGGCTCCTTCCAGTTGCCAGTGTCAAGTGTTTAATCCGACTCAAAAGAAGCAATGAAAACTGAGTTGCAGTAGAACAAAGTGAAATTATACTAAGGATCTGCTAATATTAATACTGGAGATATACAGAATCTTTTATCTGGACTAAGCAATAATAGACATCTGACCCCAGAATGTTCTTGATTTTTCAAAAACCTGAAAAGAGGAAAAGTTGCTATAGCAAAGGTTTTATATTTGATATAAGGGAGGTGGTTTATTCCAGAGATCAAAGCAGCAGACAAGGACTTAAGACTCCTGGGATCAACTCCAGAGTCAGCCTATGACTCAATGTGTGACCTTGAGTAAGGCAATTAAATAAAAAATTTCAAACTTAGGTGCCTAATGTTAGGCACTTAATTCTATTTCTAAGCACCTACATAAGCTGAAATCAGCCTGCTTATTTGTGTGTCTAATTTTATGCACCTACATTGGAAAATTTGGTTTTTAGCTTCTCATTGGCTCAATTCACCCACTGGTAATGTGGATATAATCTGTATGTATAGTACTGGAATGTGAGACTGTGTGACTTCAGTATTTATGTTTGTTTGCACCATTCCTCAATGGATTTTAAAGCAGAGTATTAGGTCTAGGAAAGCTTCATAACATCATCTATTTACCTTTCTATCTTCCCCTCCAAAAGTCACCTATGGAATAGCTGATTTGAATAACCACGAGTGTTTTTGAGAGTGGCCCTCAGTGGGATCCACTGATGGTAAACTCTTCTTGTATCCTGTACGGTATTTAGGCCACAAGACAAAGCTGAGATTGATTCAGTTCCCACCTTATCCTCTTCACATGTGCTTCCTTTCCATAAGTCATGCTTTCACTTTTTTTGTAGCCTGGCAGCTGCAAAGGCTGGTTGCTAGGTGACAGCCTCCACAGCACAAAGAGCTCTCAGCTGGGGAGGTCAGGTCTGTCAGTTCCAAACAGCTGTGCAGAATTATTATTTGTCTTTCTCTTGTTTCTGCTAATCACAGGGAGCCAAATCAAAGTCAACTTTTAATAGAAATGAGAACGCCAGCGGATACTATTTCTGGCTTCTTAAACAACACCTCTCTCTTCCTGAGCCTTGGAAATGATTGTGTGGGGCAGCCGTGGCATGTTTGGCTAGGTAGAGAGCTGCAGGGATAAAATGAAAAGGGCTGATTCCTATTTTTGTGTCTTATCTGTTCTCTGGTCAGGTTTTCTAAACATTCCATCATTTTTGTTGCTCTCCTAAGGATTCTTTCCAATTTGTCCACATCTCTCTCAAAGTGTGGCACCCAAAAGTGGACAGAGTACTCCAGCTGAGGCCTCACCAGGGCAAAGTAGAGTGGAACAATTACCGTCCATTTCTCACATATGACACTCCTGTTCATACACCCCAGAATATTAGCTTTTTTAACAACTGCATCTGCAGTACTACTGCCCAGCCAGTTATTCCCCATTTTGTGTTTGTGCATTTGATGTTTTTCCTTCCCAAGTGTAGAACTTTGCATTTGTCTTTATTGAATTTCACCTTGTTGGTTTCAGACCAATTCTCTATTTTAGCAAGATCATTTTGAATTCTAATCCTGTCCTCCAAAAGTGCTCCCCCAGCTTGGTGTCTTCAGCAAATTTTATCAGCATCCTCTCCACTCCGTTATCCAAAACATTAATGAAAATTCATAAAGAATGGACTTTTTTTTCTTCCTACAAGAAAACCTTTATGATTTTAAGTTAGCAAAACTCCAGGGCTTTATTTCCAGGACATGTATTGGAGCTAGATTCTCCTTTCTGATTGGCAGATCATTTCTTTCTAAGCTATCTAGGCACTTATCCCACATTCCTCACCATCAGGGCTGGCTTTAGGCTGGTTCAACCGATTCCTCTGAATCAGCCCCCACACCTAAGAGGGCCCTGCAGCTGTCCACCCCGCCCCTGGCCCCAGCTCACTTCCCTCTCCTCCCCTGAATGCTCTGCTCCCTTCTCCTCCCCCTCCCCTGCTTCCCACGAATCAGATGTTCACGGGAAGCCTGGAAACAAGCAGGGGCAGGTAAGCTGGGGTGGGGGGGCGGGGGGAGGGGAGCGAGGAGGACTCCAGAGAGGCACAGCGTGGCCCAGTCCAGCCTCGGCTGAGCAGCTCCCTCCGGCCCTGGTCCCTCCGGCCTGGCCCCAGCCAAACGCCCCTAGTCACCATTGTCTCTGGGCTGCTTTTTCTAGACTATTTTCTGTTCTCAGTACATACACAAATTTCTTATGTTACTCCCAAATCTAATGTTAACTTCTTTCTTTCAGTAACTACATCATCATGCAGAGAAACTAATGATAAGAATAATCCTATAGTTTATGATTCAGGACATATACTGATTACCGATGGGATCTGGAAGGAATTTACCGCTCTGAGCAGCATTGCACAGAGACCTATGTGAGTTATTTGTGAGAGAAGGACTTTCTGCTTCTGAAACAACAGATTTTAGTTACTTACTGAGACAGGGTATTGACCTGGATGGACCAATGACTGATCCTCTGTGGCAAATCCTATGTAAGTATAACAGCCTAATCTCCTTGCCCTAATTGGAATTTTACGCTTAACTTCTTTGCACAACCAGGGGGAAAGAGGGAGAAGGAACTCCTAATAAACAATTTTAGACAGTTTGACAAGTGTATCCCATATTGAGAAAAATCCCTGTGTATAAACTCTCAGTGATTCTGTAGCTGTAGCCTCCTGGTTGTATGGAGGATTGAAAGATGTCACTTTTATTAGGGTGAGGCGATTACACACCACAGTGTCAATGGATCTGCCAAAACAGATGAGACCATTAGTTCATCAAGCCCCTCTTTTTGCCTCTGGCACTGGCCATTCCCTGTTACTTCAGTGGTAGACACCTCTTCAATAATGCAATTGAATTATGCAATGCTATATACAAAAGAGAGAAGACTCTCTTGACCCCTGTAGCAACCTACATTATGCCCTGAAACTTGAAATTTGCTAACTCCTATTGTTAGCTAGGCAAGTACAGCTTTTATATATGCAAAAAAGTCAATCAAACGGTGCTGCAGTCTCATTCTAAATAAGAACGGGAACTTTACATTATTCTGTTAACTCAGAAGAAGATAGCAATCCTCTTTCTTGAAATGTTACACATAATGGAGTTAGTTAGCCCCTTGAACTCATCATCTTCCACTCAATTATTCTTTAATATCCCAACTCTGGGTGGTATTTAAATGTAGAATCTTCAGGGCATCATCCAAAGCCTTCTGAAGCCAACAGAAAGACGTGTATTGACTTCAGTGGGTTTTGGATCAGGCCCATGTAGGGTGACCATTACACTCTGATTGCACAAAATTGGACTTTTGCTGTTTGAAAAGTGTACATAGCATCTTACTCTGATGTCCCATTTTTTTCCAGTGGGATAAGGGCAGAAGGCTGTGCCCAAGAAAAGAGCCCAAGACCATAATAAATGGTTATAACTAGTTAAGATCTGAATCATTAATGATGATGAGTTATAAACCCCTGTGAATAAGCGCATGCAGTAGGATTGTGGCAGGGCTTTGCATTGTTGAAAGGTGCTTTGCCATCATGTATAGTGTGTGCTCTTCAAACTTTAAGGGCCATATTTTCACAGCCCAGGCCCCTACTTGTGGGGACAAGTAATTTGACATATAATTACTAAGATTTGCACGCACAATTGATTTGCAGATGTCTTTTTCTCTTGCACTAGGAAACTGTGCCCACAAACAAGGATGTTGGCCCTTAGCTTGGCTGCAGACTTACCCCTAAATCTGAACGCAGTGTGTGCACTGCTTTACTAGCAACTGTGGTTAGCTGGCTATTTGGAAGGAATGTTAAATGCATGCGCCTCACTATTTCCGTTGCCAGAGCCTTTTGTTTCAGTTTATTTCTCACCACAGAAACTCTTTATTCCATACCCCCATTTCTTGTTGTAGTTCCAAGCCTTCTTGGATGCTCTTTGCTCGCCCTGTCACTACTAGACACTTTAGCTTGGTGTTACTTCTCAGAAGCATACGAACAAGGCTCTTTATCAAAGTTAGACTTCTATTTTTTTTCTCCAGAGTTCATTCTACATGTGCCATCCTTTGAATATTTGGATCCAAAATCCTAGTGCATTGAGTCAAATCCTCCTAGTATATAAAAGAGTTTGCATAAACAGAGCCTTGATTTCAATCCCACTCCAAGCCAGCTTGGTGTGGGAACTATTTAGACTCTCAAAGCATTAAACTTGTGCTGTTTTAAAACCAGATTTGATCATAGACCTTGACTGGTTAAACATTTGTGGCTTTTCATTCGGAATAATCCCAGCATCCTGCTGTGGCCGGCAGAGTGAGGACTGGAAAAGCTCCCTTTTGGCAAACTGTAATTTAAGAATCAGTGGTGACTGATTTAGTGAGAAATGGAGTTTTGCAGAGGATTATTGCTTGGTTGTGAAAATGCACATTGTCCCCGTGAGCTGCTTTTAGTTTTATTAATCTCACGCTGTGGGGAAAGAGACAAGTTCCTTGTGTCCAGCCAATCAGAAAATGGTTCTGTCCCAGAAGAGCTGTTCATGGTCCTGAATGTGGTTAATTTATTACATCAAGGAATCTCTGAGAAGTTTGCAGAGGAAAACAAACAAAAAATGACCAGCTTGATTATCCGATGCCTTATTTATGCATTCCCTTGGATGGTTAGTCTAATGATTTTGATAATTGTATCCTGTCACTTATTGAGACTAATAAAATTATAATTTTATGTGCCAGTGCACTGCAGCAGCACTCATGGGAAAGGCAGTAGAAGTGCTCATGGTGAATAAGAAAAACATTTTTTGCCCATTCTGACATTTACTTTTTCTAATTATTGGCTACTCACTTTAAAAAGGAAAATGTTCAGTTCTAAAAATGATGAGTAAAAAAATCACATGAAATCTCAAACTGAAAGCTCCCGATCCCCAGCACCTGCTTCACACAACACTTTCAGTGGAATGTGTCAGGAATACTGAGCAACCAGGAGCTTCAACAGCTCGCTTCAAGGCTGCTTTGCAGACCAGAGTTCTAGGGTTAGGGCTGTGTGTGTGTGTGTGGGGTGGGTCACGGGGTCACTCACCACACTGGCACCTCTTGCTGGGCGTTTCAGGAATTAGCTCAGTCCCAGCAGGTGCGCCCTTGAAGAAGTGAGGTTTTTTACCCATGAAAGCTTATGCCCAAATAAATCTGTTAGTTTTTAAGGTGCCACCGGACTCCTTGTTGTCCTTGGGTGGTGGTGGCTCTCTCATCCTCGCCTCCTCCTGCAGACCTGTTATGGCTCCTTTCTCCCAGCATCTGCTTCATGGCACAGCACTACGTCTGTGTCACCATCCAGTTCCCCCCCAGCTTCCAGGGGACTCCTCCAACAAGAGTCCACCAGCCACTCCTTGCAGCAGCTTGGCAGTCCACAGCCGGGCCACTCCTTCAGCGGCTAGTGAGGGGGGAAGGGCCAAGGCCTGCCCACTGCTCTGGTCCACATCCCAGGGACCCTGCAAACAGCAGCTTCCTGCTGCCTCTTCCTTCCAGCTCACTGTCTCTGTTCCCTGGGCCACTTCTCCGCAGCCTCAGTTCCTTCTGCTGCTGCCTCTGGCTCCATCTCCTTTGCCTTCTTCCCAGGGCCTCAAGCCTGTAAGTCCTGGCAGCCTCTGGCCTTTCTCATCCCCCACCCCCGCTTCCTTCCTCCCAGCATTTTTAGCCCCTGGCTAATTAGGCTGGCAGTTGTTTCTAGTTGTCAGGCAGGTACAGGTTATTCAGCCAGCCCCAATCCATTCCCCTTAATTGGGGCTAGCATGGCAGGGGGCTGATTAAACACTCCTGGCCCAGCACCCTGTCACTAGGGGAAATGAGGAGCAATACTCATCTAACCCCATCCCTCACTTCTTCATGCTCTTCTGGTTTATTGTGCACTGTCTGTCTTTACATGCCCTCATGTTAAACCAGTATTTGCTGATATATTTAATGATTTATAAGTGAGGCCTATTGCCTCAGCTCCAGGGTGTCATGCCAGCATTAAAAAGACAATTAAAATATTCATGTACATGGCTGCCGTGCGGAGGCCCATGGCTTAGTAGAGGCCTGGCCAGACAGAACAGTCTTGTATTGCTTTCTGAATCTCTCCAAACTGAAGCCCTGACAAGCCACCAGAGGTCTGGGACCTATACATGGAACATTTCCACCTCCATAGTCAGAGTGGCTGCTCTGTTCAAGAGGCCAGTTTCCTCATTGCGTGATAGCAGAAGCTTCTGTGTAGAGTGCATTGCAATAATCTAGGCTGGAGGTTACAAAGATTTGGGCCACTCTGGGAAAGCTTGCAGCAGAGAGGAATGAATAACACATATAGGCCCCTTGCCCATCCAAGGACTCAGATCCAATGGAGCAGTTTACACCTGCCCCAAATGTCTGTGAAAGGTAAACATAAGGGCAAGTTGCAGATACTGTCTCACTGGATTCGTCAGTGCTGTGTGTGTGAATGTCAGAGATGCTTGCAGCATCTTCCCATGACTGTTGGCTCGTCTAGTCTCACTGTTCACTCTGAAAGAAATGCAGAAGACAAACAAGCAGCATGAACAGTTAAAAGAATGTAGTTTTAAATTCTTTCCCTGGGAATAGTCCAAGGGGTTATCTGTAACAGAAGGGAGGAACTGTGAGGGAAACGTGGGCTAACTCCTCTGAAGTCAACGTTCAGCCACAGTCCTTGTTGGTGTTGGGGGTGAGGGATTGTGTATAACTGTCAGCAGCTCCCAGAGGCATTGTGTCTCCAGAAGGCAGTGCCTCCAGAATCACTGGGGCAGCATATATTGAGTCAGCTAGTGTGGAGGGGCATGGGAGGTCCTGGCCTTGTCCTCATGCCACCTTGCCTCCTTTACCAATGCTGTCAGCAGCCCCCACAGCTCGGCTAGATTCCTTTGGTCTTCACACACCAGGAATGCTGTGACTGGGATTGTGCACAGCCCTGATTGGACCCTGTTTTGGTTCTTATAATATACCTATCACAATAGCCTATGAGCAACTTCAAGAAGTGCTTTAAGTGGCATGACAAGCATCTGTCAGGTGTAGTTCTGTGCTTCTCCCTTTTTCTCTCTCAAGGGAAAATAATGAGAGAATTTCTTTTGTGCCACCTGAAGGGCTAGTCTGAGTCCACCTCGTGTTAAGCTACATCCTTAGCTAGTGTAAAATTACCATACATTGGATTTACATCAGCTGGGGATCAAGCGCTAAATTGTAATTCTGTTTTGCTCCTGTTAGCCCTGTAGTTAGGAGAAGAAGCTTCTTGTGCATCAGCAAGAGAATTGCTTACTGAGGCTATGTCTACACTACCGCAGTAAATTGAACTAAGCTAAGCAACTCCAGCTATGTGAATAACGTACCTGGAGTCGACGTACCTGAGGTCCAGTTACCGCGGGGTCTACACCATTGTAGGTCAATGAGAGAAAGTCTCTGGTCAACTTACCTTACCCTTGTCATTGGGGCTAGAGTACAGGGGTTGACTGGAGCGATCTGCAGCCGATTTGGCAGGTCTTTACTAGATCCTCTAAATCGACCAGCGATGGATCGATCTCAGAGCATCAGTCCTGGCTGTAGTGTAGACCTGCCCTAAGTTTTACAGGGCCAGTCAGTTATACCTGTACCATTCCTTTGAAGCCAATGGGGTTGCTGAAGTGATACGGAGGGCAGGATTAGAAGAAAATAAATTCCACAGGTGTAACTTAAGTTGCAGAAACTTTATTAGTGGTGCTGGTATGGAAGCAAAAAAGAACCCAGCTTGACCCTCAGATCCCAGGCTAAGTTTCCAGGACTGCCATTTAGAAAAAGAACATCTTTTTGTTAGTGGAGCATGTTGAGACACAATGAGCAAGAAAGTCCATAATGTCATTTTTGCAGAGGCAATTTTCAGCCTAAGGGCCAGACCCTCAACTTGTATAAGTCTGAGTAGTGCCACACAGAAGCCAGTGCAGTTTCCCTGATTTATACCAAATGATCTTGCCCTAAACATGTTCTTTTCACTGCCATAGCACTGTTCTTATCCTCCCCCCTTCAGACCCATCTCCCCCGCCCCTGCTCTGCTACTTGTCTACACAGCCCAAGTACTTACTGTTAAAAATATATTTAGAAACATTGTTTTGAGGGCTTTTAGCATGATACTGATAGCAGCATTATTCTGTTTGTCTCAACAATTATCCATTCTCCTTGTTAGGATAAATCTGGTATTTTGTCCACTTAGGCACCTGATTACTGCCTTGTAGAACAGTGCTGCTGTTCTTTTACTGCCAACTACCACAACCTAGCATTTGAGGGGGCTCAGAGTAAGAGGCCTTCATGTGTTTGTCCATGTCAAAGCTGCAAAGGAAAAGAAATATGGAAGTGGACATAAATCTAGCCTGATGGACCCAAACGTCTGTGCAGAATGATGTCGAAGTAACTGTATCCTTGTATAGCACTTTCCTTAACAGAACGGTAGCTTAGTTCTAGACAAGCTGAGGGTGCGAACCATTCATCACCTCTGTTGATATGTTAATCACACGTTGCCTTCAAAAGCCTGCCAGAGCATTGATGATGTAACCAAGCTACCAGCAAATCCTTTGTTTAGGCACTCGCTTCAGCACAGTGGAAAAGTAGAGCTGCTCAGGCTGGGGGCAAATGAATTGAATTTGTTAACAGAAAGGAGAGGCGCTCCTGCAAATAGCTTCTCCCTGTGTTTGCTTTACAAGGAACCTGTGTTCCTAGTTATCTTGTTTCCATTCTGTGTTTGCGCCTTTCACATGTATCTGAGATGGACTGTTGTTATCTGTTCAAATTGCTGCATATCTTGGTGGGGGCGGGGGAAACGGGACAGATTCAGATGTGCACAGAGAGCAGGTAGGTGGAGGGGACGCAATAGTGGCTTAATATTTGCCTTTGTGCTATCCTGATCCTTGCACAGCCTCTCTGCAGGGCCAATCGTCTTGTACTGAGTTAGAGCAATGCAGGGGCTGTGCTAGCTCACCCTAGCTGCAAATGACCTCAAGTGAGTGAAACCAAAGCCAAGGTATATTGTGGCACAGATACTTCCCAGTCACTCCTCCTTCACCCTGCTATATCAGCAAGAAGGAGGGGGAGTGGCTTAAAAGATCTTACATTGTCTCTATGGGTGTGTCTACACTGCAGTTAGACACCTGCAGCTGGCCCATACCATCTGACTTGGGCTCAGGCCAAGGGCTGTTTAACTGCAGTGTAGACATTCGGGGTCAGGCTGGAGCCTCGGCTCTGAGACCCCTGCAAGGTGGGAGGGTCAACCAGGTAAATCTCAAAAGGTTCAGCTGCTTGTTTCAGATAAACACCCAAATCTAACCAACTCATTGGAACCTCTTGCATCTGTAGAGTTGGGCTGCAACTCTTACCAGAGTAGCTCTGTACTTGCTATCGCTGTATGCGACTTGCTTCTGATAAGGGCAACAGTGTCCTGACCATCATTTTTCAGCCCTCCCCCTTCTGGAGGGAACCACATAGTGCACAAAGTGTGCAAAAGCAACAGAGAAATAAATGTATCTGAACCCACTGGATCCTTTTTAAAAGGATCCATTGAGGTTTGATTTGAGGTTTGGGGAGGTTTTCATGTTGCTCCAATTGGCTTGCTCATTTCTACTGCAGGAGGGCTGTCTGTAGTGTATCTGACATGATGGTTTTGTGATATAGTATGCACCAACTTGCTTGAATAAAACCAGAGCACTTAATCCACTATACCACGTAGCCACGCCAGAGAGTGTTTATTCACTGAATATAGAAAGAAAGCTCTTTGGGGCAGGGGACTGTCTTTTAATGTGTAGGTGCAGTGCCTACGATAATGGGGATAGGGCAATAGGTGCTATCACAGTATAAATAATAGTAAAAATATGTTTTGCACCTTAGTGGTTCATAAAAACACCCCAGGAGGCTAAACAGTGTTTGCCTGACTTACCCAAATAATAGCAGTGATCCAGATTCTGTTCTTTCTTACACTAGTTTTTATACAAAATATCTCCATTGACTATAATACACTGGAGGAACTAAGAGTGGAATTTGGCCCATTGATCTCAGCAGCACTGTTCAAATGTGTAAGTCGATAAAAGTTTGATCCATGGGGTAGCTAGTATATTGACTCCTCTGCTCTCTTTTCCCTTGGAATAACAAAGAAGACAGACATTTAAGTATTCAGGTTACCATTGCCACGGGCCTGGGATAATTTATGCTTTTTCATTGATTTGTTTTCACTTGTAAGCAGAGAAGTTATGGATTTTTGTAAGCTGCAAATAAGCCTGATTTTTACCAAGTGAGTGCATTTGCCTGTAGTAACAGAATAAAAGGAAAGCAGTGGAAAAGGGACCATGCCATTTTCTTGAGGACTGCAGGAGGGATTTTTAGTGCATCTGGAAGGCAGCCGTACAGAGAGAAAAATCTTTATAATTAAACTGGCACATGGCAAACTTGTATCAAAACTTGTGTCAAATTGGGCTCCAGTGCAATAGTCACAGGTGCGAAGCTGATGGATTTAAACTCAAAATTAGGGACTGTTTTGCTCAGTCTGGAGTCCTTCCCATCACTGTCCAGACAAGGTACAGAAGCAATTAACGAGCAGCCTAGTGAAGCTTTGCTGGCGGAGGAGAGCAGAGCCTGTGCCTGTGGAATTTGTGGGAGGTAAATGAAATCTTGGTAAAACAGAAAAGTTCTCAGAATCCAAATTTCATTGCAAGCTGGAAAATGGGTCCATTTGCAAGAAGATTTTGCTAAGTCATATAAGTAGTTTTCAAGTAATTTGTCAGATCTTTCCCTAAATGAGAACATATTCTTCGTTATCTATTAAATGAAATTCATAACAGTAGTGCTGAAATGTGCTTCACTGCTGTGGTGTGTGCGCTTAACTTCCATTCAAAAGAAACTTCATAGGCAAAGCATGTATTCTAACTAGGGCTGTCACTTAATCACACTTAACTCAAGCAACTGACGCAAAACAAATGAACAAAATTTTAAAAATTAGGCTCAAATAATTGAAATTTTAATTGCACTGTTAAACAATAATAGAATACCAATTTAAATTTATTATAAATATTGTGGATGTTTTTCTCATTTTCAAATATATTGATTTCAATTACAACACAGAATACAAAGTGTACAGTGCTCACTTTATATTATTTTTGTTACAAATATTTTCACTGTAAAAAAGATAAACAGAAGAAATGGTATTTTTTCAATTCACCTCATACAAATACTGTAGTGCAATCTCTTTATCATTAAAGTACAACTTACAAATGTAAAATTTTCTCACATAATTTGTAGAGCCTACAAGCCAACTCAGTCCTACTTCTTGTTCAGCCAATTGCTAAGACAAACAAATTTGTTTACATTTACAGGAGATAATGTTGCTTGCTTCATATTTACGTCACCTGAAAGTGAGAACAGGCATTTGCATGGTACTATTATAGCCGGCTTTGCAAGGTAGTTACATGCCAGATATGCTAAACATTTATATGCCCCTTCATGTTTTGACCACCATTCAGAGGACATGCTTCCATGCTGAATTTAAATTGGTATTCTATGATTGTTTAACTGTGCGATTAAAACTGCAATTAATTGCGATTATTTTTTAAAATCATTCGACAGCCCTAATTCTAACTTCATATGCCAAGTCCAGCTTTGGGGAAGGGGATGATAAATTAATCTTATGTTATCCCCAGAGACTCACTCTCAGAAAACCAGTCAGAAGGTGTGAACAACTGAAATAGCTGTTTGTCTCACCACCAGGCATACAGGAGAATTCATCACTGGAGAGAAGTAAGGATGAAAATAGATAGAGAAAAATGATACGGAACAATACAGTGGTATCACAGCATGATGTGTGGGGAAGGTCCTGTTCCCTACATCTTTTGCATTTTGTCTGCCACTGACAATTACAGATGTGAAACTGTAGGGAATGGGATGAATAAAATCCTGTTTTCATAGAAAATGGAAGAAAACTACCTAAATTGGAGCCAGTATTGCACATGGCACTCTTCTCTATACCTAGCAAACATCATAGTCGTCTTTCTGGTTTTTTGCACAGTGAAGTTATTATTGTACAAGCCCTTTTTCAGGAGCCACCTTTCGAGGCTGACAGTTTTGCTTGTTTAGTAAGACTGTTCTGGTGTCACTGGGAATCCACATACTTACTCAGTCCTTTACAGCCTGGATCTGGCTTGATGAATACCCTGGTCTTGCTATGTGATGATATCCTCCTAGCAATGGACAATAGCCAGAGGTACATGCTGAATCTTTTAGCTTTGCCATCAGCCTTTGATACTCTTGACTAACGATGAGGTTGTCAAGTATCAGAGGGGGAGCTGTGTTAATCTGGATCTGTAAAAAGCAACAATGAGTCCTGTGGCACCAGACGCATGAGGTTGTGTTAATTCACCTGTAACGACTTGGATGGATGGTATCACTTTTGAGTAGTTCCATCCATTCAAAGGGTGGTTTGGGGCTACCTTTCTCATTCTTTCCTGGTGGATTTGTCCCATGGGCCCTTCTCAAGGATTACTTTTGTCAGTCCTCCTTTTCAGTGGATACATAAGCCTGTGGTGACGAGGTAGGGAGGTGATTTGTGCTGCACTAGCATCATTAAGGTGGTGACATGCAGCTCTCTGCCTCAATTTAATTAAACTTAGTTGGTGGACTAAATAAAATGATGGGGTCTAAATTAGCTGTTACCACTCAAGAAAGAGATCTTGGAGTCATTGTGGATAGTTCTCTGAAAACATCCATTCAATGTGCAGCAGCAGTCAAAAAAGCAAACAGAATGTTGGGAATCATTAAGAAAGGGATAGATAATAAGACAGAAAATATCATGTTGCCTCTATATAAATCCATGGTGTGCCCACATCTTGAATACTGCATGCAAATGTGGTTGCCTCATCTCAAAAAAGATATATTGGGATTGGAAAAAGGGATTGGGATTTAGTCCACTTAGTTGGTGGACTAAATAAAATGATGGGGTCTAAATTAGCTGTTACCACTCAAGAAAGAGATCTTGGAGTCATTGTGGATAGTTCTCTGAAAACATCCATTCAATGTGCAGCAGTAGTCAAAAAAGCAAACAGAATGTTGGGAATCATTAAGAAAGGGATAGATAATAAGACAGAAAATATCATGTTGCCTCTATATAAATCCATGGTGTGCCCACATCTTGAATACTGCATGCAAATGTGGTTGCCCCATCTCAAAAAAGATATATTGGTTCAGAAAAGGGCAACAAAAATGACTAGGAGTATGGAATAGCTTTCATATGAGGAAAGATTAATAAGACTGGGACTTTTCAGCTTGGAAAAGAGACGACTAAGGGGGCATATGATAGAGGTCTATAAAATCATGACTGATGCGGAGAAAGTAAATAAGGAAGTATTATTTACTCCTTCTTGTAATACAAGAACTAGGGGCCACCAAATGAAATTCAGAGGCAGCAGGTTTAAAACAAACAAAAGAAAGCATTTTTTTCCACACCACACACAGTCAACCAGTGGAACTCTGTTCCAGAGGATGTTGTGAAGGCCAAGACTATAACAGGGTTCAAAAAAGAACTAGATAAGTTCATGGAGGATAGGTCCATCAATGGCTATTAGCTAGGATAGACAGGGATGGTGTCCCTAGCCTTTGTTTGCCAAAAGCTGGGAATGGGCTACAGGGGAGGGATCACTTGATGGTTACCTATTCTGTTCATTCCCTCTGGGGCACCTGGCATTGACCATTATCGGAAGACAGGATACTGGTCTAGATGGACCTTTGGTCTGACCCAGTTTGGCCATTTGTATGTTCTTATGACTATATTTGCTTTCCCATCACCTAGCTAAGAATGAGACTTGGATAGAGGGATCTGACTATAAAGCCCACTCAGACAAGACAGCAGTGCTGAGTAAGATGGTGGAAAAATATTCAGATGATGGTGGTTGGTTGCTGACCTAAGTGCTGAAGTATTTTATGCCAACCTTTTCTCAAGAGGTTACAGTATGTGATTTGGAATCCCAGGTGGCTTGTATGGCTGCCGGCTTCTGTTGGAGCTGGACCTCACTACACTTATCTGTCCCTTTGTAAGCTCTGAATTGAATCATTATGGTCATGCATTCTTCTTGGGAATCATTTTTAAATAAATACCGTGTGGATACTGCCTGTCGGGTATTGTGGGCTGAAGGGAACATACTGTATCAGTTATTTGACTTCATTTTTGCTTCTGGGTGGCGATTCAAGATGTTGACTTTGCTCTGCAAATCTCCATATGATTTGGGTTCTGGCTTTCTAAAAGTCCTTCTTTACCCCATGTGCTACTGTAGCAGCTGAAGTCAGCCAGGGTTCTTGAACTAATGGTCTCAATATCTCATAATTTGGCATTCTACATGGATGACCCTTGAATCTGGAACCTGACTCCCCCACTGGTCCGACAATGACTGAATCTGTCGACCTTTTGGGCATTGTGCAAAGCATCTCTTTTCTTCTGTGTTTGCCTGGAGAGGGTTGGGTGAGGAAAGGTAAGTTTTGCCCCTCAGAAGCAGCAAATGTGGATGCCTTTTTAATTAGGTTGTGCCTAAGGGTGCCTTTTGTAAAGCAATAAATAAATAAATAAATAACATGACAGCTATGTACTTATATTTCTCTTGCCAGGAAAAGAGGCTACAAACTCGTATATTACATTTAGCAGAAAAAGAAATGTTTCATTTGATAAATAACTGCAGCTGCATAAGTAAAGTATAATTTTTAAAATGGTTTTGGCACTTTCCCAGAGCTTTTCCAGCTCTTTAAATCATAACGAGTCATTAAAACCACCAGTGACTTCTCTAGACAGCCAAGCATACCCCCTGATCTGAGTTAATTTGATATCATAGTAGCTTAAATAGCTGCTTTAAACTCTGGTCTCTGAAGATTTCATGGTAGAACCATCCTGTGGTCAGATTCATCCCTTATGCTTTTAATCTTTGTATCATACTTTCTTCCAGAATGTGAAATGGTCTCAAAGAATGTGGGTGTATATGTATTTTTTAAAAGTTTATTAATCTGGATTATGTGCAAAGGTTGCAACCCAGTTATTATTCTGTGGCTTTATATTTTTCTTGCTGAACTATCAGAGTTTCGGGGCCAAGTCCCCTAGATCTGGTTAGATGATGATTGGGAATAAAACTAATTGCAAAGGTTGTTGCGTTTTTCATTAAATAATTACTCACAAAGTGTGCAATTCACCTCTATGCAGCAGCACACACAAGGATTAGACTCCACTTAAGTTTGATTTAGGAGCTCAAAATAAGTCTTATGTGGAACTTGTGCTAGTCTTCAGCAGGAGGGTGAGTTTTCTATTATTTGCCCAACTGTAGGCACAATACAGCAAAGCCTTCCTTAAATGAGTGAATAAATCTGTTGTAGTCAGTGTGGCGACTCATGTAAGTAAGGGTTGCAGGATCAGGTCTATTCTAAGTGAAGTGCATAAGGTTTGGCTCTGGCTGTTCTCTGTATTAAACCTGAATGGTATAAGGAGTTTGAAATGTTTGGAGTGGAAATTAGGAAGACAGGGGGTCTGGAATCAGTGTGGCTGCGATTAAGAACACATGGGCTGTGAGCCCCAAAATAAGAGATCAAATCCAGAGGCAGTACAGAACGACAGTAGGTCTCTGGGAGGAGTGCCTCCTGCCTAGTATACTAGGCTGGATTTCACAATTCCAGATAATACTTTTTAAAAAATTGTCACTTAACACGCATCATTGCAAACGTGAAACACAGCTGGGATCAGTACAAAAAGCATAATAAAATATGTATTTGTATAATGAAATATGTATTACAATGAATGCTACCACTGTAAGTGTGACCCTCCACAGAAACAAATCTGGCAGACTACAACTTCATTCTCCTGGTTTAAAGGAGCGAGAGACTCTTGCTGTCATCTAACGTGCCTTGGGATAAAAGACTTCATTGCATAGCACTGAACACTCTTACTGGATGTTTCAGGCTATGCTTATGAGGAGTATGTAGGGCCCTCTGATGCTTCTCCCACTGTGAAGAGGAGGGCTTTTTTATTCCCTCTGCAGATTCAGCAGCCACTGCAGGTCTCTCTTGGGTGCATTCTGCTTAACTCAGCAGCTCTCTCATTCTCAGTGAATTTCGTGTCAGAAGAATGACAGATGAGCAGACCAGGAACTGATGCCACCTCAGCGGAACGGACGAACTGCTGAACCAGCCTTGGAGCCACAAAGGTGTTCAGTGGGGTGAGGGTGGGCAGACAAGGACAAGGTGTTGTGAGCACACATATCCTGGTACTAAGAAATTAGAAACATTTTATACGATAGCCTTTTAGAGCAGGGGACATTGGCAGGGGAACGCTTTTTATGTCTCCATAGTCCCTACCAATATAAAAAAAAATAACAATGTCCCTTCTAGAAACAACCAGTCATCCCTTGGATTTGAGAAGCCCTGGTTTTAGAGAGACTGGCCCAAATTCTGACCTGATTTGCACCCATCCAGTCCCACTGGACTTGCATAGGGATGAATCAAGGCAATATAGGGCTTAATCTTGGAGGGTGCTGAGCAATACTGGATCATGCCAAGCACCCGCAATCCTCACTACTGGCTGGATGTGCTGTGTCACAGGATGCTGACACTGCAGAGGTTTCAAGGGCAGTGAGCCATAGTACTTCAATCAGAGTTAGGTGATTACTCAGCACCTTGCAGTTCTGAGCCCGTATATGGGAATGTAATGCAGACAGCAGAGCTAAACAAGTCCTAACTGGGAGTGAAACCTTGTATGATTATACAGCCATGTTTCTCAATGGGCTTTTAGGGGTCTAGCCATAAAACTGTCATAGCTATTAGTATTAAATCCCATTTCTGCTAACTAGTAGGGAAAGTTCTTCAGTCAGAAAAAAATCACTAATAAATCTGCTATCTGGCTTTGGTCACTCATTCTTTTTGATTGCTAACAGGTAGAATTTGCATGTCAAGATCCTCTGAATGATAACAGAGCGGTCTATCAAAGGAAACTTCTGAAATTAATCTGTAAATTTGGCTTTAAAATATGCAGTGCACTCCCATGTATAACTTAAGTGAGGAATGAGGAAGGACATTGGCAAATTTAGTAGAAAGATGGAGAGTCCCTTTTGTGCTTCTGTTGAAATCAATGGCAAAATTCTCATTGCTTTTGGCAGGAGCAGGAGCAGGATATTTGCATTTGTGAAGGCAAAGGAGGCTTTTCTGAGAACAGTCCGAGCAAATGGCTCTTTGAACCTTTCTTCTAGAATCACTTAAATCTCTAATTCTTCAGCACTATGGCTTGCTGCACTGGAAACCTTTTGCAGTGTCAGCATCCTCTGATACTGAATAGCCAGCCAATAATTACAGTCAGATTTGCCACAGCAAAGTACAAATCTGATTTGTGATGATGTGTAAATGTCAGAACACTATCTGTACAGTAGCCAAGGGCTGGATACATTGTAATTAAAAGCACTTAATTTCAGTTAATCTAAATTAAGAATATAATTTTTGCCTCCTCTTTACCCTCCCCCCGGCCCTCAAATTTCTTCAATGTGATTGTCACAGTTGTAAATAACTACTTCTATTAACCACCCGTTCTTTGGGGATAAACTGACTGAAGAGATTATCAGTTACATTAGTCATGGCAAAGGAAGACTGTCCATGTGTGTAGATGTGTATATAGGGAATTAGGTTGGACTAAACACCCTTTCCTCTGAGACTGCTGCAGAATGGCACTCCAGCCCCTGTGATGCCAGATAAGCTCTTGTTCAGAGGTGGCAGGGTTCTAAGCCTCTGAACTAGTGTTTTATGAGGACATGGGCATGTAGAACTGTAACGAAAGGTGCTATCAACAAAACAGGTCAGATATAATTTCAGCTATGCAGGGGAGGTGTCTTACACTGGGGTGGCCTGCTGGCTTGATCCTTGTCACTGTTTAGTAACATGAGAGCATCTGGGAAAAGGATCCATTTGTAATTTCTAATCTGGATCCCAACAAACGTCCATAATGACTTCCCTGCACCGTTGGGGAACCGAAGCTTTGCAGGAGCTTGGAGCTATGAGCTAGTGATGACATTCCTTTGGTGGAGGCATGCCAACATTTCCCACTGTTCCAATGACATCTGCCAATAAATCACTATAATCTTCTTTCTTTCAGATAGCTCCATCTCTGAAGGGGTTTTAGGGCCTCATCCAAAGCACGTTGAAATTTATGGACAGTCTTTCTGTTGACTTCAGTGGGCTTTGGCTCATGCCCTTAAGGAAATCAGGAATGTAACACACAGGAAGCTGATGAGGGCAACATTGACCAGAATTTAAAGTGATTGTGAGTAGCTATTGGAAGATGTCTGTGTCAGTGGCTCTCAAACTTTTGTACTGGTGACCCCTTTCACATAGCAAGCCTCTGAGTGCGACCCCCTTATAAATTAAGAACACTTCTTTATGTATTTAACACCATTATTAATGCTGGAGGCAAAGTGGTGTTTGGCATGGAGACTGACAGCTCACAACCCCCCATGTAATAACCTTGCGATCCCCTGAAGGGGTCCTGACCCCCAATTTGAGAGCCCCATGTCTATTGGAAGGAATCTTTTAGTTTTCTTTATTGCCATCAGAAAATAAAGCCCTGAATGCTTGCAAGAAATTAGACATCCTTCCAGGAATGGGTAAAAATTAGGCTTAGAAATGGACATATGTGCTTTAAATGTCTGTCCTAGCACCAGGGCTGAAAAATAGATGTTCTAAACCATTGTGAACGTTTTTCCCGAATAATCTGCACTGTTACTGCTAATAGGCATAAATCTTATTCATAATAGCTGCAGCTGAGATTTTCACTGAATCCATTGCTAATCCTATAAACTGTTGAGTCTGATAAAGTGGGTTGCTCTGGGCATTGCTAATTTTATTTTCATGCTCCTCTTTGCTACCATTCATTAACCTTAAAATATCAGGGTGGTCTGCCTCGCATAAACAATGGAAGAATAATACTACATTGCAACTGTAAGAAGATATACATTGTATTTGGATTGCATACTTCTTGTTTGTTCAGTGCCTAAAGCAAAAGAGAGAGATTTTAAATGCTACCGCAATATAAACGCATAATATATTAATAATATATTTTATTAAACTATTTGGATTATTTGTTTGTTATGCAGACTTTTAAAGCATCAGCCACCACAGTATTTTGCATTAGTCCTCTTCCTTACTTGCACATATCTATTTATTTTATTTATTAATTTTAAAGTATTTAGTGTCATGGTATCTAACCATTGTTTTGCATACAATTATATCAGCGACCCAAGATGGATAGCATAAAATTTAGGCCCAGTCCTGCAAAAATGTGTCCCTTGGTTGTAATGCTACTATTACTGAATTCAGCAAGAACTAAATTTGGACATTAGTGTGGACTATGGCAAATGTGTTGGAGAAGCTAACGATTGAGTAAGCATGTACTAGCCCTTCTCCCAGAGTGCTTCCTCCAAGTCAGAATGATGGGGCGCATTCGTGGGGCAGTGTGGAAAGGCTTGCGATACCATTGCTTCAAGTTTATCGGACTAGAGGTGTGGTTGGGCATGTTAAAGACAACTATGAAGACAAAGGTCCTGCCCCAAAGAGCGTACTTTCCAGATCCCCATACTTATATCTAGAATAGAATAGAATATCTGTTCTGGGAAGGGCTTGAAAAATGTACTTGATATTCGCTAACCTATGGTCTAATTCTACTAGCCAAGATGAAAAACATCAGTGTCATTTTGAACCTTCTGCCCCCTTCTGAAATAGCATTTAATGACATCATCACATAGCATTCCTTAAATAATGCAATAGCATACCTCTCAGGAACTGCCTCCAAAAGGGGCAGTGAGAGGAGGTAAGGTACTCCATCAGCCTGTGGATTTGAACCTGTATGCATTGGGAGAATTCTGCCCCTCATAAAGGAGCAGTTGTATTTCCTCCACACATGAAGCAGTTGAGAGGGAAAATGCTTTCAAAGCTCTCTTTGGCATGCTGTGGCTCCTGACAGGCACAGTCCAGCCCTCAGCAAAAGTCCTATGCAAAATATCCTGCACATGCATACACTGTGATATTCAATGTGCAGAACTTAGTTAAATCAAGACCAAAATTGACTGGAATTCTTCAAGGCACTTTTCCTGCAAGAGGACTGTTTCCCTGCCTGTTTTGTGAGTCAGGTGAGCTGTTCAGAAATAGAAGTTGCAAGAATTTTTCTTCCGTGGGAAAAGCATATGGGCCAAATCTCTGCTGGTGTAAACTGGTGCAACAGAGGATTTGACTCTGTATTTCATCATTCTCCTCATAGTATAAAATGGCTTGCTAGTTGTTGCTCAGAGTTTGAAAAACAAATAATCTTTAAACAGAGACCAAACCTGGAAAATATCAGGAGGGGGGTGACTTTGGGAGAAAGTGATGAGCAACTGAAAACAGGGGATTAGAATGGAAAAGCTCACCCAGCCTTAATGCATATGGGAGATTTTTTCACTCCTGCTATTATGAAGAATTAAGTAAACCTTGCAAACACAGCTAAGGGAAAAGGTAGATCAAAGTTTGGTTTTACCAACATTGGCAGTATCCTTTTCTTTTTTCTTGTGCTTGGTGAACTCCTGGTAACTTATTTGAGTTAAGTCTTAGCCCTGGTCTACACTGGGGGTGGGGGTGGAGATCGATCTAAGATACACAACTTCAGCCACCAGAATAGCGTAGCTGAAGTCTACGTATCTTAGGGTACGTCCAGACTACCCGCCTCAACGGTGGGTAGTGATCGATTTATCGGGGATCTATATATCGCGTCTCGTCTAGACGCAATATATCGATCCCCGAACATGCTCCTGTCAACTCTAGAACTCCACCAGAGTGAGCAGTGGTAGCGGAGTCAACGGGGGAGCTGCGGCCGTCTATCCCATGCTGTGAGGACGGGAGGTAAGTCAAAATAAGATACGTCGACTTCAGCTATGGTATTCCCATAGATGAAGTTGCGTATCGTACATCGACCTCCCCCTACTACAGTGTAGACCATGCCTAAGATTGACTTGCCTCGCATCCTCATGGTGCGAGGTCGACTGCCGCTGCTTCCCTGTCTACTCCGCTTCCACCTCTTGTCAGTGGTGGAGTTCTGGAGTTGAGGGCAGAGTGATCGGGGATGGATTTTATCACGTCTACACTAGACGCGATAAATCGATCCCTGATAGATCGATCAGTACCCGCCGATCTGGTGGGTAGTGAAGACTTGCCCTTAGTATGTCTACACTGCAATATGAAACCTGTGACACTGAGATTCGGCACCTGAGTCAATTGACTCGTGCTTGTGGGGCTTAGGCTGCGGAGTTAAAAAAAAAAAAATAGCAGTATAGCTGTTTCGGCTTGGGCTGGAGCCCATGAGGGGAGAGGGTCTCAGAGCCTGGGGTCCAGTCCATGCCCTAGGGTGACCAGATGTCTCTATTTTATAAAGACAGTCCTGATTTTTGGATCTTTTTCTTATATAGGCTCCTATTACCCCCCACTCGCTGTCCCGACTTTTCACACTTGCTGTCTGATCATCCTACCATGCCCAAATGTCAATTTTATAGCTTTGCAGTCCCAAGTCAGCGGACTTGAGCCAGCTATGACCACACTGTGGGTCTTTTATTGCCGTGTAGACTTGTACCTTAAAGGCTTAGGAATGATTACAATTGCAAATTTGACTCTGCTTACTAATGCTGCTGTCCGTTTAAACTGTAAGCTGGTATAATGATCACTGTGTGAGTGCTTCCACAGCTTCTGTATGTGCCATGTGCATAATAATGTAACACAACAGGTGACAATGGTGTATCTACAAAATCAGATCTAATCACACTAAAGCTCTTTCAAGAGAGAAACCTAAAGAAAAATGCTGCTATGAGTATTTTTTTCAAGCTTCTCTGCAAAAATATTTTCAAATAAGAAGTTAGGAGTTTGAATAAAAATTTAATAGTGCTCTAGGTATTAAAGTATGACTAAAATGTTACAGAGAAAACTACCGCTGATTAGCTGAAGTTAATTTGCTTCTTCAAACCTGCCAGTGCTTATTTTTCTCTTTATCCAAGAAAGTTTCCTTGGACCAAACACAAATAAAACAGAATGGAATGGATATTCTGTGGCGGACAGTGGCAACATATTTAGCTAGACTTCAAAGGGAAATCACTGGTGCATTTTTTTTAAATATTACTGCTGCATGTTTGAGCCCAGAGCAATACAGCAAAAGCAAAATGCTTGTTAAATCATTCTAGTGTGCTAATATCGTAGTGGATTTGATGTTCCAAGTACTGACTACACCAGCACGTTAATTGTCGGGACTTGGTGTTTTATGGATGGTGGTTTGTTTCTTTTCTCTAGTTACAGATGGTTACAGCCTCATGGTGTGAAGGAAAAAGGGAAGAAAATAAAAAGGCAGACAGCTTAGTACAGAGAAACTGAAGTGAAATACCATTGCATTCCCTATGGAAATGGGTATTTCTAGTTCAAAAATATTTTTACAGGATGACACAGAAGGCAATAGAAATGTATCTTACAAGCTGTGTCTGTGATGTGTCAGTGAGTTCAATGAAATGTCTGTGTTCCAATAGCCTGCTTATTCCTAACACACCTGATTTTCAGAGGTGGCTCTGTAGGTCCTGTGGAAGTCAATGGGAGCAGTGGACACTCTGCACCTCTGAAAAAGCAGGCCCATAGGGTCTACTCTGGGTGTTCATTAGTATGCAGGAGCAAAGTTGAAGTGTGCTGCTTTTCTGTAATGGTAAAAAAAAGTTTTCCAGAGGACAGGCTGATATTGCTGGACGACCTGTCAAAAATGATCAGAGTTGAAAGGGGGAAGAAGCAAGTGGAAACTATGAGGCATTTGACCCCCCAAAAATTTAAATGATGCAAAAATGCTGTTGGTATATTTAATTGGGATGTAAAGTCAAGTCAAAGGAATGAGATCGGGGATAAATTTAAGTGGAGTTGTACCAAAGGTGCTTTTACACTCGATGAGAACCTGGCCCTTTGTTTCATTTGTTTTCATCATTCTTCAGAAGCTTCTTGCTGTTTTTTGTGTATGTGCTTATGTGTGAGCCCTGTGTCTATAATAAACAGGCAGAAAGTCTAGCTTTCTTCCTGGCTTCTGTAATACAAGAAAACCACAAAATGGATCAATGTCTTTAACTGGTATTAAATGAGTCAGATGCTTAAATGGAGGGGTTTGTGTAATGCAGTGTTGTCATAGCCATGTTGGTCCCCAGATATTAGAGAGCTAAGGTGTGGGAAATAATGTGATTTTCTGAATATAGTTGTAGGACTAGATTCTGATCTCAGCTACTCTGATATCAATTCAGAGTAACTCCACTGAAGTCAGTGACTGTACCCTGGATTTTTACCGGAGTAACTGTGATGAGAATCTGGCTCCCAATCCATAAGAAACAAAAAGCACTTTCTGTCAATGCAAGAAAGAGCTACAAAAAGTCTATATATGTCCCTGGAAGAACAGCAACAAGGTGCAATACTGGGCTCATTAATGTCTCGCACTAACTTGCTGTTCAGAATAAGCAGCCCAGTGCTACCAGCAATGAGAGTGAAGTCCTGTGTGGGCAGATGCTAGACTTGTGTTCTTCACACCAGCAAAGAGGGTACGTTTATCATGAAAATGACACATTCAATCTAGAGGTTGGGGGGGATGGGAGAGAGACTGAGTGAATGATGTGCAGAGTAAGCTAATGAATTCATGCTGTAAACAAGGGGAAGAAAAATATTCAGATGCTTTTTTAAAACAACAATAATAATAACAATTCTGGAAGGAGATAAGCGACTAGCTCAGAAATGGCACACAAAGGGAAATGTTAATTGTAGCCATCCAAAGCTGGCAGACAATATGAGCTCATGTAATAACCTCTACACCTGTCTAACGAGTACAGGTGCTATGAAAGTCGGAGATTGTAAAGAAAATCAGTAAAATTCCCATTGATCACAGTGACTTATTATGATTATTTTGACTGAATAGCATGTGGGCAGAATTTTGAGAGACCTTCCAATTGTCTGAACAGTATAAAAAACATAGCTAGGAATAGTGATAAGAGGTAATAATTCCTTCATGTTTCAACAAGAAAAAGAAATGAAACATATCTCCTATTTTTAATGCATAATTTTGGAAATTCTCCCACTCCCTCTTCCCCAGTCCATCATGTAATATTTTGTGACTTGAAGAGAGACGCGAGGAAAGATGGAATAATAAAGAGGAGCATATTTTGCAGACACTTTTATGCCATTGTCTTGTGCTGGAACTGCAGCCAGCAGAGTGTGTCTTTTTTGTTTTTGAATACAATGATGCAGTTCATAGTGTACTGTCTTTTTAATACTATATCTGATTCCCTTTTCTCTTGTTACTTGGGGTAAAGGAAACAATGCAACAACAACCTTTTGCCTTCAGGAATCCCCTGAGTAATTTGACTGAATGTTGGGATCATCTCCAAATGAAATTTCTCTGTTACACGGCAGCAAGTGAACGTGATAGGATTATAAAACAAGGCTATTTTTCACTGTAGAAATGCTTGAACTCACTCCAGACAATTATGCAGCCTGCCATTTTACACATCGTCTGTTTCAGTCGTACTGCACCAATTATTCCATTAACATTACTGCATACTAAGCTACAACGTATCACTGGTCCTGTAGACACAGAGGGGATGGGACATATTTCAGAATAAAAAAAGACATTTGCATTTGAGAAACTTCAGGACACTTTTATCCATGGCCTGGCAGCATGTCTGTGCAAAGTATTTCTATCTCCTAGCCTGATTAGCGTTGTTAATTTCTATCCAGTGTGGTTTTTGCACATGACACAATAATGAATTCTCCCTTACTCTGTTGGCAGTTAGCTGAATTTAAAAGATCCAGTTTAATTAGAAGTATTTTAACAGCTTTATGTGAAGATTAACAGAAATTAGGTGGAAAAAAAGTCTTTCAGTACTAAGGATATATGAATTTTAGGGTGCCCACCCATCCCAAATTGGGCTGGACGGTCCCGAAAGCCAGAGTTGAAGTACCAGTCCCAGGCTGAATGACTCTAGGATACCATTTGTCCCGGATTCCTTGCAGCACCACTTCACACCTGCCTGAGGCTCAGGGGCAGCACCAGCCTCGTCCCAGTGGGAGTGGGGGGCTGAAGTGGGCCATAGCCCCTACTTGCCACAAGGCACTGCCCCTACTCCTCCTCTTCCCCCCCCAAGCTCCCGCCCCCTGAAAGCCAGAGTCAGCATGGTAAGGAGCTGTCCAGGGAGCCCGGGCCTCTGTGGGGAGCTTTGGATCCTCCCTCCACCTGGCCTGGGTGGCACACCCTTGGGGGGTGGAGACACAGCTGGGGGTTGCTCTCCCTGGGCAGCTCATACCATGGCCCAGCTCTGGCTTCTGGCCTGGCCAGGGGGCGAGGCCTCAAGGAGAAGAAGAGAAACTGGGGGTGGGAGCTTGGGGAAGAAGAGGCACAGAGGTGGGGCCACAGAGGGGGCTGTGCTCCTGCATGTGTCCTGCTTTTGCCTTTTGAAACGTTGGTCACGCTAATGAATTTGCTATAAATTGAGGCAAGCTTGCCAAACACAAAAACTAGGCTCAGAACTGTATTTAAGGAAGAAATTTAAATTCACTTGAAGAATGGCTAGATGGCAATTGTTGTTCTCTCCTACATTTAATGAAGTCTCTGGTACAATTTGATTTTTAAAAGAGTCTGTTTTGGCTGATCTCCCAAATTAACAGTGTCATGCAGATTGGTGTGAAAACTGAAATTTAACTAGTTAAAATATCTGTCCGAACCCTTTCAGCATATTTTAGCAAGAGAATAAGAGCAATTCTGCTTAAAAAGTCCATTAGCTACTGAACAGGCTGCCTATTTTTATACTCTTTAAGGATTAGGCTGACATCAGACCATAGGCTGCGAGTGAATTTAGACTGGGTCTGGGAAACACCAGGGTGTTTGAGGTGAATTGAAGATTATTTTTTTAAAGCAGGTTTGATTTAGGATTGTGTCCTTTCCTCCTAATGTCTATTGAAGCTAAAATATTATCAGTTTCTCAAGTTCCCCTTTGGTAAGAAGGCATTTTAGATTTTCTAAGTGTTGAACAGAATGAACAGGGAAGGGCAGACAACATGGATGCTTCTATTAATTGATTCTTGTACATGGTGCCTATAGCAGACACTACATTAGAAATTCCTAGGTAGTTAGAGAGTTAGATCCCCAATTCAGGAAAGCTGCAAACATCCCTGTTCAGGACATCACCCAAGTACATGCATAAGTCCAAATGAAGTCGATAGACTTGTCTAGGCTAGGGAGAAAAAGGTGCTTCTTTCAATCAGGCTATAGCGTGCATCTTCACTAAGGAAAATAGGGATGTGTTCTTACTATGTGTTAGCTAACATGGTAACTAACACAGGCAGTTGGTCATTTTCTCAGTGAAGATGCAATCGGGTCTAATCCTGCTGCCTTTGAAGTCAGTTGCAAAACTCTCATTGTTTTCAACAGAAGCAGGATCGGGCTCTCGATGTGAAACATGCTCCTGATGCAACAAAGACAATAATAATAATCACAGTGCCACGTCTGACATTGGTTTTTCCCCAGCACGTATTCTGGAAGAAAGTTACTGATGTCAGCAGGACTCACCACAGTGTGGTATTTAAAGAGAGACTGTCACACTGAGCAAAACATTTCCATATATCCTACAGAAACCAACATCTATTCACATTAAACAGTTGCCCTTAGCACTTTGCGTGATTATCCAAGATGTAAAAATTGCTGCAGGGCTAGCTGCTCCTCACACCCTCCCTTCTTCTCTTCTTAACCCACCTTGCAGAGAAGTTGTAGGGCCAGATCCTGCTCCCGTTTACACCTGTGTGGACCCCTCTTCATTTTGAGGCGGTTGCATGGGTGTGCTTGAAGGCAGCATTTGGCCTGTAATGGGCAATGTGGTGGTGTTTCCATGGTTACACACTACAGAGCTGCTGAGAAGAATGGGCTTGTTTGAACAGGAATAGATCCACTGAACTCACTGACAAAAATCACTGTCTTTTATCAAACGTGTCTCATTGCAAAAGCAGCTTAATGGCAACAGTCACTGATGGGGGGTTATGTAGAATATGCCCAGACTAAAATACCCAACCTACACGGTTAGGTGAAAGTACAACTGAAATGCTCCTAGGTAGTGGATTAACCCATTTGTACCCATAAACATTCAGGTGGGGTGTTCAGTACCTGGAGAACTGTGATATAATTACCTGGAGTAATTTAGAGGAAGACTATTCACCCAGTTCTGTCCACACGTAGAGGGGAGGAGCAGCTTCCAGAGGAAGGTTGACTGGCTGGCAGGAAATGTGCAGAACCTTGGCCCTGCCAGTCTCAGTGGTGCAGCATGGAAGGGGGAATAATATGGACCAGGTAGAGGGCTGGCCCAGTTTGCTTCTCCCCTGCAGCAAGTGGCAAACAGGGATCAAAGGGTGAGTCTCAGTTATAACTTGGTCCATGGTCTGGTCTTGGGCAAATGAAACTATGTGCTGCCTCTTACACTGTGCTAGTGATAAACCCACAATCTAGCCCTTAACCTCTCTGTGCCTCAATTTCCTCATCAGTAGAACAGGGATAATGTTCCCCTACCATATCTTACCGAGTGTGTTCGGGATTTGTTGGCTGGTGTTCATTCAGCACATGGAGGATCTGGAGTGCTATGTAATACTACCTATGTTCTTCTTTTAACAAGAAGATTAACTGTTTACCCGAATTGTCCATCATCAGTCAGCACCTTTGCCCTAGCATGAAAGAGAAACAAACCCACAGCTGTACAAAAGCCTTTTTTTTTTGCTTTTTCTGAAGCTTGCACAATGAGATCAGCTACAGCAATGGATTTTATGGACTCTTTGCTGGAAATCACATTAAATGGAAATATCAGCCCCACAATGTTTTCATCCCCAGCTTGGGCAGAGAGGAGATTCATTGTATCCTTGTTTTCATTGCCATCACTTCAAGCTGTGTCACTTGCTTTCGGCCACATACTTATGTCAGAAGCCTCTGATGTTGTTCTTTTATATTTCAAAACAACTTGTTCCCTTACAAGTGTGGGGAGGGGAGACAACCAGGAAGAACACTTGAAAAGGTGCCAGGATTCACTTAGTGTGCCAATTTGTGCTGGAAACTCCTCTTTCTCGCTGCTACAGCATGTCTCCTGCCCACCTCAGATTTCTGTTTTCATGGGCTCTGTCACTGGACCAGAGGTTTCTTTATAGTTAAAGCCCCGCGGATCTGTGGATGTCCACTTTGTAGCCACGGACTATGCTGGAAGATTGTGGATCAGATGCGATAAAAAAATTTGTATCTGTGCAGGGCTCTATTTATATGCTTGGGATGACTCTTGAATGATAGATGATGAATATAGACTTGCATATCTTTTCTGAATCATATATTCTTTTAAACATGAAAACAAGCTTCTTCTATATGTCCTAAACTCCTCTAGCATTCCAAACTGTCTTACCCATAGGCCACATGTGTATGGTATTGAGAGAGCAAACTAACCATTCTGACAGTGGATAATTGGATTTCTCTTGTTTTGGAGGCACCAAAAGTTCACCAGACACATTGAATTCAATTTCATGTAGATATTGAGCAGCTTGGCTAATGGCCAGGTTTCAATCTATTTTATTTAAAATTGATCCAGTGCCAGGACTTAAATACTAAAGGCCCTTTCGCAGAGTAACACTTGTTCATGCAAATAGTCTCAGTGACTTCAGCAAGCGTACCTGTATGAGTACTACCTATTGAGTGCAAGTAAATGTTGCAGAGTTGGTCCCGAGTAATAACTTGTGGCCCGATTTTGTTGTTCTTACTCCAACTGAGTCACTGTTTAGTCCACAAATAGTGAGTTCAATCCCTGAGGGGGCCATTTGGGACTGGTTCTGCTTTGAGCAGGGGGTTGGACTAGATGATCTGAGGTCCCTTCCAACTCTAATAATCTATGATTCTATGATTTTACTCATGAAATACACTACAGTTCAGCATGAGCAAGGGTGTCAGAATATGGTCCTTTAAAATCCATAGAATATTCTTTTATTTCATTTCCAATATGTGTTTTTATCACTGATTAAAACCCCCCCACAAAGATATATGATTGTTTTAGAAATATGCAGATATAATCTAAACATTCCATTGGTTAATAGACTCCCATAACATATCAAAGAAAACACTTAAACCACGCTGAATGAAAGTGGGAATCATAATATAAATTGCTAGAACTGCCAGATACTTTCCAGTTAAAATGAACCAGCCAAGAGGTAAAGAAAGAACTTAAAGACTAAATGATGTGCCCCAAAAGAAGACTATTTTTGTTACACCAAAATCCAGGCATAAATGAAAATTCGCACCCTGTAAATGTGAGAGGCTGAGATTTTTACTGCCTAATGTAAAAATACCCCAAAACTCCCACTTCAGGCTGTTTTAGGGGGAAAAGATTACAGTCTCTGAAATCAGAATGCAGGGACTACTTCCTCCCTATTTCCCCTAGTGCACACACTGCCCCAAAGGGGATAGGGAGAAGGCAGGACCACGATCCTGTCATATGGGTATTCCAGGCAAGCCTGGCACAGAAAAGAGGCCACGGTGTAGCGGCACGGATGTTCCTCCTGTGTGATGGGCACTTTGGGGAAGACATCCCCAGAGATAGGGGAACTGCACATAGCCCTTTAGCATTGGGTATGCACAGGTAACAGACATGAGCCCTTACGAACATGAATAGCTGATAACAGGTATGCATCAGCCTCTGCACTGACATAGTTTATAATTTACAGGCACACCTCTAGTTTTAAGGTCACAGTTAAATGTAACATCTCTGAACTGATTTCACTTCCTTATAACCACTCAATTCCTACATTTGTAACAGGTGTTTAAAGATGCTGTTATAAATTTCAAGTATTATTTATTTCTAACTTTAAAGATAAAGTATGAATTCTGGTTCCATTAAAGTCAGTGCGAGTTTTGCAATTGACTTCTGTAGAGGCAGGAGATCTCTCAAATGGTCCTAGCCTGCTCTCGTTGACTTCAGTGCAAGCAGGATCTGGCCCAAAGATTTAATTTCACCTATTTCCTAAAAAGGTATTTGTATTTTCATTTAGAATTTTCCATATGAAAAAAAGATTATTCCATTTTTCCATTGCCTAAACTTTGTGCACAGTGTTTTGCCTAATGGCAGATGAGTTAATCTGCTTTTGTAAATGTACATGTGGAATTTACTCTGTGTGTGTGTGTATATTTAAATTTAAAATGATTAAACCTAAACATCTCTGCTACTTAAGTGTAGGAAATAAAAATCTAATAAAATGTAAATCACTTTGTAATGTCTATTTTGGGTTTGTATTATATCTGTGGACTGTTTCAAAAATTATATTAAGTGCTTGCACATTCCACTGTCAACTTCTTCATTTTCCATTACATCATAATAACCCCTTAAATCTTCTAAAAGCTCTCTGTTTCTGAACAGGCACTCAGTGAGTTTGAGGAAAAGAGGAAGTGACACATTTAAACTCAGTTAGGTACTTACGGTATTCTCTGATATTCACTCTGACATCTGACCTTGCTAGGTCTCACTGTGGGTCTGGCATAACGAAAGAGCAAGTCTTTGCGTTTATTGTTTCTGTCCCATGCGCCTGGCTTTATTGATTGCACGCACACACAGTTGATTTAATTGTAGAGAGAAGCTCCCTTTGTAATTAGAACTTCGGTTTCCCACTTCTGAAATAAACACACTCCTATCAAACATAAAAGATGCTATTTCACAAACAAGGCCCTTAAGTCCTTGTTATACTTTACTCAAGCTTAGTTACATTGAGCCTCACACAGGCACCAGTCCATTCTCTTTATCTTCATCCCCTAATACCTAACTGACCAAGTGGTGAGAGAAGAGCTAAGTTTGCAGTCCTCTGAAATAAGCCATTACTCTTCAGCTAAGCTAACAATTTTGAGATGTTGAATTTCTTAACACTAATTAAAGCAGCTAGAGACCCTAGTTCTGCTCTCAGTAATACAATTTCACTTGCGTGCATTCATCTATAATTCTCTATTGCGTTAAAAGAGGTTCCCTTGAAAGACAAAAGGGGAAATTCTCCTCCTCTTCTGGCCATAAAGGACCTCAAATGATTAAAGATGTTTTCCAAATGGAAGACTGGTGACAGTCAGAGGAAAGTAGATGGATAGCTCAGAATAACATCTCTTTTGAAGTCCAGTTTCTCAGAACCCTCACAACTCTAGAGACATGGGGATTGCTGAATCTCCCTGAATGCCAAGATCTCCTTCCTTTCTTCCTTTTAAAGAATTCAACAGGAAAGATCTGAATGTGGGTGAGACCCTATAATTGAGGACCATCCCGAATAAAATTTGAAAAGGAAGAAGAAACCCATTACAAGGTCTTATACTTAGATGTGTGCAGACTCAACAAGTTAGTTAAGAGATTCTGCCTAATACCTCTTATGATAACAAGGTTCCCAAAATGATAGTTCTGTGCTATTCTAAAGTTTCTTTGCATCCGTACTTGGAGCACGCTGAAGACTTTATATGGCTCATATTCTCCTATGTTCATTATCTCAAATCAGGAAGAGATTGAAGCTTGGAGGCTGCTACGCAGAAATCCTAGACTTAAAGGTGGTGTTATAAATAATTGCGTGTTACAAGAACTGACCATTCATAGTATGTCAAGAACATTTTTGGCTCCACTGGTGAAGTATAAGAACCTCTGACAAAATAATATCTCCAGAATGAGAAGAAGATAAGAGTTCAGTTAATCCTCCCCTGTTATATATTCCTTTTCAAAGAGGTGTTACATCTAGCCACATTCATGTAAGACAGTATGGGGCAATTCAATACTGGAGATCTCTAACTAAAGTGCCAGCCATGACATCACTAGAGATTTATCACCTGCTACACAGCAAATTGTAAAAAGTGGATTTAAGAGAGAGAAATTGCCATTGCTGCTGATGTTTGTAATAGGTTCAGAATGACAGTGAGGTCACCCAATTAGTCATGCAGATAATCTGTATACCTCTGCAGAGTGCTAAAGGAAACAGGAGGTGCTGGTTAATCAGAAGCCCATTTTAAAGCACAGCAGGGCATTGCACTGGTAAATGACTCAGACTTTTAGATGAAACCACATTGTTAAAGCCAGGGAGGATATAAAGTAATGTAATGTTTAATGTTTCTCTTATTTTTTTCAATTGGTATTGAATTATAGTTTTAAAATACAAACTGCCATCTCCTGGAAGACAATAAAACATACCCCTTATACAGGTATAGCCTGTATTCTCTCCTGGTTTACCTCCCTTTGATGTTGTCATTAGAGACATTTGCATGTAATTCAGATGTTTACTGTTCCTTCCCCAAGTGAATTCACAAAACTCTGTTTATGACATCACCAGCAATTCCACAGCAGCAAAGTGTGAGGTTATGAAACCAACTGCAGAATAAACACCTGCCATCCTTATCATTCAACAGTATTTTAGGACAACCTGCCACTGGTACACATCTTGACAGGTGCTGATCACCTGCAACTCCTGTACTGAAATCAATATGAACCGAAGACACTCAGCCTCTGTTTAGGGGTCAGATCATCCCCTTCCACAATAAAACTTGCTGGAGTAGACTTTAGTTGAGGATCTCTCTTCAATAGTCACCTCACAGACATCCTACTCACATCATCACAGCAGGGAGAGGGGTTGCCTTGCCTCCCTTCAGAACAGGGTCTTGGGCTCCCCCCAAATCTGACAGATCTCCTTGCAGATCTCGCCAAGTGTTCCAAAGACTGACCCTTCCCTTGGCTCCCTGACAGCTCTCTATTGGAGCTGAACTACCAGGGATTCCCCTGGCCATAGTTGCCTCTGAAAGTCCCAGGCTGTAGTCTCTTTTCCAGGGAACTTACAAGGATCCAGGGGAGTAGAACTGGGAATGAGGGAGGAGCTGGGGCTAGAGATGGAGCTGGGCTGAGGGCAGAGAGGGAATGAGGGCAGAACTCGGCTGATAGTTGAACAGGGGGCAGAGAGGGGCTGGGGCTGGAGCTGGGCTGGGGGTGGAACGGGGCTGGTGATGCTTCCTTCCCATCGTACACCCCCCACTGGGGTATGCCCCACAGTTTGGGGATCTCTGGTTTAGATATAGACTTTTTATGCCAAAAGCCTTTCTTTGTGTGTTGGTCTCTGGAAAACCCACTTTGAACCAGTATATGCAGGTTTCCTACAGGATGGAACTCTCTATGGAAGTGTTTACAACCTAAGTGATTCACCTTAATCACTCCCCATTCTTTCTGGTTCCTGGAGGAGCTGTGGTAACCCTCTTTCCTGGAGTTGCATACAATCGCTGACCCACCATGATACATAAACTGAGTACAATATAGTCCCCAAAGATATTGCGTGAGATTGCAGTATCTCTCACTCCCTCAGTGCACAGAACTAAGGGGAGTGATCTGGGCCCTGATTTAATCCAATAACTGTTGCTGAGCATTTTCTCTGAGGAAGGAGAGCAGGACTGAGTCTCAATAAAATATGAATCTTATAAGCAAAGAACATTGTCATGCAAGGATGCCTATCAGCAGTGGTGCAAGTACGGCAGTTTGGTTTGGTTCGGTACGCCGTGCCAGTAAGATCTTTATAACCGGTGCTTCATACTGGAAAGACGCAGGAGGAACAGAACATGGGGCCAGCGGGCAGCTCCTCCAGCACGATTGTACGGCTCCCAACCCCATCACCCCCAGCCCTGTCCTCCGGTGGGACTGGCTGCTGTACCAGATCCCAGTGGCCCCACATTCTGCTCCTTTTGCTGCTGCAGTTCCAGAGAGCCCTGCAGTTCAGAAGTCACGGTAACGTGAGATGGATGTGGATCATGGGGAAGGGACCGGGAGAGCACTGGGGGCAGGGTGGGGAGGAGTCACCTGGACGTGTCATATGGAGAAATCATGTGCCCCCCTCCTTTGTGTCCCTCCCATGAGTACCAATAAGAAATGAATTCTACTTGCACCACTGCCTATCAGTAAAGAGCTAGGGAGATGTATTTGATACAGAGACCCAGCCAGCACAATTTTTTCTAAATGCAACTCTGTTGGGGGAAAAAATGAATATATTATTATTGACTCTTTAAAGGGACATGCCTCCAACAACAATTTGTTCCAAATTTTAGATTATGTAAAATCAAGTTTTTTTTAAAAAGCTCTCACAGAATCTGGACCAATAAAATGTTTCTATGAAATCCAACAGAAACAATTACTTTGTAATGAATAAACATTTGTACACAGGATTTGCAACCCAAACACTACAGTACTAAGACCTGGAGAGTGAAACTGATTATAAACAAAACTGGTAAGATTGATCTCATTCGCTTTTATTATCTAAACTGGGAGAAACACAAAGAGTAAATGTTTCTTTGCAGTATGATCTTTTTTAAAGTCAGCTGTGTCCTTTTAATCTAAATTTTGATGGAAGCATTATATGTATTGCTTTCCTTTAAAAACACACACACGAAAGCAAGTTATTTTTCTATTTGTTGCAGAATTCATTTTTACCTACAGCACAGAAAACCATTGAAATTTAATGTTAACAATAAAATCTTACTGGCCTCATGGCTTTTGATAGCATTGTCACTATTTCATTATAATGGAGTTATCAATATCAACGTTTTTCAGCTAGCAGCTTGGTCCTTAAACTAGCAAGCTGTTAACAGTTTTCTGCATCGTGCCTTAATAAATTCATAGCTAGCAGCATAAGGCAGCATTTAGAACAATTAATGATTTTCAAGATATCTGTTGGGATAAATTTTTGTTGGCATTTACTTTCTCCTGGGATTTCCATGGTGTTCTCGACTAATTATCAAATATAATCAGAACAACTGATTAAAGTAAACCTAAGTGGAAAGCAAACTTTATAAATGATTCACGCTGCTTGGCATACTAGGGACCTGAAATATTTATTAGTTTCACCAAGAAACTGAGATAAACAGGACATTGTAAAAAAGGAGACAATAAGATCCATAATGTGACTTTATCATTAAATGCAAAAAATAAAAATAGCATTAATGCAATTTAAAGGGTCTCTCGTGTGAGTCAGGAACAACCCTGCCTTGAGGGTGGGGTAGATCTACATTACCCATCACGAGCTTTAGGTGCAATTCAGAAAAGCAGAATTCATCCTGGAATTGCCAGGAGTGCAACATACACTATTGTTTGCCTGGCCAGGTATTCTGGTCTCATGTCCCTAGGGATGTCTTTTGTACCTGCGTGAGGTTGTAAGATCAAGCACTCAAAAGTCAGCAAATTTCAAAAGTTAAGGTTACCGAAAACAATTTCAACGTGGCCACATTGCACATCTGCTATATTTTAGGGCATACATTTATAACAAAGTTACTAGGTTGAGAGTTATATTTAATAAGTGATAGAGAAATAGGAAATACTACATCAGGAAATGGCAACCTTTGGCACATGGCCCGTAAGGGAAAGCCGCTGACGAGCAGGGATGGTTTGTTTACCTGCAGCATCCGCAGGTTCGGCCGATCACAGCTGCCACTCACCGGTCCAGGCCAAAGGGGGCTGTGGGAAGCAGCGGCCAGCACATTCCTCAGCCCACGCCGCTTCCTGCAGCCCCCATTGGCCTGGAATGGTGAACCACGGCCAGTGGGAGCGGCTATCGGCTGAACCTGCGGATGCTGCAGGTAAACAACCGTCCTGGCCCGCCAGTGGATTTCCCTGGCAGGCCGTGGGCCAAAGTTTGCCGATCCCTGTACTACATATTATAAGGGAATAGGTGAAACTTGGCTGCATTGGCATTGCATAGGAGTTAACTTTTGGAATCTCCTAACCTTATGAGACCTGGATCTTGCAACCTTAACATGGCATTAAGATAGATTTTTTTACAGTTAATTTCCTTTGAGTTTTTAAGGAAAAAATTAAAATAGGGGAAAAGGGAGTAAAAGCAAATGTAGAGGTAAATGGCTTATGCAATTTAGAAGCTCAACCAGTGGATCAGCTAAATTCTTTGTGCTGTACTGCCTCATCTTTCTCTCGCCTCCCTCTCTACCTAATTGCTAGTACAGGAATTAAAATGCACTGCAAGCTGACTCTGGGTAATGAGTTGCACGGGGAAATCAGCTCTCCATCCTGCTCTGAGCATGACCAAGGCCTCTGATTTTGTGCATGGTGTGAATATTCAATCGTGCTTCAGGTTGAATATCAGTCTATTACTTCCGAGTGGGTTTTTTTTCTTTTTGTGAGGAATGCTATAGCAAAAGTGTTTGGCTTGCAGGATGACATGAAGAGAGTAAAAGCAAGCTTGAACTTTCCCTAATCTCATCTGGAAGGCTTTGGCAACAATGCTTATAAATGGTTTGAATGAACCAGTACACTCTCATCTAGCTGCACAGTGCATCTATTTTTAAGTGTGCCCCTCAGACCTAAGTACATTTTCTATTGCACATACTCAATACTAAGTATTTGGACGATGATATCTGCATTAAATCAAACCCAATTATTTTCCAGCCAAGCAAAGACTCTAGGCCTTAATGAGGGCTATATTGTACCAAGTCTCAAGTTTCAAACACCATCCTTTTTTGCTGAAAACTGGTCTAAAAAGAATACAGTTACCATTTTCAACCTGGCTTTAATCAAACATGGGAGAAAGTGATTGCTGAGAATTTGCCAAGCAAATTCTACTTCAGATCAAAACCCACGACAGAAGATATTTGCCCTAAAGGTTAGTGTTTGGAAGCCGTGTGTGTGTGAAAATAGAAGCTTGTACTAGCAACTGCTTTGCAACTCTAACTACAGCAGTCTCCTGCTGTAATTAGATGTAATAACCAGTGTGCAATGCTGAATCTTATCAGAATAGCTGAAAGCCCTTTTTACCTTTGATTTTTTAGAGCTTGAAATTAACTTTTTCAGTCTAGTTCAAATAGATCAGTGGGCATAAATAGGGATGAACTATTCCAGGAAGTTGAACTTCAGTCTATCCAGTGCATTTTGTGGACCCTTCAAATGTACATGCAAACTATAAAGACTGCATCATGAATGACACAGACGTGCCAAAACAGGAGCCATCAGCTGCCAATCTGCAGCATTCTGTATAAAAACCACAGCAGACGTTAGAGCTGGCTGGAAAATTCTGATGACAAATGGAAATTGAATTTTTTGAAAATGTTTGAAATGTTTTCCCATTTCTAGCAGATGTATTGTCATGCTGCCGAGCTCACCCTCACTCCGAGCGGCTGCTGATGGCTACCCCAGTCCGACAATTTTGAGGGATGTTCTAATTTAGTTCTCTCCTTGCCTGCAAACTCCTTACCCAAAGGTGGCTAGTTTAGATGACTTTGGGAACATCTGGCCAACAAAGTTCCAATGTGAGGAAAAGGCAGAGAGTGAGAGAGAAAAGGAGCTAGAGCTGCCTTCATGATTCTCAGAGGGGCCCTAATCCCTTTATAAACAGGTTCATCCTGGAATCCTCACCACTTTATTTCTCTGTATTTTTGGTGTGCTACGGTCTCCCCAAGTCTCCCTGTTAACGTTTCTCCCTTTATAACAATAATAGTATTACTTTGCCCTTCATCCAAGTTCTCAAGGCATCTTGCAATGGTGGAAGAGTATCAGCATCCAGTTTTGCCTCAGAAGAACACCTGCCAATATGCCACAAGGCCAGGTGAAAAGAATGGCAGGGTGTTGATGACCAGTCTGAGTCTATAAGATTCTCTCCCAAGTGACCTCACGTACACATTTTCCACTAGTGGTTGCACAATGACGACTCCAATTAACTGCACTTAGAGATAACACAACAGTATTAGCACACATTACTGTGTAATTACCCCTGATTCCAGGGGAGTCTCCATGAACATAGTGATTTCGGTGTTACTGTGTAATCACATCCTGTATTTCACTGTAACTGTGCAATTAAGCTGTCACAACTCTAGCTGCAGACGCAGGAGCAAAAGAGAGCATCCATCTTTTAAAAGAGCACTATTGCTTGTGGTTCATATTGCAGCAGCACCTATGGGCCTCAATCCTGTTGAGGCTCCACTGTGTTAGGTGCCGGATGACACACAGGAAGCTAATATCCCTGTGTGGAGGATGTTGCAATCTAATATGGAACAAGACACAATTCCTATGTGTAACCAACACTAGAAGGGGAGTGGGTGAGGGAAGATGAGGCAGATGGTGCTAAGAGCACCTGGTTACAGGCTAGCTCTGTGTGCAACATGATTGTTCTGTAGAAAGGGTATAAAGTTACCAGCCTGCAAAGTAACAAGGACATCTAGCTGTTCACCTCATGGGGAGATATGATGAACTTTGTAACTCAGAAAGATTTTTCATAGCCCAGTTGAAATGAACAGGGTCATCAGTGTCTATGGGAGCTTTATGGAGATTGCTGGACTAGGTTCCAGACACTGGACTGCGCATCGCGAAGTCACGGGTGGGTTGGGAGAAGGGCACTCGGTTTAACAAAATGGCACCTGCTGACTTTTTTCACTCAAGATGGAAACTGCAGATAGCTTTGTGTGCCAATGTTGTATTAAAAGGCAGATTGTGGCTGGCCCATGTATCGGTGCCCATCGAGTGAGGAGCAGGGTGTAATGCCCCCATCTCCAGTGCAGGGGCCAGCCCCAGGTGCATTTCCTCTGTTCTGCTACGTATAGGTACTGCTCTTTCTCATAGTGTCTCCAGGGCACAAGCCACTCAAAGGCTTGTGAAATCAGAGCCATGCTCACAGAGCTGGCCAGCCATGGAGGAGAGCACATGCGGCATCCCTTAAAAGGAGGCACCGTGGGCATTCGCCTCCCATGGAAGAGTTCCAGGCATCGTCATGTCTTAGTAGACAAAATGTCTCCCTTGCTCCCATCATGGCTTCACTTTCTCACTATTGAGGGCTCTGTCTAAAAGGCATAATCTGGTTGTAGGTAGCCGTTGCTCTGAGTTACACTTGATGTGCACACCAGAAATGGAGGTGATCTTACAGACAGCAAGGAAGAAAACAATAGACAGTAGTTTCATCCCTTCATATTTTATTTTCCCATGGCCAGGCCAATCCTAGCCAGGCAAGGAAGCAAAAAACTGGGAAAACAACCTGATTCACCTTTATGTCCCTAGAGAGCACAACCCATTCTGGAACCAGAGAAGCCACTATGACATACTTCCCAGACCCAAATAGTGGGGTCTGTGACATCTTGTCTGGAACTCCCCCAAAGGCTGCACCCTGCATTTTTCTCCATTGCCTCCAGCAAGTGTTTTAATTTTGGGGCCAGCCAGCAAAGTACCTTGATTCAGTGTACAGATTGTTAATACCACCTCAGTCATCGGTGGAACAGTAGTGGGAATCACAGTTACCTGCCTATCAAAAACACTTTAATTAAAGACCATCTTCCACTGTGACAGTTCTTCACACTTCATTCCTCACAGGATGCTCTCCCGGCAACAGCCAGTGTGTTGCTTGCCCTGGGTTGTTTTATTTCCTAACTCCCGGATGTCCGTTTCCCTGATTGTATTTGTGGTCTGCAGCCCCCAAAGGTGATGCATTGCTTCCATTCCTCCCTGGCTCTGTAGGGCCACAAAAGCGAGATGGGAGTCTGGAGCATAATCTGTTGCCAGATGTTTCTATCAACCCATTTACGATGGCAAAATAGAGAGGTGAGATATTCAGGCTCTTATAAACATGACTGTTTCTGCTGTCCATTTTAGGCTTTCCTCTCTGTATCCCAGCATCCTTGTTATCTATAGCAAGGGAACACAATTTGCCTTAGGTCGGGAGGAAGTGATTACCTTCTGCTGTTGAATGGACCCTTTATCACTGAACTGTGGGGAGAGGGCAGTGCAGAATGGTCACCCTCATTTGAAATTCCCTTTTATGATCTTTAATTCACTGCCCATCACATGGTAACTACATGCTGACTCTTCCCATCCTGTCCCTTTGCTATCCCTCTCCTTGTTGGCTGTAGAGTGACCAGACAGCAAGCATGAAAAATCGGGATGGGGTGGGAGGTAATAGGAGCCTATATAAGAAAAAGACCCAAAAATTGGGACTGTCCCTATAAAATCAGGACCTCTAGTCACCCTAGTTGGCTGGGGTTCTATGGGAGAAGATGCGATCATGATGTGATATTGTCTTAGTGCACCACATTCGGGGCAGTCAAGCAGCAGGGAGCACAAGGAGGCACAATGTCTCCCAGAGGCAAAACCTGTCCTGGGGCAAATTCCCAACTCTAGGCCAGATTATGCTGAGCTCTTATCACAGAGCAGGATAGGAACTTTCCCCAAACTTGTCTGGCCTACAAAACGGCCAGGGAGAATTCCAGCCTCTATGCTTTGGGGCGGAGCCATTGCTCTGCTCTCCTCTCATACGTACATGCTGCACGCGGGAGGGAAGGGGGTGGGAAAAGCTGCACCTCACAAAGTAGTGTAGTAGGGAAGACACTGTCTCTGTGTGCCTGGGACCTGTGGGGGCACTTGGGTGGATGCTTCCTAATGGTGCCTCTGAGATGGCACTCCTCCATCTTGCCCCTTGTTATGGCCAGACCTCAATGGCACAGTTAAGCCATCAGTATTTGCACCCATTTTCAAACCTCATAGTCCCGATTTCATTCTCACAGGGTCCCATTTTGAGATCCGTGCTCTGCAAGGTGGTCCCTTTGATTCTGTGGGCTCTGCCTGAGAAGTATGGTTCTAATCAACACGAGTAAAGGGATCAATAACCTGTAAGGACCACACCTGCTTCTTATATGAAGGTAGCCCAAGAACATTTGTATCATTATGATGAGTAATGTAGCTTGTTCACTTCTACATAGATTGGAAAGGTCACACGTCATTGCATTTTGCAAAGTGATTGGGGTTTTTTTCTTTTTTTTTTAATTATAGTTTTATGCTTGATTTGCCTGGAGTACACAGTGTGTTGTGCAGCAGGCTTTCGAAATTAGTGCTGGGGGAAAAAAATAGAGAGGAGAGGCAGGCAGTACCCTCATGTGTCAATTAAAACTGAGTCACATTGGAATTAACAGTTAAAAATAACATGAATGACTTTGTTCTCTCTGTAGGTGACCTGTCTCCACGATTTCTTTGGGGATGATGATGTATTTATTGCCTGTGGTCCGGAAAAATTCCGCTATGCACAGGATGACTTTTCTCTGGATGAAAATGGTAATATCTCACTCACTGATCTCTACTCTGTCTACTTGGGCTTTTTTTTTCCTCCACCCCACCCCTGTTTGATTGAGGTTGCTTGTATTTTGTTGCTTTTTTTTTTTTAGCACAAGTAATTAACATCCTTTTGGCTTAATGGACATTCAGTGACTATTGTAATCTGATGGACATTGACTGATTTGCCACAAGGCAGAATAGGTGGACTCATTAAAGCCACTAATATTTTATACTCATTGGAAAGCAACATAATCTGTTAGCAAATGTCGTCCTAGTTATATGCATATGGTTGATTGTAGTACCAGTTACTCCATCCCCAAGTAATAAAAACAGACTCACAAAATGATCTCCACTCTTGTGTTTGAAAGACGTATATGTGTGTGTATGAAATGGGAGCTAAGGCAGTTATGAGCTAAGGTTCCCCCACTGTCTACAGTGGTTGGTTGTAAAGAGGAGTAAGAGTTGAAAAGGGGTGAACATTTTAGAGCATGCTATCCTTTTTGGGGGTGATCTATCATCACGAGTTGTCTCCAGTCTAACTGCAGCGCCACATTTATAGTGCTGTAGGTATCAATGAAGATATGAAATCTATGATATCAAGGAACATACACATCTTACTTGTAGGATTTACCCTAGCGGTCTCAGATGCTTGCAGTTATCCAGAGATTGCACATCTGTAGGGCCAAATTCTCTGCTGCTGTCAATTAGTGCAACTCCACCGACTTCTGCAGAGTTTTGTCCATTTATACGGGCAGAAAATTTGGTCCCTAGACTTCAGCTTGATGCTTCCCAAGACGCCCGAGGTATTTAGGTATCCTGTGTAACCTTAGTTATGAACTTTTATATGCTACAAATGCAACAAAGCATTAGCATCCAAACAGTGCTTTGCATTCAATATCAGCATGAGTCAAATGAGGTCTGTTCTTCTTGAAATCCAGGAGTTCACGCAGCTCTGAGGGAGCTCCGTACTGTAAAACAGCTTGGATGAAATCCTAGCAGAACAGCTTGAAAGAAGGCCGAACGTTTTGGTCCTGTGCCCCTGGATTCCGAACACTTTTCCAGTTTGGATGTCTTTTAACAAAAATAAGCCTGGTCTGATTTTCAGAGGCACATTTTCAGGTGCTCAGCAACTTCCAAAAGCAGACAGTGTTCCTTTTGCCCTCACCGTCTTCCCATTCTCCACCAGCATCCCTCTCTGTTATAAATCACACAACACAGGGATCCAGTATCATTGTGTTTCCTGATGTCTTGCAAATGAATGTCTTTCATTACAATATCTTTTGTCACGGGAATGTCTGCCTCCCCAGCTGGAAGATGGGCACTCAGATTGCTGGCCATTAGGTCCTGTCTGATGAGACATCAAGAGACAAGATGAGAAGTAGTACAAAAAAGGTGTATGTCATCTTTTCCCTCCAAAATGCCAGTCACAAGTTCATCCGTCGAGTTCCTGTTGCTGATACCCTGTAGTCATCCAGAATTGCCGTGTCTCTTGTGAACCCACTGATCTTGGCAGCAGCATCTTAGCCTGCAGGAGCCAGTCTTATAGCAAGCTAATTAAAAATTCTGGATGAAATCTTAGCTCTATTGAAGACAATGGGAGTTCTGCCATTGACTTCAGTGGGGTCAGGGTTTCATCCTCTCTCCATATATGTATCTGTCTAGATACATAGACGCACAATGGTTGCCTTTAAAATGTCAATATTTACCAATGGTTATCACACAGTGGCATATAAGATCCCTCATTATTTCCATTATCAATTATAGGAAAACACTGTTATCCTTTAATGGCAACCCCTTCCATCCCTTCCTTTGTTTATGTATATGAAATGGGGTATATATCAACTCAGCTATAACTATGGAGCCACAGTCAGTGCTTCTTTAATACCATCTATAAGATATCATATACTTTTAAAAACATTAAACCTTCCTATGCCTAATTTACAGGTTTTGCATGTTATGCATCTTATGGCATTAAAGAACAGAGCGAACAGGTTCATTGCTAACTCTAATTAGCCTTGTGTGATATCCCTGGAGCACAGTGCAAAGTACTGGCATAATTTCCTCTGTTATCATATTGCATGACCCAAAAGCAAACTTTCCAGCAAACTGTCTGGAAGAAAGAAAATGAGGCTGGCTGCCTCATTGCAAGCCAGAGGGAAAATTTAGGGCAATTACATTTTCATAGATATTCTGATATAGAAATAAATAAATAACATACATTTAGGTCAGACAACTTGTTTTCGGTTGACCAATCATTCATCTTCTGTGTGCTGCCTTATTTCATTTCCATTAGGAAATCCAGTCAAGGGGATTTTAAATTCAAACGAATGCTGGCTGAGCTGAGCTTTCCCCATGAAACACGGACTGTATGTGGGAATTTAAACTGGAAAACCACCGTAATGTCCATTTTTAAGGGTATCCATGTAGAAGATCCAGGTCTAAGGACACAGGGCTGAACTAATCAGCATTTAACAAAGGGGAAATCCTCTTCGTCTTATCTTCCCCCTATCTGGATGAAATGAATAACTTTAAGAAGTGAAGTACTTTTCCAGGTACCTCCCAGTTCAAGTGACTGCTGAGTTCAAGATTTGGAATGCTTGAAATCCTAGTTTCCATGAAGGTTTGTAGCATTTCTATGCCTCTTTGGAGCCTTTGTAAATGCTGTTTACATTTTTCTCTGAACCAGCGGATTTATTTTTTAAGAAAACACAGTTGGACTGTAATCTACTTGTGAGTGTCAGAGCGTGGGCAGAGTGCCCAGGAGACTTCATTTTTGTATATCTGCATATGGTGCAGCTCCCAAAAGACTGCAGCTTGGAGAAGTCACAGAAGAGGGTTTGTTCAGGCTGGGTGAAATTCTCTCTGGTGCAGATGGTCTGTGCACCACTTAAAGCCTTTAATGCAGGGTCATAAGTGAGGCTTAAGTGGTTCAATGAGGCTTGTGCTGGTTTTCTGCACCTGACTAAATGTCACTCATTGTCCATAGCTGTTACACATGGGCTGGTTAGTGTGGGCTGCATTTTATCACCTTTTACCCTGGCCTCAGCTGGCCAGGAGACATATTAATTAATTAATAGCTCATGCTCCAAAACGTCTGTTAGTCTATAAGGTGCCACAGGATTCTCTGCTGCTTATATTAATTGTTCTTTCTTCTGACTTTCCCACGGTGCACTCTGACCATTGTCAATATGCTACAGAGATTAATTAGTTAATGGACCCGATTCATCACTTAGGGTGAGCCAGTGGAAACCAGCACAGAGGAGGCTATAGGTCCATGCCAGTGGTAAGTTTGCCTGCAGTAAGAGCATAGAAGTGCAAACCACTTGCAACCCCACTCTGTCAGGGGAACGAAACTGACCTAGGCAGGCACTGAATCAGCACCTCTGACAAGTGAGCTCTGCTGGATTTTAACGCTGCCCTCCCCCAGGGCGAATCTGATAGCTGCGTGGGAATGCCAGCTGCCTCCTGTGCTCAGAGGTGTTGAATCTTCCCCAGTGTTTGTAAAGCAAATTGAAAATATGAAGTGCTGTGCTGTCTGGTATTTCTTTCATTAGATTTACAATACACCCTTGCACTCTCGGTGCTTTCCACAGGGTAAAGGGCCCCTAGCAATTAAAGTCAATAAGAGAACTAAATATGTGTGTCATTTATTTTATTAGAGTGCCGTGTAATGAAAGGGAATCCTCCGACCACTCCAGGCAGCAAGTCATCCCCAACCCCTCAGAAGAGCTCAGCAAAAAGTCCAGCCCCCATGCGCCGGAGCAAGTCTCCAGCCGATTCAGGTAACCATCAAGATGGTGAGTGATTGTTTTCCGGTGGATAAATATTGACTCCATCCACACAAGGAAACAAATGCCATGTGTCTTTCGATACAGTGACCTCAGGCATTTCCTGTTATTTTTATTTATTTGCATTTTGATAATGTCTAAAGATTCCAATTAAGATTAAGAGTCCATTATTGTAGCCCCTGTACAAACATGCAGTAAGATACAGCTCCTGCTCCAAACAGCTTACAGTCTTGAATAGACAAGACAATGAAGGTGAGAGAAATGGAATATTATTTATCCCCATTTTACAGATGGGGAACTGAGGCATAGCGAGATCCAGTTTTGTCAGATTAGGTGTTTTTTTCTCTTAGATGTACTTTAATTTAAAATAACCTCCTGTGCAATGTGAGTGTTAATAAGTATATAGTCTGGAAATATGCCTGTCTAATCCCTATTTAAGAAAACTAAGAACCTTGCCTTTGCAGAAGCTGGCCATAGACTCCTTAAAACGATACAGAGCCACCTGCCCAGAGCTGGAAGTAAATAAAATGGAAATCTTCATTTGCTACAGTAGCTTTTCATATTTCAGTAGTGTGGGATATGCCTCTGTCCCTCCAAGATAGAAACTGGCAGGTTGTCTAGCAACTGCCCATGTAGCACACCTTTGATAGGGATATATATGTACCTGGTGCAATTTGAAGCCAAGCCTGAACATTAAATCTCTGATAACTGATAATTGGTGAAATCAAATTATAGGAACAGTGGGCCTACGGTGTTAATATTATCCATCAGAACACTGCCTCCAGGAGATGCAGGGAATGGCCACTAATTAAAGTGGCAGACCTCCCTCAGAAGCAGGTCCCAAGGTGCCTGCCCAATCTAAATAGGGTTACCCAAAATGCCAGAGGGGAGCATGAAATCTTTCTACCCTCATAGCATACATGACCAGAATCATCATTCCTTCTCCCAGCCCCTTTATGCCTTGTAATTCAATGTGTGTGACTGGCCAAAAGAAAAATGACTACTGCATTGCATTGGAAATATCTTAGGCTTTTTGGAAATAAAGCTTTTAATAACCAGTTTTAATGATATTTTCCACAAGAAGCAGTTCATCTATTTTATTATGATGCTCTTAAAATACAGAAGAATACTAAGTTAAAATAGTGGACTAGTGTCAAAATTGTATGGTTTGAAAATTGTTTTGTCTCTAAAAGGTGATCCCAGATTATATTCCTTTCCTTCCTGATTCGTCATGTGCTTGTCTTAAAACGAGTTTTGTGTAGCCCATATCCTTGCTACAATCCCAAACACATACTATATTTGTCTAAGTGTATGGATGGCATGATCCAAAGCCTATTGTCAGAGGACGAACTCTGACTTCACTGGGCTTTGGATCAGGCCCTGAATGCATTATGGGATATTACTTAAGCCTTCCTCTAATGGATCAGGTATTAATCTCTTCCAGAACCAGAACTGTAGGCTATATACACAAACAGTCCAGCAACTTCTGTATTGCTGATATCCTACTTGATGAGCAACTCAGTATGAACAAAGCGGTGAATCATGGCTTTGCTGATGGGTCACACAGGGTACATGCAATCGTTTGTTTGCATTATATAAATCAGTAAGTAGGACATTTAGGACTGCTTATCGTTTCTGGATATGGCAGTAAATGGTCTGGAGGTAAGACCAAAAATGAAAGACAACTTTCAAGTAGATCCCTCTAATCCCTCTCGACAGTCACCCTTTAACATTTTCGTGTTCTCAGTATGGAAAGAAATGGTTGCCCGTTCTGTTTCATAAGAAAAAAAAATCAGTTGAACTTTTTGATGCTGTTAATGTAATCAGTAGATCCTTTGCTGTTTTGTCAGGATGCAGAGAAAAAGGAACACCATCTTGCCTTCCTGTTCCACTGAGTTTGTAATAAAGGCTCTGGCTTTACAGTGCTGACTAAGTCAGACTTTACACACACGGTACATGAGAGAGAACACTTTATTTCATAAACAATCACTAGGCTCAGATGGATCAAGAGACAAGCAAGATAAGCAAAAAATGATGCCGAATAAGGTCCTTCTTAATAAAAGATTTTGACCCATTTTTATGCAGTTCTCACATATTTTATCTGAGTAAAATGCAGAATGAATCTTTGCTTCAAGTAAGTTAATATTTCTACAGTTCATTAGACCTCCTATCCCTACTTGTAAAACTTGTTTCCTCTCTCATTCTTTTCATTATTCTCTTATTGGAAGTTGGAATTTCCCAGTGTCTAATCGATTCTGTTCTTTTATTCATACGTTCTTATACCCATGCTCATTATCACTGTATCTGAGCACCAGTATGATGCCCTCTGACATAGATGTAGACCTTAGCCACCTGAGCCCTAGTCATTACACTGATATTATGGTGATGAGCATGGTATAAGAACCTGTATAGAACAGAACATATTTCCTTGTGTTTATCGTCTTTATTATGCAATTTCTCTGCAAGACCAGATGGGAAAATTACATGTTATTCATCGTCAACAAAAATCAGAATGTACACAGCAGTGGATTTGCCTCTGGCCATCATTCAAAAGTGTTTACCTGAGCCCGCACCCTCAGACATACGACAATGTAAATCTTAAGGCAAATTCTGCCTCCAGTACTGTGGCTTATTTGTCAACAAGGAATGGTGTTTGCAGATATTGGACAAAAGGAATAGGATGTTTATACAGTACTGGTAGAGAGAACTGCCTCACTAGAGCTTTCTTGTGCTGATGGTCCTGATGATGCAGCTTTGATAGCCTGAAAATGTTGTCCACTTGCCCTACTGTAGGTTCCTAGAAACACTTTTGAGCTGTCTGTGTTGACAGATATAAAATATTCCCCACATTAAGGATTTGAAAGCATTTGTTACATATGAAGCAGTGGTGGTACATTGGATAATTCATAGGTATGGGAGTCTGGAGACCTGCGTTCTATTCCTGTCTTTGCCAGTGACTTAGTTTGTGACCTTGGGCACGTCACTTAACCTTTCCACTTCTTTGGAGGGTAGTGATACTTACGATCCTTGCATAGTGCTCTGAAATCCACAGATGAAAAACTCATAGAAAGCGTCACAGAAAAAGCTTTGAGATGGTTTTTGTCTCCGTATAATCGGAGAGCAGTATAGACAAAAACACTAAACTGGTCTCACAAGCTCAGAAAAGTCCCAGCGCTGGAATGACTGTGCATGGCATCCTTCATGTCCAAAAGCATCTTCTCCTTCTGTCCACTGGCCCATCATTTTTGTGCCTTCCTGCTGGGGTAACTGATTTATTGGCCTGCAGTCTCTAGGTCTCCCTCATTATCTTCCCCCAAACTCAAGGAGAGAGAACAAAGCTGAAGTTAAGCCCTTATTTGTCATTGACCTGAGACAACCCTGCAGTCTGTCCCATATTCACTACGGTCATGTATCCATTGTTATGCAGTAAATTGTCAGATTATGCAGGTGAATTGGGACCTATGTCATTCCTTCCTGGAGCACAATCAAACACTGGGTGCATATTTGCTATCTCAGCTCCAGTCGCTACGGTTAGAACTGCTTGTGGATTGCTGCATGTTAATAGTTAAGAAAATATAAAAAGGCAGGTATGTAAGGCTGTCTCTGAGTAACCTAATTATAGCCACTGTCAGCTTGCTGTGACTTGGAATGTACTGATTTATTCTGCTCTGCTTTGGGAATTTTTTATTATAGCAACTCTTGCAGAGTTTCACCCAGCTAGGTACACGATCAGATCTCATGCCCCACACCCACCCCTAAATTAACAATGATAAAAAAAATCCTTCAGTTGAACACTTGTCTTTAAAAACAAGCATCAGGCCTGTGCATGGAAGGGCCATGACCCCGATTGTGGCTGCTTGCTGCGACAATGATCCAGGCTACCTGGTCTTAGAAGTAGAACAGTTAGGGTGACCAGATAGCAAGTGTGAAAAACCAGGACAGGGGGTGGGGGGTAATAGGAGCCCATATAAACAAAAAAAAACCCAAATATCGGGACTGTCCCTATAAAATCGGGACATCTGGTCAGCCTAAGAATAGGAATTGCTGGCACGTTGTTGCCTTCTGCCCGAGGGAGTTTCTCTTCAGAAAACTCTGTCTCCTTCAGTCTAGACACACCCTGGATGCACCATGAAAGACTCAGTTCCCTCCAAAATGAGGGCTCTAGCTAGAGGCATCCAAATCCCACCTCCTCAACGTATCCTCCAAAAACGAGTTTGCCAATCTATAGGAAGAGGCCAAACTATTTTCTTAGCACACTCCTGCTCTCCCTTTATTTACCAGACATATTCAATCTTGTTTTGCCATTAACTGTAACAATAGCTACCTGAGCTGTCTTGGTTCCAGGCCGCTTCTTATTCATTGTAATGAGACTGTTTTCATTCTTTTGCAATAGCTCTGAGATGTTCAGTCTTTTGTGTGTGTCTGTAGTCACTGATGCCAGGAACTAGAACTAACATTCATTACAATAAGGAATTGCCTCAAAATATTCAGTAGTAACCAGCCATATTCCTTATGAACCAAGCTTTTCCTTTCCTCCAGAGGACAAATATTGGATTGTCACAGGGGCACGGGGTGTCTGAGAACCAATAATCACATTTTACCGATGAAAGCAAGCTTTGTATCTCCTAGGGTGTCCCTTCTTCCCTCTCACTGACAGAGTTGTGGACATTTAGCTTCTGAGTTCTGCCTGTGTCATTTCTCTTTTGATACAGTGGCTGTTCCCAGCATTGAGCGGACTGTTGCCATATGATGGGTCATTTCCCTCTAAGTCTCAGACTGAACTTCCTCGTTGCTTTGACGCTGCTGGTTTCTCACATATTATCGTGGCAACGTGAGCTAATCCATTGAATGTATCAAATTGTTAGCAGTTCAGAATGGACTTCTGTAGAAACTTTTTCCTTGTCCTTGTTTCCCGTGAGCCAGATGGCGTCCCAACCTTTCACCACAATCTTCCAAAAGTCTCCTAGATTGCTGTCCCTAGGTGAAGAGGGAGAGCAAGATTCATGGAGCTGATAAGAGCAAGTAGGTCTGGGACAGAAGTGAACGTAAGCTGGTACAATTCAGTAGGCCATACCGGCAAGAGCTGGTTCACCACCGACTATACCAGGAGGGGGTAGCTTTCCCAGCCTGACGATTTAAAGGGTTCAGGGCTCCTGGCAGTGGCCTGGGCCCTTTAAATCGCCACCAGAGCCCTGCTGTTGGAGCCTTGAGGTAGCAGTGGTGGCCGGGAGCTCTTTGGGTCCAGTTGTGATTTAAAGGTCCCAGGGTTCTGGCCACCACTACCGCAGCGGAGTCCCAGGTCCTTTAAATCACCGCCAGAGCCCTGCTCTCAGAGCCCAGGGGTAGTGGCAGCAACTGGGAGCCCCAGGTCCTTTCAATTGCTGGCCGAGCCTTCGGGCTCCCGGCCGCTGCTGCTACCCCAGGGCTCTGGCGGCGGGCCTCTGGCAGTGATTTAAAGGGCCCAGGACTCTGGCCGCCACTACCACAGTGGAGCCCTGGGTCCTTTAAATCACTGCAAGAGGCCCGGGGTTCCTGGCCACCGCTGCACATACCACTCCAGTGGTGAGTTAAAAGGCTGAGGGATTTAAAGGACCTGCCTCTTCTGGTTGAGGCCCCGCCCCTTCCAGTTGAGCACTGCCCTCCTGCTCAGGACTCTGACGTACCAATAAGTCCTTTAAGTTACTTTCACCCCTGGTCTGGGGTGGAGTCAAGTCTCTGTACCTCTGCTCCCAAAGCACCGACAAGCAGAAGTAAACTGGTGCAGGGAGAGTTTCAGGGACTAGTAAATTGCACCTGAAAAGAGTCTGCAGCAGGTTACTTTCCCGCTGGAGTAAGGGGGAGCAGGAAAGAAATTATAACTCAGGCCTTTACCTAAAGGTTCAGTCTAGCCCTCCATAATTCAAAAATTCAGAAAGGCCGATTCTATCCATCTCACTCATGCTGAGCAGTGCCTTACTGCCAAGAGAAGGTCCACTGGTTTCAATAGGACTGTTCTCATAGTAAGATATTATCCAGTATAAGGACAGCCCAATCTGACCCAAAGGTAAGTTTCCTTAGAATTTCTGTTTCCTTTCCCTATGCTATCTAGGTTGTAAGATATACATGGAATTAACAGATCTGGAACTCCAAATGCAGGGATCACAGGTGGCTAAACACCCAAGGCCTGACTGTGATCTCACGTACTTCACTATAAACTAGTGGATCCCATTGGGCCTTATGAAATGTCTCAAAGCAGTCTAAAGGGTCCAGAAAAGGGGATTAAACTGCCCTGGCAAAATAAGAGCTGACAAACAGCTGTCATAGTAGCTATATGCTGTTCTTGCTCCTGTCCCCTGGTTCAGGGAGCATGTTGGATGAAGGATGGGTAAGAGGGGCCATGGCCCTATTGTTTTCTAGTTCTTACATTCTGGCATAACAGCCCTCAAAAGGCTATTACATGCTGGTGCAATTTAGAGTAGCCCCCAGGTAGTTCTACATTATGCCAGTGGTCAGGCAGGCCCTGGGTATGGCAGGACTGGGGAGGCACAGAAGTGGCAGGAAAAGGAGAATGTGCAGTGTGGGCCAAATGATTTAAGCCAATGTAAAGCCAGCATAAGTAAGATCAAAATTGGGACAGCAGATCTTTAAAACCTCAAATAATTTAAAAACCAACAAAAACAGAGATAAATCTTAGGTAATGAGGTCAGGCGGAAAATGTTGTTTTGTCATTTATCATTTGTATTTATTTATTTTGAAAAATGTATTTAATCTATCAGTAACATTTACCAAACTCCCAGAAGTTCCTCCCCTAAACCATCGGCATTAAACCCATACGATAACTCAGATTTAGCAAGATATTTTTCGAATCAGAACTATAGTATGTATGAAGCAAAAAGCAAGAGGATGACCAAGGACAGGGTAGGCTCGTTACTCAATGAGGGTGGCGGGAGGGGCAGGGGAGAGAGCAATAACGGGCAATATGGAAATGACAGAGATGCTTAATGACTTCTTTGTTTCGGTTTTCATCAAGTAGGTTGGTGGTGTTTGGATGTCTAATGTAGTGATGCCAGTGAAAATGAGCTAGGATAAGTTAAAAATTACTTAGACAAGTTAGATGTCTTCAAGTCACCAGGACTTGATTAAATGCATCCCAGAACACTCAAGGAGCTGACTGAGGAGAAATCTCTGCCGTTAGCAATTGTATTTAAAAAGTCATGAAAGACGGGAGAGATTCCAGAAAGACTGGAAAGACTGGGGAAATATAGAGCCAATCTATAAAACGGGAAATAAGGACAACCCAGGGAATTACAGACCACTCAGTTTAACTTCTGTACCTGGAAACATAATGGAACAAATAATTAAGTAATCAATTTGCAAACATCTGGAAGATAATAAGGTGATAAGTAACAGTCAACATGGATTTGTCAAGAACAAATCCTGTCAAACCAACCTGACAGGGTAACAAGTCTTGTGGATGGAAGGATTAGGTAGATGTGGTATATCTTGACTTTAGTCAAGCTTTTGGTACTGTCTCACATGACCTTCTCATAAACAAACTAGGGAAATGCAACCTAAATGGAGCTACTATAAGGTGGGTGCGAAACTGGTTAGAAAACCATTCCCAGAGAGTAGTTATCAGTGGTTCACAGTCATGCTGGAAGAACATAATGAGTGGGGTCCCACAGTTCTGGGTCCAGTTCTGTTCAATGTCTTCATCAATGATTTAGATAATGGCATAGAGCAGTGGTTCTCACACTAGGGCTGCCGCTTGTTCAGGAAAAGACCCTGGCAGGCTTGGCTGGTTTGTTTACCTGCTGCATCTGCAGGTTTGGCCAATTGTGGCTCCCGCTGGCTGCGGTTCACTGCTCCAGGCCAATGGGGGCTTCAGGAAAGGCGGCCAGTATGTCCTCTCAGCCCGCTCCGCTTCCTGCAGCCCCTTGGCCTGGAGCAGCGAACCGCAGCCAGTGGGAGCTGCGATCGACCGAACCTTGGGACGTGTAGGTAAACATACTGGCCTGGCCCGCCAGGGGCTTTCCCTGTACAGGCAATGGCCCTAGTTTGAGAACCACTGCATAGAGTAGCTCTATAAAATTTGCAGATGATACCAAGTCGGAAGCTTGCAAGTGCTTTGGAGGATAAGACTATAATCAAAATGATCTGGACAAACTGCAGTAAATAGGATGAAATTTAATAAGGACAAATGCAAAGTACTTCATTAGGAAAGAACAATCAGATGCACAGATACAAAATGGGAAATGACTGCCTAGGAGGGAGTATTGCGGAAAGGGATCTGGGGTCATAGTGGAGCACAAGCTAAATATGAGCCACAGTGTAACACTGTTCCAAAAAGGGAACATCATTCTGGATGTATTAGCAGGAGTGTTGGCTGTAAGACACAAGAGTAATTCTCTCACTCTACTCTGCACTTAATTAGGCCTCAACTGGAGTATTCCTGGGCATCACATTTCAGGAAAGATGTGGAAAAATTGGAGAAAGTCCAGACAGGAGTAAAAAAATTATTAAAGGTCTAGAAAATATGACTATGAGGGAAGATTGAAAAATTGGGTTTGTTTAGTCTGGAAAAGGGAAGACTGAGAGGAGATATGAAACAGTTTTCAAGTACATAAAAGTGTTTACAAAGGAGGGAGAAAATTGTTCTTCTAACTGCTGAGGATAGGATAAGAAGCAATGGACTTAAATGCAGCAAGGGAGGTTTAGGTTGGACATTAGGAAAAACTTCCTGTCAGGGTGGTTAAGCACTGGAATAACTTGCCTAGGCAGGTTGTGGAGTCTCCATTACTGGAGATTTTTAAGAGCAGGTTAGACAAACACCTGAAGGGATGTCTAGAGATAGTACTTAGTCCTGCATGAATGAGGAGACTGGACTAGATGACCTCTCAAGGTCCCCTCCAGTCCTATGATTTGTTAAATCAATGTTTTATTTTCAGCTTGAAGAAATAATTCTGTCGTGCCTTTTCACTTTTCTGGAGTTTTTGCCTTTGGTAGAATCATATGAGTACTCTACACTATGGCTTATTCCGATTTACATAAACTGGTTTTGTAAAACAGATTGTATAAAGTCGAGCACATGTGGCACACTAAGCACATTAATTCGGCGGTGTGCATCCATGGTCAAGGCTAGCATCGATTTCTGGAGCGTTGCACGTTGGGTAGCTATTCTGTAGCTATCCATAGTTCCCGCAGTCTCCCCGCCCCTTAGAATTCTGGGTTGAGATCCCATGCCTGATGGGGCAAAAATCATTGTCGCAGGTGGTTCTGGGTAAATGTCGTCAGTCATTCTTCCTCTGGGAAGCAACGGCAGACAATCATTCGCGCCTTTTCCCCTGGATTGCCCTGGCAGACGCCATAGCATGGCAACCATGGAGCCGTTCAGCTTTTTTTTTACTGTCACCGTATGTGACTGGATGCCGCTGACAGGGGCGATACTGCAGCGCTACACAGCAGATTCATTTGCCTTTGCATGACAGCAGAGATGTTATCAGTCATTCTGTACTGTCTGCTGTGCCATTGTAAATTGGCAATGAGATGACGGCTATTGTTGTTCTGTACCATCTGCTGCTATCATGGGTGCCCCTGCTGAGGTCGGCTGGGGGCGCAAAGACAAAAATGGGAATGACTCTCCGAGTCAATCCCTCCTTTATGGTATCTAAAAAATGAGTCAGTCCTGCCTACAATATGGGGCAAGTGTACTAGAGAACCAGTTATCAGAGAGCACAGCTGCTCCATGTCAGATCCCACAGAAATGATGACTGCATGCCATTCACGGGGTTGTCCCTGCAACAACCCACCGTTGCTTCCTCCTCCCCCAACCTTCCTGGCGCTACCGTGGCAGTGTCCCCCCATTTGTGTGATGAAGTAATAAAGAATGCAGAAAAGAAACACTGACTTGTTAGTGAGATAAAAGGGGGGGAGGCAGCCTCCAGCTGCTATGATAGTCCAGGCAGGATATTAAGTGGTGTAGGGGAGAGGAGCCAGTATCTCACTGCTATGATATCCAGGCAGTACAGAACTTTCTTTACACATGAAAGGGAGGGGCTGATGGAGCTCAGCCCCAGTTGCTATGATGAGGACGGTTACCAGCCGTTCTGTACCATCTACTGGAGATGACCGGGAATCATTCCTATTTTTACCCAGGCGCCCCCGGCCGCCTCACCTGAGGCCAGCCAGGAGCACTCACGGGCTCATGACCAGGACGGCTATCAGTCTACCGCACTGTACCATCGCCACCGGGGGAGGGAGGAGAGAGAATGCTACTGTTTACTGCTGCAGCACCGTGTCTACCAGCAGATGCAGTATACATAGGGTGACATATAAAAAGTCAAGAAACGATTTTTCCCCTTTTCTATCACGGAGGGGAGGGGTGGTAAATTGATGGATAGACCCTGACCACCCCGGACAATGTGTTTGACCCTACAGGCATTGGGAGCTCAGCCAAGAATGCAAATGATTTTCAGAGACTGCAGGGCTGTGGGATAGCTGGAATCCTCGGTACCCCCTCCTTCCCTTCATGAGCATCCATTTGATTCTTTGGCTTTCCGTTACACATGTCACGCAGCGCTGTGCTGTGGACTCTGTTTCATAGCCGGGAGATTTTTTTCAAATGCTTTGTCATTTCGTCTTCTGTAATGGAGCTCTGATAGAACAGATTTGTCTCCCTATACACGTGATCAGATCCAGTATCTCCGTATGGCCATGCTGGAGCTCTTTTGGATTGGGACTGCATCACCACCTGTGCTGATCAGAGGTCCACGCTGGACACAAGAAAATGAAATTAAAAAAGTTCGCGGGCTTTCCTGTCTACCTGGCCACTGCATCCGAGTTCAGATTGCTGTCCAGAGCGGTCACAGTGGAGCACTGGTGGATACGCCTGGAGGCCATACCATCGATTTGCGGGCCGACACTAAACCCCTAATCCGATATGGTAATACGATTTTAGCGCTACTCCTCTCATTGGGGAGGAGTACAGAAACCGATTTAAAGAGCCCTTTATATCGATATAAAGGGCCTCGTTGTGTGGATGGGTACAGCGTTAAATCGGTTTAACACTGCTAAAATCGGTTTAAAGGCATAGTGTAGACCAGGACTGTGTGTCAGATCAGAGTTCAGTTGTACAAATATTTGTTCTGTGACGGGGGAGTCTTATGATTTTTTCAGCAAGAAATGATTAACATCAGCATGCCTTCAGTGACTCCCAGGGGAGATCAGCAGGACATTGAGTTTAAATTTAAATATGACCTTTTCTAGCTATAGTGTCTAGTGGCCTAGGATTGACTTTGGTTCAGGGAACCAATGAGCAGATCTGTTTCTGGACTTTAATGTCTTGCTTCTCTAATGGGATAGAGAGACAAACGCATTTCCACAAGGCAGCAACAATTAGCAGAACAGATACAGAACATCAATCACGCCTGACTGCAGACCTGACTCCCAAGGGTTATTTTAAATTAATGTGTTAAAAAGGCAGCAGAAGTCTTTGGGATTATGCACAATATTGCTCAAACCAGCCTGCTATCTATTTCCACTTCCACTTATGCTCCAGCTAGCCATCAAGCTACACTATATACCGTATAGAGATATTACATGCTAAAAGCTACGTTAAAAGAATGTTTAGATTTTAAAATCAAGCACTCAAAAGTCAGGAAATCTCTGATTTAAGGTTGCCTATGCAATCTTAATCCAGCCCCTTTTTGTGCATGCATTATGATAGTCTTTAATTACATGATCATACTATTTTTTCCATAGGACCCCTGCCTCCTTCAGTGTGAAAAATTGACAGTGATCACTGATAAGTAGCTATTTACTATTTACTTAGTATTATACAGCACTTTATGTTTAAAGCACAGCTCCCTCTGACTTCACTTGCAGCTTAAGTACTCAGCACTTCTGCAAATCAGACTCCAAGGCCTCAAGTCAGGCATCCAGAAAATGAGGAACACACAATTAGTGACCAGCCAGGGAAAATTTGGTTTAAGTGATTTCCCCAGCTTCATACAGGAACTCTGTGACAGAGGCAGAGGAGATAGAATCCAGTTCAGCAGAGTAGCAGTCAACTACCTTAACCATGAGACTGTCCTTTCTCTCCCTGCAGTCCCTGCCTCATTCACTGTCCACCTTCCATTTTCTGCAACAAATGAGGCAAGTGTCTTACAGATAATAGCCTCTTTTACTGCACAACCCTGATTCATCCCTAGAGCATAGTCCATCCTGTGCACTGAATGAAAAAATAATACGTAATCATGTAGTTAATGGCTGCATCAGAATGAATACTTGCAAGGGGGCTGAACTAAGATTGCACAGGCATATATAATATTTTATACATATAAACAATAAAGTCTTAATTTGTATTCAACCATTCATTAATTCTGAAAGTTGATTATAAAGTCTGGTTTTCCAGGAGCTATGTGAATAGGTGCTGCTGGTAATCTGTGATAGACAGGTAAGAGTAGGTGATCTGGCCTTAAACTCTAAACTCTTATGACTCTATACAGGGCCAGATCCCCAGCTAACATAAATCATCATAGCTGTCTTGACTTATAAAGAGCTATACCAGTTTGCCCAGTTAGGACAGTGGTGGGCAAGCTGCAGCCCATAGGCTGCATGTAGCCCATCAGGATAATCCGCTGGTGGGCCACGAGACAGTTTGTTTACATTGACCATCTGCAGGCACAGCTGCCCGCAGCTCCTAGTGGCTGCGGTTCGCAGTTCCCAGCCAATGGGATCTGTGCGAAGTGGTACAGGCCACAGAGGCATGCTCGCTGCCACTTCCCACAGCTCCCATTGGCCACGAACGGCGAACCGCGGCCACTGGGAGCTGCAGGCAGCCATGCCTGCGGATGGTCAATGTAAACAAACTGTCTTGTGGCTCGCCAGTGGATTACCCTGACGGGCTGCGTGCGGCCTGCAGGCTGCAGGTTGCCCACCCCTGAGTGAGGATCTGGCTCTAACACCTCACCATATGGTCCCATTTGAGTTCAGAAAAAAGTTTTTAAAGTATGATAATGAATGGGATTTTTACTACAAAGCAGAGAGAAAATCAGATCTATTTCCCAACAGTGCATGAATATCCCTATTGCTGTACATCAGTCTCACCAGACTGCTGACTAAATGTCCTTTTTTCACCAGTGCTCATCAGATATTAATAGCATTGCTCTAGCACTTATGTCTTATTGTATTAGGGAATTTCTCTCCTCGCTTGCAGCAATTACATATTTTTGCTGTCCATTGATGCCTGAACATTAGCAATTCTACCAGCTCTCTGCGAGAGGGAAAATGTTGACACTGCAAAGAAATCTAATTTTATTTCTTTGTGTGTGTTTCCTGTAAGGGGGGGTTTACTTTCTGTCTCAGGGTCAACGATAACAGTACAAAAAGAGACAATTTCAAAGTTAGAGTTGGATTTCCAGATAACACTGAGTATGTTAGAGCTATTTTACCCACTGGCTTACATAATAGAAAAGCCAAGGTCCCCTGCTAAACAAACCTGCCGGAGATCTAAAATCTATTTGTCTGAATTGTCTTCAGTTTATATTTTATGTTGTATAGTTAATAATCTAAACTTTTGTGCATCTACTCTAAACGCTAATCTGCTCAGCTTTCAAGTGTGAAGTAGAGTGAATGACCACGGCCAATAGGCAATCTATCCTATTTTCCAATATAGTTGACCAAAGTTCTTTTTTACTGTAGAATGGTTTGAAGTGAATTGTAAGGTCACTCCATTCCCCAGCTCTCTGCACACCAGTATTTTAATAGAAATCTCATTCTCAAATGGTACAAATTTGTAATGAAAAGAGAGGCTATTAATGGTGACCGGACCTCTCTACCTATCAGCCCCTCAGAGTATCATCAAATACAGAGATGAAATGATATTGACAAATGTATGTTACAAAAAGAAAGGGCCAAAGTCAGAAGCGAGTCAAATAGATCTACACTGATATGACACATACTTTCTTCTGGTCCCTACAGCATGAGTGTTGCACCAGTTTAGACACTCTTGGACTCACATCCACATGGTAACATGTAACTTACATTATCTCTAAATTTGATCCAAAGATATTTGCTAAAATTGGTATTAAAAAGCATCATAGATGAAGTGTAGATAGAGAAGATACCTGAGGCCATCTTAGACATGAAAGCAACTGCCCAGAAGTTAGTGGAGGGTCAGGAGAGTCTCAGAGACTAAGAATAAGATTGCTTCATTGGAGAATAAATTATTCTAGCATCTGACCAGAAATTCCAAAGAATTTACAATTCTAAATCTCAAAACTGAGGTGGGGGGTGGGGAAGCCATTGTGACTTTGCAGGAATGCAGCAGCAATGGGACTTCAAAGGCAGAATGTCAAGAAAGTTAGGAACCACAGAAGTAAAGAATTAGGCTAAAATGGGCTTAGGTGCACAAGTGGTATGAAAGGAGGAACAGGAGCCCTCCCCCAATCATTAAAGCAGTTTGTCAAAGCCTTTCACTGCTTCTTCCATATTGGATTGTTACTGGGGCCTAATTTAATCAGCTCCACCATTCAGTCAATAGGGGAGGGATCTTTTCCAATCTTTAGCTTTCATAGAATCATAGGGTTGGAAGGGACCTCAGAAGGTCATCTAGTCCAACCCCCTGACAGATTTTTACCTCAGTTCCCTAAATGGCCCCCTCAAGGATTGAGCTCACAACCCTGGGTTTAGCAGGCCAATACTCAAACCACAGATCTATCCCTTCCCCAATGGTGAAATAGCGCAGTAAAGATCCCTATGAGGCTGCTTGTTGCAGAAAGGTTCTCAGGATTTTATTTGTATTTTTAAAACACTAAGATTATAAAATGGTAATTGGGAACAAAAAACATTCAGCAAATATTTGAATGGCAAAACACAAAACCATGTAAAAAGGGATTCATTCTTAGCACAGCAGTTACACAAAACACCTTACTACACTAACAATATGAAATGAATGGAGGGAAACTATTGACAGAGGATGCTAATGGATTGAAACAATGAATGAAAGTTGTGGTGGAAACACAGTACCGGGATTGTTCCTCCTATGGAAATATGAAGACGAGGTGCCAAATTCTGGCTGGCAATCAGAGAGAGGCATAGTAGATTCTCAAACTTGTGCCTTTGGTTCAATGCTTTAAGGTGCTGAGCACACTGGCCCTAATCCAGCAAAACATGTAAGCACACAGGGCCTTATCCCACACCACTGAAATCAATGCAGAGCTTTGCCACTGACTTCAGTGAGGGCAGGATCAAGCGGAGACTTAACTTTACATATGTGAGCTGAATCCCGCTGAAGTCAACGGCAGAAGTTATGTGCTTGAAGTTAAGTATATGCGCCGGTGTTTTGCTAGATGGGAGCCATAGGCTGCAAAGTAGTACTAATCAGAAAGAGATCAGCCCTGTATATAGGCCTGGCAGTCTATTCCTACTGGGGCAAATCTTGAAGACTTTGCTCAGTTTTAAGTCAGTCCTTCTTCAGACTCAGGAGGAGTAGGCTAGAAAGTGGTAAAAACCGGATCCCAGAACTCTGCATTCTGTCCAGGAGCAGAAATAACCATAAGGGTGACACGTTATGTGAGTAAACATCATGAAATGATGACTGCCTCGGAAGGAGTACTTCAGAAAAAGATCAGGGGGGAGAGGGAGGCTTGGTTTACAATGGATCTCAAACTAAATATGAGTCAACAGTGTAATGTTGTTGCCAAAAAAGAAAGCAATTGTTTTGGGATGTATCCAAAGGAGAGTTGTAAGCAAGAAGTAATTCTTCCATTCTACTTAGCGCTGATCCAGCCTCAGCTGAAATACTGTGTCCAGTTCTTTGCACTACACTTCAGGAAAGATGTGGACAAATTGGAGAAAGTCCAGAGGAAAGCAATAAAAATTATTAAAAGGTCTAGAAAACATGGCATACAAGGAAAGATTGAAAAAATGGGGTGGTTTAGTCTGGAGAAGAGAAGATGGGAGGAGGACATGATAACAGCCTTCAAGTATATAAAAGGCTGTTATAAAGAGGAGGGTGATAAATTTTGTTCTCCTTAATCACTGAGGACAGGACAAGAAGTAAAGGGCTCAAATTGCAGCAAGAGAGATTTAGGTGGGACATTAGGAAAAACTTTCTAACAGTAAGGGTAGTTAAGCCCTGGAACAAATTACCTAGGGAGGCTGTGAGAACAGATTAGACAAATACCCTGTCAGGGATGATCTAGATAATACTTAGTCCTGCCTCAGTGGAGGGGACTGGACTAGATGACCTACTGAGGTCTCTTCCAGTCATACATTTCTATGATTGTGAGGTCACTGTGTGTATATACTTATAGATTTAGGTCACAAATCCTATTTAGGCTGGCCCAGAACTGTTATATAGAGTTAGTATTGCATAAGTGAGACTCAGGCTATCTGTCCCTGCCCAGGCAAAACTCCAGATGACTTCATAGATGTAAGTAACACAGATATGGGGCCTAATTCTCATTTCTGCTGAGGCCCCTTCACATGGCTCTGAAGATATAGAGAAGTCTTAAACTGAGTATAAATGTCATTTTCTCCCACTTTAGGTACTTTGATACTATTTATCTAAACATTATTTTTCACTCCTTTTTCTGATCATTAAAATTTGATACACCATATACCCTGCCAGCCACTGTTCACAATGTTATGCTTATAAATTGTATAGGCCTGATTTTCAGACAATTTAGGCACTCAAATTTATGCTCAATTACATGCCTCATTTGCACACACAGTTGCCATGATTTCATGCACTAATCCCAAGTGCCTAATTTTTGCCATCCTGGTATGCGTCTACTCGCAGCCCACATCTCCACTACTCGCCGGATCGGTGTGTAGTAATCGATCTATCGGGGATTGATTTATCGTGTCTTGTCTAATGCGATAAATCCATCCCTGAATTGACGCCTGTACTCCACCTTGGTAGGAGGAGTAAGCGGAGTCAACGGGGGAGCCGCGGCGGTCGACTTGCCGCCGTGAGGATGGCCAGATAAGTCGAACTAAGATACTTCGACTTCAGCTATGCGAATAGCGTAGCTGAAGTTGCATATCTTAGATCGACCCCCCGCCCAGTGTAGACCAGCCCGCAGTCACAGTAACTGTGGGCACAAATTAGGCACATACGTTTGCACACCCAAATAAGAAGACGACCAGTCCTAGTTTTGTACTTTTCTTTCCTTCTTTGTAAAACTTCAAATTAATAATAAAAAAAAATTGTTTGTTTGTTTTCTTCGCAAAGGAACATTCTGTTTAATGTATGTATATGGAACGTTAGCAATGTTTAATGCCATTTCAGAAAGCAATGATCAAAACATTTGATTTTTTAGTTTTGGGAATTGTACTGAAGGAATAAGCATCATGGATTGTTTTTTGGTATGATTTTATGTAGACTTGAATGGGAAATGTATATTTAATGCTTGTTTAAGTAACGTCTCCAGCCTACTATTTCTTGGCTTACTCAGAATTGAATGACCCTGAAAAATAATATACTTAGACATGGCCAGCTTGACTCTGAATTCTCTTCCACCAAAACCAATGGAGTTGCACCATTAAAAGCCATATGAACAAGAACAGGATCAGGGTCTGTCTTCCCGGAATTGAAGCACAGCATATAGAATCTAGTGAAAACATTACCAAATTCACATGAAGGAAACATATCCTTATGAAATATTTGCCATGACGCTTCATAATATTCAAAGTTATGCACTACTTTAAAGAACATCGCTGGCAGTAAGATTTTTGCTTTCCCTCTTCTCATTTTTGGTCACAGTGTTTTGTTTTGTTTGTTATTTGCTGTAATTTGGTGTTTACTTTTATTTATTTATTTACCCTATACATCCATAATAGCTGTCTCTGGCATGGACCGCAGCCGTTTCACTTTGATTAAATCCAGTTGCTAATAGGCTATATGAAGACAGCACAGACCAACCCGCCAACATTTTGTTCAGAGGTTAGGTTTAAATGAACTTATTTTAATGATTTATAAAAGTTGGGAAGATTTTTGTTTTGTTTATTGGTTACAAAAACCCAGAAGGCCAGGTTGTAGCTTCGACACATAGGCCAGTGCTGGGTGCAGAGCGAAGCTACCTTGCAGGGGAGCTACAGGAAATGTACTCTCATTACACAACTTTCAGGAGGGTACAGTATTCACTCCTCCATGCACTTGCCCACTCCCCAGCCCTGAGCAGTGGGCAAATAGGTGTAGCCATGTCTGTGCCCACGTCGTGGCTGGCACTTCAAGAGTCCTTAGCACTGAGTGCAGTTTGTGGGCTCATGAGACTAAGTTTTTATATACATTTTAAGCGAATGTATGAACTCATTGGATAATATTTAAAGTTTGCAATCTAGGCCACTGCAGACTTTGATTTTCACTGATAACTCAAAGTACTGCATCGTTTAAATGGCATTAAACTGCTTGAAAGTCTGGAAGTCTTACAGTGGATTTTTATAGTGGGATAATATTTATGAAGTAAAATATTGTCTCTCAGCTGTTGCAATGTCCTGTATTTAGAACTGCTGAATAATTATTTTGTTCTTTTGATTTTTTGTTCCCTGCCTGAATTATAGATGAAATAAACGGAAGCCTTTAGATGTTTGGTATGAATGTTTTCCGTCTCCCTGAAGTAGAGAAATAATCTGCTTCTTGCTTTTCTTTGTGAATTCATTGCTGACTTCTGTCTTATTTTATGACAGCAAATGGAACATCAAGCAGTCAGCTGTCTACACCCAAATCCAAGCAGTCTCCAATCTCCACACCTACCAGTCCAGGGAGCCTCCGTAAGCACAAGGTATTACGTTTCTTATACCTTACTAAAACTGTTCCTAGCTTCATATACCTAGATATAGAGACAAAATGGCTAAAACAACGCCACGTTCTTGGGTGGCATAACTCCGTGGGTTACACCATCAGAGAATCTGGCCCATTACCTAGAATCTTTCTGTTTTCAAAGACTAAAAATCCACCATGAGTACCTGTAAATGCACTTTATTGGCTAATAAGGCAGTATGTCAGTAGCGCTGACTTTGGGAAGCTTTTTACTGAATGTAACAGAAGTGAGGGCTGTTTCAGATGGTTGTTTCCTCTGCAGCTGTTTTTACCATTGGCCTTAGGAATGGCTTGTGTCTGTTCTCACATACAGTTAGTTTGGTATGTGTGGTTCTCTCCACGTTCCCCTGAACAACAGGAACAAGACCAACAAATCAAGGATTGGTATATCCCTGTGAACCTCTGCTGCAAGGACTAAATGAATAGAAGGAAATGCAAGGCACACAACTTTGGCTCCTCTCACTGTCCATCGGCACTCTCATCAACACTTGCACACTGCTCCTGCAAAAGCTAATGGAGAATCAGGATGGGTGTTACTTAGTTACACCAGAATTTCCTGTGGAACCACAGCTGAGATTCTCACTCTGTACATTCAACACAGAACAAAGCCCTTTATTTTCTAAGCACTTAACCCAGTACCTTTCACTAGCACTAAATTCACACAGTGCTGCATTTTCTTACCTGTCAATTCAAATTTCTAGTAGTTGTAAAATTTTAGGGCAAAACTCTAACCAGCGGTGAAGGTCTGTAATCTGCCATACAGGTTAAAACTAGACCCAAACTGCAAAATTCAGAACTGAGTCCAGATGAGAAGTTCCCTAAAGTTAGGGGACTGTTTGGATCTCAGCTGTTGGTTTGAACTTATTCTCAGTATCACATAGTTTGCATTAGACCGTCCTGCCGGACTACCAGTGCTATAGGTAGGAGTTCCGTGTGAGCTACTTAATAACAATATTTATGTTTGTAAAGTCCTTTCATTCTGAAAGGGTCCCAAATCTCTTTACAAATGTCATACTTTCAGCACCGCTGAAATACATCCACCTTTAGGTGGGTGGTGTATAACTCTGGGTGGGAGGGGAGAAGAGGAAATTACATTTTGGCAAAGATCTTGTGGCAAATTCCTGCTCTTACAAGTAGTGTCATGAAATCCTTAATGTCCCCATAGTAGAGATAAGATGTTGGTTTTAAGATCACATCCAAAACTGCATGGAACTCCGTTTATAACCCCCAGACAGATGAAGGGGCTGAACCAACCTTTCTGTGACTTAAACCCATGGCTCTGGGATGCAGTGGTAGGATGGGCTATAGGTCACTGATCCATGCCCTCTATTTCTGAGACAGAGAGAATGACCCTGGATATAGATCCCCAGTGTGGATCAGAGAGGATAATTGTGCCTTTAAACTGTATCACTCTGAAATAGTTTCTAGTGTAGTGATGTGCATATTCTTCAAGCAAACCCCTTTCTATCTTGAAAAGCCTAAAGTGCTGGCAACTCTACACAATGAAAGAAATGTGCATGTCTAAGTAGTGAACCTAATATTGCCTTATAAGGAAATTTAAAAAACAATAACATTAGGTCATGCTGTATTTTACAGGCTACGAATTACTGTGTAATTACATTCTGTGATAATTCCTTTCTGGTGCAATGACTGCTTTTCCCGGTAACATCCTCACATTTACCATGTCATCGGAAGGGCAGAAGGGAGTTTTGTTACATATCTGGGAATTTGTGCTGCTGTCATCTATAACCACAGGTGGATCTTTTGTTAAAGGGTCCCTCAGCACTCACAGTAACTGGTTCTGCTGCTCAGCCACCCTTTTGACTGCATCCAGTTTGTCTTTCCCACTGGCTTCCTCTGATCTCTTTTTGGGCTATGCTACCCCACAGACTGGGTATCCTCTTCTCTAGGGTGTCCTCACTCAATATAAAACACATGCTAATTGTTAATTTCAGAGGTGAAATCCTAGACCCATTGGAGTTAATGGAAGTTTTGCCATTGACTTCAATTGGATCAGGATTTCAACCTAGATCTTCCTTTGAAATAAACAGTCTTCTTCATTACCTGACTCTTCTGCTCTCCAGTCACAGGTGGTTTTCTTTATCTCTCTGATAGTCTCCAGCTCTCAGAGAGAGCCCTACAAAAGAATTAGGCAGTTACTTGGTTAAATTGCTGCTGTGCATTTTTTGAAATCAGAGGAATGTAAGGATTTTCCTACAAACTCTTTTTTTTGAAAACAGGTGGGTTTCTTAGTAGAGAATAACAATGATCAACATTCCTCATGCCTCCTTACTTCCTCATGGCTGAGGGCTAGTCTTAAGCTTCAGTATGCAACAAGATCAACATGGCAGAGGCAGTCACTAGTAATAGATATAACATTTTAATTGACCTTTGATAGCTTGGAGGGGTTAAGCTGGTGGCAATAAAGCACTTTGGGGTGAAATGTGGATGTATTCGGGAGCATGTTTCTTCAACAGGTTCGGATTTTCAGGTTTGTGTGGCCCCATTGCTAAAGGCCGGGAGCGAAGAAATGAAAAAAAAGTCCTTTTTTTAAAATTACAGACACCACCCTACTTTTGGCACTCGAATGTAATTGAATAAACAAATGTCCCTGGCAGTTTGAGTCTGCGTTCGAGGGGCTGAATGAAAACAAAACCTTGGAATAATCAGAAGACAATGAGGTCTGAAAATCAGCTTAGTCAGAATTTGACTAAGCCAATGAAAAGACTCCGATTGCTCATTATGGGCCAGACTGTGCAATCCTTACTCACTTTGAGTGGTGCATTATTTTTTGAGTAGTCCCTGTTTGAGGATTAGGGTGGTTGACTGAGGATCAAGATGAGTAATGGGATCAGAATCTGGCCTGTAGTAATTATGAGTCTGAATAAAAGCCCAGTGAAATCAATGGAAAGTCTCCCATTAACTTCAGTTGCTTTGATGAACTACATAGCATGTAGGACCTTAAGGCATGGCTTCTGGTTTGGGACAGTGGAGTTGTACCACCCGAGCAGGACTTCTCAGAGATCCCTACACCTTAGGCATATATAATATCCAGTGAAGCTGTGGAAGCCTGAGCTGGAGACCAGCATCTGAAAATCTTGGCACTTCGCATATTTCAGTCAGATCCTTAATGTTATTGTAATGTACATTGTTATGATGAAATGAGCATGTTCAGCATGGACTTCTAGGGCCTGATCCCAACCCCACTGAAGTCAATGAAAGGGTCCCATTGATGGCAGTGGATTTTGGATTAGGTCCTTAATACTAAATTTTTAGCCAGGCTGAGTCTGCTCTTTGAATTTGCATTCTCACTTTTTCACATGCAGCTTACTGTGGCTGCCAAAGTATGTGTGAGTCAATTTAGTGCATGCAAAAGGGCCTTTCCCTGTACATATGGGTGTTAGTACATACAAAACAAATGCACAGTCTCTTCTGCTGGTACAGTCGGATGTGAGTGCAAAGTGCAAGGCGTAGGCTTCAAAAGTAGCTCTTAGCAATTCCTATAGAATGCCTGATCTTTACTAGTGCTGTATGAATACTTCCTCAATCACACAATCCCTGTAGAAAATACCTCTTGCTGGTGAAAGTAGCAGGGGTTAAATAACAATCAGTCACTTGTCTCATGGGGGGCAGCTCCTGGCCCACAGCCTGTACACAGCAGTTGTTCATTTATTTTTCAGGTCTTCAAGGCTCCCTTTTATACCTCAGTAATCAAGGATATGAAAATACTTTTTTAATATTGTAGGCTTTGGGGTCCCCCCCACAGGCTTATAACTAAAATGATAAACTCACCTTGTTTAATGTTTTATTTATGTTTGTTGCTTAGTTGGCTCTGGACCATTCTAGTGAATTCCCATCGAAAATTTACAATTGACTGTGATTACTGAGGGCAGAGCTGATCAACAACAGGCTTCTCCACTGAATTAACTGTAGACGTGAATGTAACCTTTTAGAACTTTCATGTGTCATCGTTTCATTTCCAGGAGCTATTCTAGTGCTTGATAAAGAGCTTTATCTTTCCCTTTTATCTGTTCCCTTAAGAAATCCCCCATCCCAACCAATGTTTTGAGGCTTGAGGTGTGTATAGATCCCCCCCACCCCATAAAATTCTTTGTGCTTTGCTGTGTTTTGATAATAGGCCTTCTGTATGCACCACACAGCATTCAGTCAGGAACAAGCAGAGCTTTAGCCTTCTTTAGTGATAGTTTGAATACATGGATCCATATGGGACCTTTTAAGAGGTGGGACCAGATCAAAGCCTAAAATAGGAACTTTGGAGTTTATATCCAGAGCCAGGGCCAAATGTGGTAGCCTGGACTAATTTTGAAAGCCATCTAATAGTTCATGTATAATTATTATGGGCTTGCAATAAAGAACATCTGAAAGAGCGTGTAATATCCCTCTCACTGCTCTAGAGACAGCTGTTCTAAAGAAGTTGCATGGGGCAGCTGTCAAATAAAGGTAAAAGCAGCAAAGAGTCCTGTGGCACCTTATAGGCTAACAGACGTATTGGTGCATGACCTTTCGTGGGTGAATACCCACTTCATCGGATGCATGGGGTATTCACCCACGAAAGCTCATGCTCCAATACGTCTGTTAGTCTATAAGGTGCCACAGGACTCTTTGCTGCTTTTACAGATCCAGATTAAGACAGCTACCCCTCTGATAAATAAAGGTACGACTCTGGACCTAGATTGAAGCTGACCTGTATCACAAAAGATTCTATTGATTTGTGCAAAATCTAGCACAGATTGACACTGAGTGAAAAGTGGCTAAAAGGTTCTTCTCAAATTACCACTGCCTTTTGTTATTGAGATCTTCCTGCTCCACCATGCGTGTTATCTGCCATGGTTTCAGTCCTGAACTCCTTAGACAATAGGTTTGTCCATCTGAAGTCCCATGAAGAAGACTTCAATCTTGGAAGTGGTACCCCACTGAACTGAATCATAGAGCTTTCTCCTTACTATAAGATGAAGTTGGAAACTGATTGTGGGAGTTAACACTTTCTTCTTTCCTCTTACAGGACTTGTACCTGCCTCTGTCCTTGGATGACTCTGATTCCCTTGGAGATTCCATGTAAAGGAACACAATGCTAATTGTCCGTAGTACAAGCTATGTTTAAGATACAGTACAATACTTCTGCCAAAAGAAGCAGATAGGTGACTGGTACTTTCAAATCAAAGGACACAAAGTTATATGTCATTTTTTTTCTGTGATTTTTCCTCCGTGCCACAAATCGACACCTGTCAACTAATAGGGATAGAGTGATACCATGCTTCTGAATAATTATATAGAGATGCGAAATGGGCATTGCCAGCAATCTGACGCCAGTTATCTCATGCATTTCCCCTTTACTTCAGTGCTTTTCTTCTGCTCTGAGTTCTTGAGTTTACTATTAACTGCAGAAAAGTTGATAGTCCCACTAGAACTACATAAATAAATCTTTCGCTGATCAGTTCTAAAACTAAAAGAAAACAAATACTAATCTCCACCTTTGCAAAATGCTGATGAATGCTAGCAGCTCTTTGAAAGCAGATCTGCTTCTAATTTTGCATCCCTGGTTTTAGCACCTGAATGCTGTCTAGCACCAATTTCTGTTGCTGAAGGGTGGGGAGAGAGATGACTTATTGCTCTGGTAAAAGATGCTTAAGATGCCAGCAGAATGTGAAACACAGGAGTTTAGACAAGATTCAGAAATGCTGCATAAAATGCTAAGTAAAGTTTTTATAGCACAGTGATTACATGATAAATGTACATATTGGGTCATTTTCTAATAACTAAGCAAAGATATATATATATGTCAGCTGAGTGGTGAACCCGGTTTCTCATGTAACCCAAAGATAATGCTGGCTGATATCAAGTTATTATACCTGCCATATGGTATCTCTCTATCTCTGCTTATAATATTAATGCCTTGTGAACAGCCAACACTGAAAACACTGTGAGAATTTGTTTTCAGGTCTGACACCTTTAGGTCGCTTTTTGTAGCAAGAAACCAATACACTTTTTATAAAAAAAGAACAAAAAAACTTGTATCTGTGTTTTGGGAGTAAGTATTCAAGCTCCTTTTTTATAAAAGCTGGTGATTTTCTTTTGTTTAAAAAACACATTCAGAAAAATTTACAAAAAAAAAAAAAGAAAAGCCAATTGCAAAACAGTAATAACTGTGTTTAGGAATCATGTCATCACTGCCAAACAGAAGAGAAGTCAATTCAAAATAATAATGAATGTTTTGATAGTTTTCTTGTAATGTTTAAACTTGCATTTTTGGTTTATACAATTCAATACCCCTAACTATGGCCAAATGCTCTAATTATATTACAAATGGAATTTTGTGATATTCAAAGACCGTATTTTAAGAAACTCATATCGGAGGGAAAACAAACTGGTATGGAATTTAGAGAAACCTTTCACTTTTACTAATCACTAATGACTCCTGCAGGATGCAAAGTTCATGTATTTACAAAATGCTGGTGGTTTTTACTATGCTTAGGCTTTACTGGCACAGGTTAGTTCTTTCAGTGAACCTGACTACTACAAAACTTTATCTGGGTACAGTACATGCAAACAAACCTTTTGTTGTTGTGGTTTTGCTTTTATTTTTACTTTGTTTCAGCAGATATGCAGATTTTTTTTATGTCCTTGCAATCCTCAGTCATTAGAATGAACTATGAAGTTGTGATGTTGGATGCTACTCGAATGCTTGGCAATAGGATGACACCATTTTGTTTCTTCATTTGTGCCAGGGTGCCATTCCATGTTTTTCGTTTTTTCCGTTGCTACCATTAACACTCTGTACTGGCTGTATCTTTTTTGATGATGTGTATAATGCAAGGTGTTTTTTAAAAAAAAGAAGGAGAAAAAAGAGCCGCGTGTGAGATGATCCAAAACAAACGTTGGAGTTACCCAGAGGCTTGAGTTATTTTGCACCAAATTTGCACCTACAATATTGAGCCCACAATTATTTGCACCCACAATGTTGCATGAGAAATCATTTCATTCCCATGAAAAATGTAATTTAAATGTGTAACCCTCTGACCACTTCGGGGTTAAGTGCCCATTTGACCTATTGTATTAAGATATTTTACTTCAATTCAGATGCACGAGGGTTCATGTTCTTTCTTGGTTAAAGCTTCTTGTTGGGGAAGGACAGTTTTGTGAACAAAACACAGGAGTGTTGTCAGGCGATCTTAGTTCAGCTCTTGGCTCTGCCAGATTTGGTGTATGAACTGGAGCAGGTCTCTTAGTTTCTTGGTGCCTCAATATATTTATCTGTAAAATGAAGATAACAACTGCTCTATTTGACAGGGGCTTGTGAGGCCGAATGTCCATTAATGTTTGTGAAGTGCTTTCAGGCCCACTGATGGAAGGTGCTACATAACTGCAAGGTTTTACTGTTTGTGGACACAAGCCTGGTTATTTTAGGGGCTGATGGTTGCGTGTATGATCAATTGGATGCTATATTAGAGACCATTCTTGAAAATATGGCTCTTTAAGTATAAAGGCATCATAGAACAAATTATTTATGCCAACAATACTACTGACTACAGCCTGTATTATACTGAGAAGTCAAATTTACCTTTGGCACAATGGAAACTGGCTTCCTCTTATCTTCTCTGGCAGGAATCTTGAAGATCCCCAGTTTTCCCCCAGGGCCTTTCTAAAGGCTCTAAATGGTAGCCACCATCCTATCTGTTAAAGATGACTGAGCAGTTCTGCAGTGACAATGATGCTTCTTAATGAGGCAGAGGAGTGGTCACTTGAGTGACACAATATGTTCCCACCCCATCCATGGTCTGAGTGTCTTGCCACTCATCTCCCAATCCCTGTCAGTTTAGGTGGCAAGAGACTAGCACTGAAAAGTAAATCTGGGACTTCCTTATAGCAGTTCAGAACACTTATCAATAGCTCACTGGGAAATCCAAGTTTCTTATACCCATAAGGAGATATGAGTCATATTACTGACAGCACTACTGTACGGTGCTTAGAGATGCGTCAGAAAACTCAGTTTCTCTTCTCCAGGATCTGTCAAAATCAGTTTGCATGAGACAAAGCAGGAACCCAAAAACTGAATGGAACTTTGGACAACCTACTATATGGGTAGCTTAAGCAGAAGTAGATAGGTTTCCATCTGTCATGAACAGTGCTTAGATAATTCAAAAACAAAATCAAAAAACCCTGCTAGTGGAACTTTCTAAAGAACTGTTACGGGCGTTCTTTGTGAATTGCACTTAAAGTGACATGTCTGAGAACTTGATCCTGCAAATACTCACTCATGGGAGGAGTTTTCCATGCTCAAGGACTACTCACATGAGGAAGGGTTCTTCGGGACCAAGCCTGATGATTGTTTTTGAGCACACACTGCCTCAGCAAGGGAATTTACAAAGGCCTAATAGAAGAAAGCATTTTTTTCAGAGGGAAAATAATAGCCATTCAGTTGAGCAAAAGCCACAAGTAACACAGGGTAAGAGGTCACACTCCCAGGTTTAAGATGCATTTCTCCAGGTAGAGATACCTGGACTATAGGTAGAGATCAGTGAGCATTTCAGAGGTAACACATAGTCTGTATGAATGCTGATATTACATGAGTACTTGTACAGAAATGCATGTGGAATAGCGTCCATATGATGCTAGGCTCTTTCCAGGATCCCTGGAATATAAAAAGAAAAGAATTATAGACAGTATACTAGTAATTTCAATATATGGATGGCCCTGATTCAGGAAAGCATGTATGCATGTGCTTATTTATAAACATGTGCTTAAATTCCATTTACTTCAGTGGGACTTAAGCACATGCTTAAGTGCTGTTCTGAATTGTGATGAATTATGAATTACTTGTAGCATACTACTGCAGCAATTCCAGTCAAATTGAGTTACTTGGAACAGACTATAGTAATGCCATGAAAAACTTCAGCATTCACTTCTAATTTTTTTCTTCTTTTATAAACACACAAAACTCCTCAGGATATAAGGATTTGCCATATTCTATTATAAAAGTGCTGTCTGATTTCCCATATGAGGCTGTTTTAAGTGTTTTCAGAGACAGGGTCACTATGACTGCATTGTTTAAAAACGATATATGAAGGAATCGTAAGCATTGTGTGTTACATAGCTCTATCTGTAATTTACACTGTGCCTGGTCTATTTCAGTGTCTATACATATTAAGCAGTATGAATGCATATGTCAAGGCATATCCACATTAAGGAGGATGTGAGCAATGTCAGTGGCAGTTTTGTGTGTAGAAGATCAGGCCCACAGGGTACTGCATCAAATTATAGATCCTTCTGAAACTTTTTGTTAATATCTGATCCTAAAGTGTATGGACCAGCCACTCTGCTAGTGTGAATTGTGCAGCTTCACCAGCTCTACCACCAGAGCAGCTAATCTAGTCTCCGATTTACGTGCATGAAACCCCTAAGATAGACTTTAAAGATTTCAGTGACTTGGTTTTAATTTGGCACAGTTTTTGTGATGGGATGTCAGACTTCCTTCTGTCCTAAAAGTGTCTACATTCCTAATCTCTGTACAGTGAGTGTTGCCTTTTCCAGGGCTAGGAAATCTAACTGTGTTACACTCTGTGAAATCATAAAAATTAGTTTAGCTCAGCTGCCACATCACTCTTTCACTGTGATCTGTGTGTCTCTCACAAACACACACTGGTTGTGGTTTAGCCTTGTTTCAGTCTTACAATTTTTGAATGGGAAAAAGGGAGAGGGAAACTAAAATATTTTGATGCACAACCAAGCAATGTTATAAATAAGTTTTTTTCAGTACAGAAAAGATGATGTAAAAAGTATGTTCTCCATTAATGTTATAAAATATAGGACCTCTTACATGATGTTTTGGTGGCTGCTCCTTATTGTCTTTGACCTTAGAAATGACATCCTGCTACATCACATGGTAGCTCCTGACATGCTCTTTTTGGGCCAGACAATATCCTTGCTTACGTGCAACTCCATTGACAGGCATCAGTGGAAGTCACGTTCTCTATTAAAGGGTACAGTATAACCCTTAAAGTTAAATCTTTCTTCCCTTAATGTCAATAAGAGTTTTGACATTTACTTCAATGGGAGCATGATAGGATCCTTATATCTGTCCTTTACCCACTGAAGTTAACGGGAGAGATGCCATTAACTTCAATAGGAGCAGGATCCACCCTTACAGAAAATAAATAAGGAAATAAAAACCAGGCAAGTGAAATACATGGAAATATAGTATAGTCACAGAGTCATCTGAAAGTGCCCATGGTGTAATCTCCCCATGTATTAACAATCAAATGTAGGTAAGAGGGAACGAACTAGTTTCTTTCTTTTAATGGTGATTTTACATGTGTTTTGAAAGTGACGAATATTCAAGTTATTTTTCTGGTTGTGGATCCAATATTAAAGTGCTGGGAAGTTGCTTTTCAGGGTCCATGATGTCATCTGTATTTGGGGGCTAGATGGCTCACAGTTTTTGCAAATGAGACACAGAACTTGTCACCACTAGGTCTACATTGAGATTTAAGCCAATACAAAGAGCCAGGTATGTTTGCAGTGGGGCACATGCTTTATTAGTGATAACCTTGAAACGATACAGCTAGCACTAAGTTTGTGTGTAGTGAGACCAACTTGATTAACTTCTTAAGTGCCCTCCAGCACATCTCCCCTCTTTGTGTTTCAGAAACGCTTGCTAATATTGAAAAGCCCAATAAGGTGTAACTGTGAACTGGCAGCCAAGGTACGCTACCTGAATCTGAAGTCTGCTGAGATGATTATTCTGCGTCATATTTATTCAGCTGGGTCTGGGTTAGCACACTATGAAAATGATGGTCTAGTTTATCACAGATTCATTCTGCCTGGTGACACTGATGCCCTCTCACAGCGTGTCCGTGGATCTAAGGAGCCTTCTCAATGGTGGCTCAGGAATGAGATGAAGCTGAATCCTGTTTCTCTGAAGGCAGCCTGCTGGGCATGTATTAGATAGGATTGGAGGGTTCTTGCTGCTCCCGTCATGGATCCTGTTGTTGGGTCTTCTTGCTCCCCACCATCTCCCTCTTCCACTTTTCTCCTGGCTTTAGCTTTGGTATATCTTGTAACACGTCTTCAGTTGTAAAGCTGAGTGTGGGATTCCTATAACTCTGCCTTTTTCTCTGAACACTTTAAGATCTGGACATTCAGCATCTGATTGATGGGTCTGGTAAAGAAATCTTCATCTTCCGATCCGTCAGGAGTTGTGCTGGAAAAACACCACATGCTAATGGTGTAGCTCTATGTGCTAAGAGACCCTAATGTGGTTCTTGAGCCATTTTTCCTTAGAGTTTTTATTGTAACAACTGCTCTTTCAGATTCCCCATTTGGGGCAGGAAATGAGGAACATTAGTTGTTTGGTCACGGTCACAAGGCCTGGTTCTTATTTAAAGTAAGACCACTTTACACTGCTCTTAGACCGAGAGTAAACTACACTTGTACCCATTGTAAAGCCCTTTTGCACGGTCAGCGTGAGTAAGGTGACCTTAGGGTAAATGAGCCTCAAGCCCAATTCTTAGCCTAGTGGATAGAGCACTGGACTGAGATTCAGCAGACCTGGCTTCTATTCCCAGCTCTTCCATGGGCCCGCTGGGTGACCTTAGGCAAGTCACTTCTCCTCTTGAGCCTTTCAGTTCCTGCATGATGGAAAGGGCTGTAGAAGAGCTAGGGATTCTTTTTATTTATTATGTAATGAAGTCCGCAAACTGCACTGGAATGAACCCACGGTCCATTGTCCTTGGCAAAACTTTCAAGAACTCATTAGTACCTGAAAGTTGTTTTTAATCTGTTAACCCTGTGTGTGGATGAGTTTGCTGGCAGATTAGCCTCTTTCACATATTGTGAATAGGAAGCTACTGCTACCCTCCTGGTGGTGGTGTTTAAGTTACATTGGTCGGTGTTTATCAGCTGCCTTTGTCTTTCTCTCAGCTCTCTGCTCTAATTGACACTGTGCTTCTTTTGCACAAATTACACAGCTTTTTACCAAGTCCATTTTGACTGTCCTGGACACCAGACTGTTTGATGTGCTCTTGCCCTGCACTTTATTACTTCTCTGTGAGCTTAATGGATCTCTCCAAGCCTTTCCTCTCTTTGATCTTCTGGTTTGATGAGCCTCTGTCCTTTTAAGAGCAGACCATCCACTATATTGATGCCTCATTTGTACTGCCAGTATTGTAGGAGCTGTTCAGGAATTGCTCCCTTTCTTAGCCTGCCTGTCTCTGCCATCTGCTTAAGTATCGCCAAGTCCTAGGACCTTTGTTGTGCTTGCTCAGTTTGGACTGGGTCGCTGGGAAGCTTTGACTTATCTGGTCTATGTACAGCTTGAGTTCTATTAAAAATTCTTCTTTCATGACCGGGCTATGTGAGGAAACTCTGGAGAGAGCATTTGCCCACACAAGGCTTATCCTGGGAATATGCAGTACTGTGTAGTTGAAGAGAAGTCAGTGCAGGTGGAATCTCAGTGTTTAGGAGGATGGCTCGTGCCAGGTCTTCAACCACAGCAAGGAGCTCAAGACAGGAAATTGTCATAAGCAAGGGAGACTAAATAACAGATGAAGACAGATAAAGGAATAATGACACTAGACTGGGCTTTCCCACTCATAAATGGTGACTGGTGTGGACTCAATTCTGGCAAGGGAGCACGGGGTGGAAATTGTCCCCATCACTTCTGGATCTCTCAAAACTCTTGGAGAGTCCAGTCAGGGGCGGCTCTAGCTTCTTTGCTGCCCCAAGCACGGCAGGCAGGCGGCCTTCAGCAGCATGCGTGCAGGAGGTCCCTGGTCCTGCGGCTTTGGCGTCCCCACTGCCGAATTGCCACCGAATCCGCAGGATCAGCAGCCCTCCCACAGGCAAGATGCCAATGGCTGCCTGACTGCTGCCCTCACAGGGACCAGCAGGGAGCCCCCCGCAACTTGCCGCCCCAGGCACACGCTTGGAGCACTGGTGCCTAGAGCCACTGCTGAGTCCAGTAAATCCAACAGAAACCCCAGAACATCATTGCATGGTGACACGTAGGGCAATGGCTCAGACCCACAGCCAGGTCCCAAACTCTTGCTTCTGGGCTGTGTTTGGCTGCTGCTTCTGCCCAGAAGATATTCGCCCACTAACCAATGTTTGCCTGTTTGGGGCCCATTTGTGCTACTACCCAAAATTTGGGCCCTGCATTTGTAAGCAAGGAGCAAGTGTCCTCTCTGGAACTCTGGTGATTTCAAGGGCCTTACGCCAAGCAGACAGTGGGCCGGTTGTTGAAGTGTTATTGGTTTGGGAGCCGTTTATTGCTAAATCTCTTCCTGGGAAAGGATTGTCTTTCATCTTTTCTCTTAACATGTGCAGCAGGGCTCACCTATTCCTGCTCCCACTCTCTAGCACAGTGAACAGGAACTCAAAATTCTGCAGCCAGTTTTAAAAGTCCCTCAGATTTGATAGTTCGCAGTGGAACAGTTGCAGCGGGAGGATTCCTAGAGGGAATTAACACTTGGCAGCAATTAGAGCCTGACAACTGAAAAAGAAAGTTGGCAGCACTAGTGACGGTCAATGTCCTGGGAAACAAAGAAAAGAGACTCATTTCCGAGGGGGTTAGCAGGGAGTATTTGTTAGGAAGTGTTTACTGAGTGGTAGGATATGAGTGGGAACTTCATCATAATACCAAATCAAATGGAAAAGAATGCATAAGACAGAGTGGTGGAAATGTCAGTCTTTGACAAATGCAGAAATATAAATAAAGAGGGTGGAGAAACCAAGAATAATAAACAAAAGGGAAAGCCTTGGGTAGCTGAGGATCTACAGCTTGGCTCTGGGCTGAAAGCCAGCAGGGGGCCCATGGCTGTGAGTGGTTAGAGTGCTCCATCGATGCCCAAACTGGATTGCAGCCTGTGGTGACAATTCATGTCCCGCTCCCAATCACAGAAATAAGGTCATATTTGGCCGCGAGCAGAAGAACTTGATTTGAAATTCCTTTCCTCCCCCGTCCCTCTGTTCCACTGGCACATGAAAGTCTGCAACATCCTTGAAAGAGGGGGGAAACTGCAACCCTTTGTCGAGGGACAGCTGAGTCTGTGGTTTTGTTTTATTTTCATTTTTATCTCTTTGCATTGGACTAGAAATAGAAATGCAGCACTGCCTGGTTTCCGAAAGGACAGGCTGGGTGCTTTGCAGAGGGAAATTGCAAGAGATGCAAAAAGGGTAATGAGGGCATGTCAGATCCTTTCCCATGGAACCCAACAAAGTATGGCAAAACCTAGGCAGGGCAGGCCACTCTAGTCAGGAAAGAGCCACTGCATCCTCCTGCGGGAAGAGAATCTAGTTTTATTATCTTGTAAAGCTGCGCAGAACAGAACCGCTGAGGTCTTTGACCTGCTGCTGGTCTCAATCACTGAGTCACTGGCCACACATGCAAATAGTTCAGCTCACCTGCACTGACCCCTTTCACCAGGAAATGTGAATTCATGTAGAGTCAGATTCTGCAATGCTTATTCACACTGAGCAGTGCCTTACTGCATAAAGAGTCTTACTCATGTCATTAGGGCCGCTGGAGGAGCAAGGCAGTCCTCAGTGAGGTTGGGATGGTATAATCTTGCCCATGGCTTTCTGCAGTCAGTCTGTCACAGGAACTTCAGTATTGATGTTCATTTTTCTGCATTTTTCATTTATTTTTGGGGGGTGGTTATGTGGGAGCAATTCGTTTTATTGGTTCCAATTTCATTATTTACGGCCAATTTCTCTTTCCCTTTCTCTTGCATAGAAGCACTTTACTCCATTGGCTTCAATGGCACCACTTGTGGAGCGGGTGCTAGTCTACCGGTGCCAAGGTATCCGAATCTGGCCCATATAAAGTGGGAGTTCCCTTTTGTGAAGCTTCTGGTGGGATTGCTGTCTCGTTGTTGAGTTTCAAGCTGTTGTCTCTTTGTTGTGTTGGGAAGAAAGGGACAGAGCCTTTCAATCACACAGGTCCATACTGGCCAGGCATGATTGTAGTTTCTTGGCTTAAAAAAGAAGAACGTAAACAAAAGTGAGTTTCAAAATGTGTTGTGTACTAGATGTTCCCTGGCGTACTGATATCCCTTTGAAATAGCTATCTTCCTTGGCGTTCATCACTGCTGTAGCAAAACACTATTGCACCCAATACATTCAGGAGAAGGCACGGCTAGAAGGAAGGTTATGCACATAGGACCAAATCTGCAGCTGGTGTAACTCCTTTAACTTCAACAGAGTTACAGCATTTAACCCTCACAGCCAGGTCCAGTTACTTACTCAGGTAAAACTCCCCTGGATTTCAATGGGAGAGTTGCTGGGCTTTTTGAACAAAGATCACAGGATTTTGTGTACAAGATTCTACAGTAAGGACACAATGTAACACTTGACTGTATGAAACGCAGCAGAGTAGATTCTCTGCTGGCACAATGGGATAAAAACTCCATTCAGGTAAATGGAGCTGAGTCCATTTATGCAAGCAGAGATGTTTGTCCTATGTTTCAAAGACTGGTTGCTGTAAACAATCCCTATTGTGAATATTTAATTGTGGGGTCAATTTCCAGGATTATTGTAGCAGAATTCATGTTGGAAATTCCAGATTCCAGATAGACAATAGTATCTTTCCCTGCATGCATCTATAATATGTGAATCTTAAAGGTTATGTATCGATTTTATTGTGTCTAGTGATGAGGCAGCTGAAATGATTCCATTCGGTTAAGCATCCATCTGAAGGTCAGCCTGGGAATCTCAGAAAATCAGGCCCTCTCGTGAGTTTTTGGGTTCTAAGGAAAGCTGAATCTACTGAAGGCCTGATCCACCATGGACAGGAGTTCGGGGCCCAAAGAGTTTGCAGGATGGGAAATAGCCTCTCTCTCACTATTTCTATTCCCAGTCCTAGCTGCAACCAAGAAGAATGGAGGTTTATGGGTTTGTTGGTTTGTTTTTTAAAAAAAGAAAAGGTGTTTTCTTTTAACCGGATGTTTTTGAACATAAGAAAGAGAGTTCAAATTTGTTTAATTTTAAGTTGTGGGGTAAACTCTTGGCTGGTTCTGATTTTATCCAAACTGGTTGGTCCATCTCTAGTTGTAGCCAATAATTCCTTTAGTTTTATGCAATAAAAGGATATTGTATTCTTTCAAAGCATTGTTTAAACATTTCACATATCCCAGAGCTGGATCCCTGACCACGTAGCAGGACTCAGTCTGGGTAGTGTCAGTCTGCAAGAAGGCTATGTACCTTTGGGATTTGCCATGATGATGATGATGATGTTGAGAGCAGAGTGATTAATCTGGCACATACAGTCGTAACTGGATATGCTGGCAGCATTAGGTAGACAGGGACCTGAAGCTGGTCCTGAAAATGCTTACATTTCAGGGATGCCCATATCCAGAGCCAAACTAAAGAGATGACTCCTCTCTCTGTAATGGGCCAAACTGAAATCTTCCATCCGGGTACCTCTGAACACTGAGGAAGTCCAGACTCAGATCAAAATTTCAAGTCTTAGGCTGAGTTTTAGGCCTGTATAGCTTCTCCCTGACAAATTTACAGCCATGTTTTGTCTGTAAAATTCCACCGTTGTTGCTTTTCTGCCTCTGTTACTAACTGTAGGACAGCAGTCATGGACGAGTCAATATTCCACTTGACATGCAGGTGGCAGTCTAAATAGAGCGGGATTTCAGCCTCCCTCACGTTATGCACCCAGTGATGTCTCTGGGTTACTTGCAAAGCAGTACATCTTTAACAGGTTCTTTTTCTTTTCTTTGCTATGGAAACTCCTTCGGATTTAGTGTAATGTCTAATAATGTGTCCGTTTGAAAAGAAGAATGTCTAGGGAAATAATTGCACTGTTAATCAATTGGTGTCTATAGATAACATGAAGCAGAAGTATTGAATGTAAGAACAAGACAGCCTATGAGTAATTACAGTACATGCTGGATTCAGACGTATAAATTGTTGTTAGTTCGCTCGTCATTTAAGCTGCATGTGATCCAAGCAAATTTCTCACTGTGGCACTGCTAGTAGGGGTGCGGTTGTCAGTTTAGAAGGCAACTCGAGGCCTCTTAGAAAGAGGAAACCTGTCTAGTTGAATCTCCTTCTATTCTGTGAAATGATGGTACAATTTGGAAGTCAAAAACATGCTTTTCACTTCTTGGTGCCCTGTATCTTATAACACTGTATAGCCTAGAAGCACAGGAAAAGAGTACCAGCTGGATGTCTTTGCTGTTACTAGCATTTGCCTATTTTCTTAATCACAAGCTACAAGAAGCCACTGTCACCACGTTCTTCATGCCACTATTATTTGAAGAACGCGTATTGCCTTCCTTCTTTACCTTGAACTTTGCAGTGCTTCAGTAGGCTGCAATTCTGATGAGAAGTAAATTGTGCTAAGGGAGGTGTGCAGCTGAATTGGAACCTGATCACTGATTACTGTCATGTCATTTATTGATTTTGTATCATTTCATCATTAATAACAAAGCTGCAATATAATATAACTGAGAGGCCATAATGTATTTTCTGTTGTCATTCAGTGGTGGGGGGACGGGGGCAGGGGCTGAGTTTAAAGTTTAGCTGGCATACTTTAGACTCTCTGTACATAATCTTCGAGGACATGACAGTTGTAGGGATTGAGTTGTATTTTGCTAGACTGGTAAACTTCTTTTTGTTTTGTTTAAATAGTGATGTATTTAACTAATGACATGTTGTACAAAGCATTGTTAATTTAATGGATGTTTTGATTTTCCTGTAACAGATCCATATAACATTTCATTTTGGCAAGAACTTTTCGTAAGCCAGCACCAGTATTGCACACAGCATTAAGTTGACTAGTTATGCTTTCTTTGGTGGGGGAGGAGGGATACTTTTCTTCGGACAAATAGCATTACCCATTGTTAACTTACTGCTTGGGGCTATATCTTGAATTTCCTTTTAAAATGAAATTTAATTTCAAGTTGCCTGTGAGGGATATGAACAAGCAAGAGGCTATGCCAAAATGTCTCATTTGTGTCATCTTGTAATATATTGCAGCTTTATGCCAATGATTCCTTGCTTCTCTGTACACGGTACATGCATGTTTTGAACTAATTCTGCATTCTCCATTTGTGGTGAGTTATTTAGCATTTTTACCACCTTTTGTGCCATTCAACTTGTACAGAAAACATTTTTATTGATGTTTTAAAGGGTAAAAAAACAAAAAAAAAACAAAACCTTCTGCTCCATAGCTGTAAGTAGAACTCGATTACTTAGCTAACGGATGTAAATTAGTGGTTGTAGTATTAGAAATGCTAGGTTGCTAGTGAACAAGCTTTTGAGAGTAAATGCATGGTATTGTACATCTCATTTCTTAATTAATTCTTCCTTTACCTCTGAAAAAAAGATTCTCTCTCTCTCTCTTTCTATCTTTCTCTCCGTCTCCCACTCTCTCATGGTTGTAAATTACAGATTTGGGCATAAGTAAAATAATATACAAGAAAGTCTGAAAAGCAGTTGTCAACAGGCTCTCCTGAGTATGTGTTACATATCAAAGAACAATGCCTTTGGCACTCTGAGTAGACACTGAACTTTAAAGTAAAACAGATAAAGATCAGTCACATATTATCTTTGATTGAACTGTACAATTAGTTAAATATTCACAAGATCACATAATTAGGAAAAGATGTGATCTTATTTACCCATTTCAACAGAAGCATTAGGCATGTGATGTATTTGCAAATCATTATGCTCCATACATGTCTGTTTTTAATGGATATAGTCCCATAGGTCTGGAATTGCAGAGTTTGCATATGCTCTTTGATTTTACTGAATATTCAGTGGAAGGTCGGGGGATGAAATTGTATTAGCGGTTCTGAAAACACCTCCTCCTCTTCCACATTCCCAGACTCTGATTTCAATTTACAGGGTTTCTTTGGTAGTTGTGCCTCCACTTGCAACAGAGGACATACAGCATTAAAAGTCTGGAAAATATGAGGCCACTTACAAAGATGGGGTCTGTAAGAAACAAAGGATACAGACATGAACAACTCCCCCAAAGCCTATCGATCCTAGATCTGTGTGTCTATACCTCACGCCTCTTCTCTCTTAGCAGTATTTCCTTTTGTTAGAAGACTTAACCTTCTAGCCCAAATTTCCGTTTTTGTGAGGTGTTGTGAACTGTTTTTACTACTTGTAATAATCATCCCAAATCTGATAATACTTGTAATGCAATGCCATGCAGCAGAGAACCTGTCCACTTTATAGCTTTGCTCTCAATATTTGTTACTCATTCTTTTCTCATCTAAATGTACATTTGCAAGATGTGTGTAATGTCACTTTCAAAAATAAAATTTGGTTTCAATATTTAGGCTGATAAAATCTTTTGCTTCTTTTTTATTTGGCTAGATAACTATGTTGAAAACAGATATGAGTAGTTTTAGCTGTTCCCAGTCTTGCCAAAATTAATCCCATTTGTATTTGCACGAAAGGAAAATGAGATGGGGAAGGGATCTTGACAGTAGTGAAATCATGAAAAGATCCATATACACGTGATGGGAAAAATGACGTGCAGATGACCCCCATGAAGTCAAAGGGTTGCACCAGGTTCAAAACTCTGCTAAACTTGACCCATGGATTGAAATCTTGCCTGGGCAGTGGCCAGCATAAAGCCTGTGCACCACTTAAGTCTCACTTTAGCCCTGTGTTGAGGGGTTTAGTGGGACGTGAGTGGTTTGTAGGGTTTGCGGTGGCTCTCTGCACAGTGTTGACTTTCACCCGTAGCAAATAAGGTCCAAGTTCTTGTCTCACAACTTCATTAGTGGGACCACAGCAAAGTCAATGACATTCTTAACTGTAAGCCCTTAGAAATGTTAATAGGGTATAATCCTTTTCATTCCGTTATACAGTGAAATCTATTTTCCTGTTTATTTTCTGGTCAGATCTGCAAAATTAAAGCTGAATATGTTGACTCTGCTTGGCCCTTATCATTGGATGCTGAAACTTGAATTTTTCTCCATGAAGAGCTCAAATTCTTTTCAATACACTCAGAAGGAGGCCTTTGTCCTTTTTCCTGTAGTCGCCTTACCATCAACCAGAGAGAGCCAGCTTACTCAACCCTCTCTGTCCAGGTCCCATTAGCAAGCAATGCAGGGGCTAGCCACACATTTCATCATTTGGCTGATTATTGGCATCCATTAGTCATTAACAGGCTGTGCTTGGACAAGCTAAAAACAGAGCATACAGTACATTATTGTTTTCAATGAAAGACCAAGTTAAAAATCTATGATTCTCATAATGAAACCGGGAGAAGAAAAGCCCCAGTAGAGCAGCATGCATTTGAACATGCGTAAACTGAAGGCACTGCAGACACAAACAAAAAAGTAGAACAAATTCTTTAGAAATGATTCTGCATTCATCGTCATTGTAACCCGAAGCGAACACAGCACCCCTGTGGCTGGAGAGGTTTTAATGGGCCTCTCCACCTTGAATAGTCCCTTGAAAACTGCTTATACTAAACAGTCTATTCCACCTTGTATTTAGCAGCAACACACTGAGTTAGTTTCCCAGATCTGAAGACGAGCTACAGACAAGTTCGAAAGCAGAAGTTTGGTTCAATGAAACCTTATCTCTCTGTGAAAACTAAGGGCCTTCTTCACGAACAACAAGGTTTAAAGCTCTGTCCCCTCCGTGTATGTTATGTGTGGCTATATCAGCTGCTCTAGAGAGTGAAAAGTATACCGCAAGTTGCCGCATAGTGAATCCGCCACACACTGGCTTTCAGAGCAGTTACATCCCATGAGGAGCCAGCTATGGTGGGGTGAAAGTCTCAGAGAGTGGGCTGACTTCCTATAGCTCACCCTGCTCACCAGGACTTCCACTGTACTGTAGCAGGGTCCGCATGGGATGTGTGCTGCGGATTCACACCTCGGCTTACAGTAATGTCTAGACAAGCTCACAGAGCAGATATGATATTGGGACAATATGGTATTTGGCTAATAAGGACCATTGCTGGAAAACAATGGGCCTAATTTTGTTCACATACCTGTAAACTCTGCTGACGTAAATGAAATTACTCTGGATTTAGATCAGTGTAAGTGAGCATAGAACACTGCCTCCAAAGTTCCGTATTCCCACTAACTCTGCATGGATCAATATAGAGACACCATTCACTTTCAGTTTCCCTCTTCCATCATAGCAGTGAAAATACATGTATTAACTTCTGGATGCGTTAAACCCAAGTACACTGTCCATTTTCTGTTTCTGTTGTATGGACTGAAACAAAACGTCTGGTCTGTTTGGAAAGCACTTGGTTGGTCTCTTGACCTAATCTCCACTTGATGCTCAGCCCTTGCTTGCTGTGCAAATCTGGTTCTAATCAAATGAAACATATTTTTTCCTGTCAGGCTTGTCAGCTGCAAATAATCCCAGGAATCTGTGGTTCTTGCTTTTGAATCCCAGCCCAAAATGTGGCGGACAGCTATGTAGGGTTTTAGAACATTTATCGTATGCTGCTCTGTGAAATGTGAAAGACAGTTGCAAAGTAAGCTATGAATTGCTCTGTAATAAAGTGATCTTTATCTTGCTTTTTCCCTAAATAAGACACTTCTAACAGAGAGAGGGTCTGCAAATCTAGAATTACTTGTACAACATCTACAGTTCCTTCTAAAATCTCACTTCCACTGCTTGCCTTCTACCACTAGCCATCTGCATGTCCTCCCATGCCAGCTCCGTAAATATATAGATGCCCTCTTCAAAGGTATAGTTTTGTGTGCAGCCAACTTGCACATCCCCCATATCACAATTCCAAAGGTTGCACATTAGCAAATCCTGTCTGTGTAGAAGTGCACGCTAGAAAATCTAGCCCCATAGTATAATATAAAATCAAAGTCACAATAAATAAACACTGTACTGAAATAAGTAAATAAAACAGCAAGAATCCTGAAACCAACAAAAACTATTTAGGATCTAATCCTGCAGTCACTGAAGTCAATGGCAAAACTCCCATTCACTTAAAAGTTGTAGAATCAATGCCCTTACCCTACAACTGTAATCATGTGAGAAACTTATATGTACATGTCCGGTGCCACTGAACTGAAGTCAGGACTCTTTGCATGAGCAAGGATTGCAAGATGAGGCTCCAAAGTGAGAATGTAAACTGTTTGGGGGCAGGTATCATGCATGTCTTACACAGTATGTTTTTTAATCACCATGCACACCTATGGCGCTGTAACAATAGGAATCATTTACAGTGATCTGTGTTTCCTATTCTGTCTGTGGCAAGATCTAAACCCCGATACTGTAAAGATTCCCATTAAGTGCACTTTTCCCAACACTGTCATGAATACTACCTTATTTGTCAAAAAATGGCAAGTATAGAAAGGACGCACACGTTTGCCACCATTTTCCTTTTGGTTCATAGTGTAGTGCAAGAAGTGTGTCCAACACAGCTTCCTGCTTTAGGGGCCAACTCGGCAGGGTGCTGAATGTGTTCACCTCCCATTGATTTCAAAGGGTACTAAGCATTTTCCAAAAGATCTGCAGCTCTGCACAGACTAAGCATTAATAATAAATCAAGAAGCTATGGTTTATTCCATATATAATCAAATCCAGTTGCCTCACTGTCCCAATCAGTGGGACAATTTGGAAGCATAATGCCTTCTGGAAGGCACCATTCTCTGTGAGTGAAAGTCAGCCCAGAGCAGATGACCAGCATGAAGAGAATTTCGATCTGTATGCTTTTTCCTGCCCGCCAGAACTAAATATCACGTTCAACTCCAAACGTTCTAGCCGGTTTCTGATGGTGATTTATCTACCATTGTCAGGAATGTTGCATTCAGTTAGGCCACTTGCAAGAAGTGAGGTTGCAGTAAATGAGATAGATATTAAATGATGCTAAATGAATTACTACTATCCTTGTTATGGAATCCTGTTTATTTTAAGCAGAGATATTCCCACAGTTGTTACACCCAAGCAAATGTTGGGAACCCAACACCTGCTTTGGACAGATTTAAATCGTTTCTTCTAACAACTGTCTTCTGAGTGTGTCATCTTCTAATTTAAGTGTTTTGAGTGCACTGTTAATATCAGCAGGAGAAGTGGGGAAGTGCCATTCAGCTGGTAAAACATGTATTCATCTAGTCACCCTGAGAGTGATGGCTAGAAACTGTTTGCAGAACACAGCCCAGGAGAGTTATATCATTTTCATAGGTCCCTGCAACATGTCAGTTTAGTAATAGAAGCTGCCATTCATATAGCGCTTTAGGTTCGGGCAAGAAGCTTTATCACTTTAAAGGTACATGGAGACTGAAGTTCACAATGAGATTCTAGATCACTGGGGTTGATCTTAATTAGCCACATTAGAATATCAGTCTTATGCCCAATGTAGTCAATTGCCATTTCAAGGCAGAGTGATCACTTTTTAAATGCACTTGTATATTCTGTGTCACAAAATCTCAAGAAGTAACAGGAGTTTCCACCAGACGTCACTAAAGTTGAGCAGTTGCTTGGTGGTCTCCATAAAACAGGTCAGGGAGAGTTTGTCCAGTTTCTAGGGAACAGATTTTCAAAGGTTTTTAAGTGCTGAACGATACAGATAGACACCTAGTGGGATTTTCAAAAGCACCTAAGCAGGTTAGTTGCCTGCATCCAGGCACCAAACCTGCTTAGGTGCTTTTGAAAATCCAGTTAGATGCTTATCTGCATCTTTAGGAACCTACATACTTGTCAAAATCTGGCCCTAGGTGACTAAGAGGCTTAGCAGAGAGACTATTGAGTAAATGATCATAGAGACTGAAATACTCTCACCCCATAGGAATAAGTGTGGAGTTAGGAGTGCTGGGGGTGCTGCCACACCCCCTGGTCTGAAGTGGTTTCCATCATATACAGGGTTACAGTTTGGTTCAATGGTTCTCAGCACCCCCACTGTACAAATTGTTCCAGCACCCCTGCCTTTAGGCATAGGGACATTTGCTTTGATAATCCCCAATTAAATGCCAGTACTGTAGGGAAAGAAAAGAGGACTTCATTTTCCAACCAAATGTCTTAATTTTTCATGACCGCTAGTTTCATGGTAAAATGAATTACTACAGCTATGCGTTTTGTGTTAGTATAGTATAGTACTATGATTTTAACATTCAGAAAACTTCCTACCAAATACCTCACAATATACAACTGAATCTGTTATCTGCTTGCAAATTATTCACATGGTTGTTCCATTGACTGGAAGCTTCATATTGTAACAATATTATCTTTAGCCTACTTGGAAAAAAATTGGAAACAAACCGGGGAGATTTTCTAGCACCTTATGAACTGAACATTTGTTAGGAAGCTGCAGAAGACAGGGATGTTTTTATTCCTTTGTGCTGCTCAAAGGATAGTCCAGTTGCAAAGGAATGAATTAGTGGTCCTGATCCTTGGAGAACAATGCTTATGGACAAGTTTAGATTTAAACTCTATCTGCTGTGGAACAAGTGAAATAAATCATGAAAGAGAAGACACTGTGCTATTGTCAACTGCTCATATTTTAACAGAGAAGTCACTCAGAGGAAGCTGATGTCTAGAAAATGGCTGTTGAGCGAAACATAGCAATTCAGGGTATGTCTACATGGGCAAGTTGCTGCATCACAAGTTATACCACTTTTATTAAAACACTGGAATTAAACCGCTGTTGCGTGTCCACACTATGCTCCTGTGACACTGGAGCGCATCCACTTTAGCGGCTCTTGCAACGGCAAAGACAGCAGTGCATTGTGGTAGCTATGCCACTGTGCAACTGGCCGCAGGGTGCTTTGGGAAGGGTTGGCAATGCCTCATGGGGCAGGCACAGTGTCACATGAGGCAGGTTTCCCAATCCCATTGTTCCAGGGGCATCCTACTACATTGCCAGCTGCTTTTCAACTGAAGTGGGAAGGGGAGGGGAGAGTGTGTGACAGGGAGTGTGTGTATGGATGGAGAGAGAGACATTGTGTTTTGGGGGACAGAGAGTGTGTCAGCATGCTGTCTTGTAAGTTCAGACGGTGGCAGGAAGCAACCAGTCCTGAGGCACGGGGAGGGGGAAACCCCAACATCAGCCCCTGCCTCTCTCCCTGGGCTCTCTGCACAGCAATCTCTCTCTCTCTCTCTCTCTCTCTCACACACACACACACACACCTGTCTCTGTGTTCAACAGCACGAGCATGCCACAGTAATAGTTTGCTTTGTGTCCTGGAGCAGATCAGCACAGCATGCAAGGGCTGTCAGAAATGGTGCTTTGAAAGGTGAGGGGCGCATGTCTCCAGGGCAGCCGAGTTTAAAACAATGAGCAGAACAGTCACTTGAGGTGTTATGGGACAGTTCCGGAGGCCAGTTATGGTGCAGAGAGCAATCAGGTGTCTACACTGGCAATAGAGCGCTGGAGCCTCTGTACAAATAGCCTTACGACTCTCGTCAAGGTGGATTTTTGCAGCGCTGTGACTGAGGAGTTTCTGCGCACATCGTGGCTTGGCAGCGTGTACACACGTCTGCAGTTTGAGCACAAAAAGCTGCTTTACTGCGCAGAAACTTGCCAGTGTAGACACGCCCTCATTTTGAAATCAAATATCAAATTAGCCCCTACAACAGTATATTGTAACGTAGGTGTAGCAGCAGGCTAAGACAGACTGCAGTGGTATGAGGCTAAGCCGCAGCAGCTGTGCTGTTTAATAGGCTGTTAACTGGGTGAGGGCGGGAACATAAATGGCAAATAATGAGGCTTCTGCTGGGGTTTTGTTCATGAAGGAACAGTGCAATTGAAGAGTTCAATGACTGAAGCTTGCTAGACTATGCACTGCTAATCCCTGTGAGCAACTGGACTGAAACGTACAGTAAGTGCCAAGTGCCAGCTCAGCATGTGAGCATTCACAGTGTCTCTCTTCACCTACTGCTGTCCTGTCCTGAGAATGAGCCTGGCTCCTAAGGATTTACCATGTGCTGTGGATAGGTAGCTTATATTGTACTTCTCTTTTCAGAAAACCAAGAAGATAACTGGTCCCAAATGGAAAAGTCTTGCTCCTGGAAGTGAGTGAGCCCCGGGTAGGTTTGTGGTGTATGTTCACGGCAATTTGATGAAATAGTGCTTCTGCGTCCGTCCTGATGAGAACCTAATGAAGGTAAAGGGCCTGCCTGTTGCAAGCAGGTTTAATCACAGTTAGCTGACACGCTGCGGAACACACTTTGTCCTCGTGTACACTGATTGTGGTTACCATCGTGTCATCTAACTAGCTTGTGTGCAATCACGTTCAAGTACAAGGAAATGCTGCCAAGCCTTAAAGCTACCAGAGGAAACGTTCAACTTTTCAGTCTTCCTAATGCTTAACAATGGGGACCTGCTTACTCTTCTTAGGGGTGAATTAGGTGTGGGGTGAGCTTCTGCAGATATTCCAGCAACAGCATCCATGGCACTTTTTCTAATGGCAAAGTTCAACATAAACGTAACAAAAAATGGAACAGAAAATACAACCCTCTAAGCACAGGCAAAGAAGTGCTTTCACCGTAGAGTAGGAATGCCTCTAGAAAGAGAGCAAATAATGTACACTATCTCCCACGTGGTGGGTGTGTATTTATTTTGATTTATTCAGTTACAAAATATAAACCACCTTTTCTGCTTTAGGTGTCCTTGACATAGATTTAAAAACAGAAATATCCCTAGATACCACAATAAAGCTGTGTTGCTGCTCATCGTGAGTCAAAGAAGTAGATCATACCTGACTTGTAAAAATAGCAGCTAATTATACTGGTTAGCAGCAAGGAGAACACGTAGTGTGCTAACTTATGACTCACGTAACTTGGGTTTAATCCCCTGCTCTACCACAGGTTTTCTCTGTGACCAAAGTCACTTGAAACTCATTCGAGTTAGGCACCTAATACCTTTCAGGAGCTGGGCCTCAGTTCCCCATCTGTAAAATGGGGGCAATAAGACTTCCCTGCATCACAGGGGTATTGTGAGGATAAATACATTAAAGAGAGTGAGGCACTCAGGTATTAGGGTACCAGGGGATATAACTACCTAAGAGCCTAACATAACACTAGACATTCTCAAAGCACTGTACAGCCATTAACTAATAAATCCTAACACCTGTGTGAGTAAAGAACTAACCCCATTTTACAGATGGGGAAACTAAAATACATAGCAATTAAGCATTCTTCCGAAGACCATGCAGTCAGTGCCAGACTCAGGCGAGCCTGGATGCAGTACGGGTCTAAGAGCTGTCTTCACAGCACAGGATTCAGAGAAGGACAGAGAGGGATGCAGTGGAAGGTGCACTTTACCGGTGTTCCCAAAAGGCACGTGTTCCTCTGTCAAGCGTGAGTACTACCAAGCAGAGGAGGTGGCCACAGGCTCATATTAGTCGGTACTTGCTCCCAGGGATTTCTTTTGAGCCTCACATATCATCCCCCAGGACAGGATCTTGTCCTACATATGTACTGGTGAACTCACAGCATTAGTTAAAAGATTGTATTTAAATATTGGCATACGCCATGATACCCGCATTGCTACAGGTTAAAAAAAAAATGGCTACTAGGAACAGTCCGTGACCTTCTAAACCTCCAGTGTCCTCCATGACAATAAATAGCCAAAGCAGGATAGCAAATTGCAAAGACAAGACAGAGCTGGGCCCATTTCAGATGATAAGGTTCAGAGTCTTCTTGTAAGGCTACTTCAGTCTATAGTTATGCTCCATTTTAAATTCGGTGTCACTGTAAGCAGCTTTCCTATAATAATGAACGGTTCCCAAGAGCTCTGTACTGAAGGCCAACATATGTATAAATGTGCCTAATAAATAGCAGATATCTTCCATAATCAGCAGCATACATGGATCTTCCAAAAGAAAGAGCCAATGTGTTTAATGGCTTGGAGACAGCCCAGCCAATGGATGATATGTGCTTCACTGACATATTTGCTCATCTGTTTAACAAACGCCCTTATATGGCAAAAATATCCAAGGTGAAACCATTAATACCTCAAACTCAGATGTGAACTGCTGCTGCCACCAATGCAAGTATCATAACAACTATGAAAAGTCAGCCTTGATGCCTGGTCCTTTTATTCTTCTTGCATATGAGCCTAAGCCAGGCTGATGTCTCTGATTGTCTTCGCTTTCTGCATTGCACTGTGTAAGGGTGGGATATTTTGCTGGATCATTATGGAAGACGTTTCATACCTTCCCATGTCCCGAAGTGAGGAAATGCCACTTGCAGCTCCTGTTTTCCTGACATTTAGACGATGCTTTGATTTTAAACTCATTTAGAAGCAGCTCAGTTTTAGTGGCCTCCAGTTGCTCAGGCTAAGGAGGAACCACTTCAGTTGAGAGCCTTTCTCACGATCCTGTGACAGGAACTGCTTTACCTAAGTTTCACTGTGAAACAAAAGTGCCTCAGGCTTGTTTTTTTAATAGTCAATGTTTACACAACATTCAGCATACAAATGGCAATTCAGAGAGAAAAAGCCTAGTATCCCCTTTAAGCTCCTCTGGGGTGAGTTTCTTCATGTGTCTGTTTTTCAGCATGGTTGACATATGGCAAATAATAGCATTTGCTGCTATTCTTATGTGTCTTTTAAGAAATATTAACCTCAGCATTGTATGCACTATCTTGGGCACTTACCATAATATCTGAGCTCCTCACATTCTTTACTGTAGCACAGTGGGGTTCAGGTCCATGACTAGGGTGCCTAGGCCAGGGGGGTTTTCTGGCTGGTGGTCGCTCTCATGCTTTTTCCTAAAATACTTACTTAGCTTTAGGAAAATAGAATACACATGCACATAGACACGTCCAAATCACTGTAATTTATTTATTGTTAGCGAGTAAGTCTGTTGTGAAAAGTGATATTAACAAATATACAAGTATCACTTTTCACGGCAGATTTACTCAGCCCTGGCAAGCCTGGGGACAAATTAAGCCCTGTCGGGGGGAGATAGTGTAGGCCAGGGGAGATAGGGGTTAGAGGCTGGAGGAGGTAGCGGGGAGCTAGAGCCTGAAGCCCTGCGGCTGGAGCCTCAAGCCCCATGGCCAGAGAACAGGGTCCAGGGACGGAACCTGAAGCCATGTGGCGAGAGCCTGGGGCCTGCCACTGCGCAGCCAGAACCCAGGGCTGGAGTCCAAAGCCCCACAGCCAGCGCTTGCTGCTCCCCCACCCCAAGGCTGAAGCCCAAAGTCTGGGCCCCACCACCCCTGGGAAGGTGGGGAACTCACTGGTTGCCTGCTCCTACAGCATTAAGCCCCAGGTGACCCCAGAGGGAGGCAGCGCCCAAGCCCTGCTGCTGGCCCCAGCCACCAACACCAGGGCAGTGCATCTACCAGCAACAGGGAGGGTGAGGGGGGTCTACTTTGCCTCCTCACCCCCACCCCCACCCCCATATCACATCCCAGGAGGCTGTAGCTGCAAGAAAAGCTCCTGGTGGCTGCATTTGAGAAACGCTGGCCTAGGCACTAAGTCATATGAATAATTATAATGAGGAATATGTTGCAACATGCAGAGCCCGTACTACAGCAGCTGCCAAGGCCAGCCCAACCAGCATGAGTGGACCGCACCATTCCGTTATCCTTTCCTCTGCCAAACTGGGCCAGAAATTCATGGGAGGATGCAGAGTCTGCAAAGTTTAGCATTTAGTGGAAGCGCCTGGCTAACTTGCATGAGAAATCCATGCATTACACAGCCCTGGATTAACCAGGAGGAAGGCTGAGACGGTGGGTCAGCAGCAGGCTAAGATTAAACAACACTGCCATCTAGTGAGCCGGTGACAGTCTCAGTTCTACCCGTAATTATGTGGGCCAAGCTCTACATTCCCTTTGGCTTCAGTATTCTGCTCTCACCTTGTAGGCGTGAGGTAAAATCTGCCATGAGGACCCAAAAGGAGGATTTTGCCTTTCAAAAAAATCAGAGTTCTTATTTCTTAAAATGTAAAATTCAGGAGATCTTTATCATGAATATACTAGCTCTGGTGGCATGATAGACCCTTTTGTTGCATAAGGGGCTCCCTTGCCAGCACAGAACTGGCGGAGCAGCTATACATGAGCTTCTCTCACAGCTCCCAGTAGAAAGGGCATTTAGGGGTAGGGAAAGGCCCCCTGAGGTGTGGGGAGGCAGTGGGCTCTGCCTATTCTCAGTTGCCTTTGGCTCCTGGAGACTCTGGGCAGCCCAAGCAAAAGAGCAGCCTTAGGGATGCTCTAATGTTGGCAAGGCTGCTATAATTTACATAGAAGGCCAGACAGGCCTCTGGACAACAGGAGGCTATGGTAGTGCAAAGCTGAATGAGAGCTCCCTTTGCTATCCCTCTCTGAGATTTGAGGCCAATCATTTAATTTTCAATCAATAATTGATATGCTAATTATGGCCAGTCCCAGGTTTTGTGTAGTATCATGCTACCGCAGGGGAGATGGGTTCTGAATGGACCCCTGGCGTCTCATTACTTGGGCAAGCAGTGCCAGCACATACAGTGGAGGTGATGACTTCAGCCTTGTGAGGCGTAAGAGAAAGTGAGCATGCAACTTACAGTGGTTTTTCTGTACCTCAGTGTTTGGCCATGGACTGGTATTGCTGAAAAGCAGGTTGGTGCAGAGAATGTGCAGCTATTTTGTTGAGGGGAGGGGATGGAGTAGAGGAAACAGCAGTGGTGATTGTATCCCTCCTCGGTGCCAGATAAACATTTAAATTATAGTCATTTTGCAAAGTAACGCTGCCCCCTACTCTAGCTGCCAGCCTGTCCAGTGAGGTGTGGGTGCTTTCCCTGGAGCTGTGGCTGCTTTGGAAGCCTCATTCCTCTCCCTTTCTTCTGCCTCCTTCCCACATCAGACCAGCTGCCCCTCAAAAATCCTCACCCTCATCCTCACCCACCTCATCAGCCGCAACTACTCTCCTCTTTGGCCATATAGTCCTCCAATAGGCTGTTCACAGCCACTGCCTGGATCCCATTCCTGATGCCCACTGTAGGGTTTGGGGACTGGATGTACTGCTTTGGCCTGCTCCTGCTCCCGTTAAATCCCTTTGACCAGGCCCTTTACCTCTATTTCACAGTGTTTAGAATTCTTTCCAGAGAATGTGTTTAAATAACGTCTTCAAGATAAATTGTGCCCTCAGATACATTCATCCAGGGACCACCCAAAAACCTCCCTGCAGACAACGCCCACTGAAGTCACTGGGAGTTGCATATGTGAATCCACCGGTAGACTTTAACCCTTTGAATTTTGAAATCTTTGCATGCATTGCCTTCTCCCTATTCAGTCCTACAATATGTGGTGATTTCACCCCCAAAGAGCAGAAAAAATTAAAGAGAGGTCAAAACTAGGTTTCAGTGGAGAAGGGTTCAGATTTCCATTCCTGAAAAACCCACCCTGCAGCTTGGGTTCTGGATCTAATAAAAAGCAGGAAGGGGACTGTTTTTAAGGTCCAGGTCAGATGTGGCCAAAATCTCTCAAGAAAGAATGCAAGAGACTTGTGCCCTTGAGACCAAGCCCTAATCTTGATTCAGTCTCAAACCCAAACTGTGAATCTAAGGCTAAACCTTACGTGAATCTTGACTGGGATCCAAATGCTGCCTCTTGGGTCCTTCTCCATACAAAACTGCTTAAATGAAAAAAACTAAAATAAACATGCAGCCTTTAGGAGAATCCCTGATAGAAAAAAACTCATGTTTTATTAACTTATTTGCACGGGGCAATTTGTTAATAATTGATGAATGCGTGTTGGCGGAAAGTGAGAAACTGACAGCATTAGGCATTTGTTTGCAAAGTGCCAAGAATGCTGTTGGGGCCTGGTAAATAAATTGATGGAGAAAAATTTCATCACCTCACTCACCCAACTAGCTCTGCTGAAGTCCGTGGTATGAGATATTTATGTCAACCAATCAGGAATGGGACCAGAGGTAAGGAAGTATAGTTGGGGCACCTATTCTGAAATAAACAAGATCCCGCCAGCTGGCAGGCTTAGCCGCCTGTGTGGTTAAATAATAACTTCCGTGAAAAACAATCTTGGCTTTTATTCTGGGTGAGGAGAGAAAAACAACTCCTCTTTCTGTGGTCTAGGATGCTCGCACATGCCAAGTCAATATTATACTGCAACCAAACTCCCATTGACTTGAATGGTCTTAGGGCCTGACCCTATCACATTATGATTTTGCAGATATTTGTCATGTATTAACATTTCCAAAAGGCGGCAGTCATGTCAGAACCAGACATTACACAAATTTATACGTACACGCTGCTAGGTCTGTTCCCCTCCATGGGGCTGTGTCTTATTATGGGATTTCTTCCAAGCTCAGGCTCTGAGGCCCAGGACTCTCATATAAGTTTGCAGTGGGCTTGGTCCCTGCTGAACTATAATGGGCAGTGGAATTTCTCATCACTATGTTTAATAATTCATGTTAGCCCAGGCCTAATGTAGGCACAATTCAGGAGAGCATCACTATTCAGGACAGCATTTAAGCCCATGATTAAACATTTGCTTTAGTCATTGACTTCACGTGGATTTAAAGTTAAATATTTGCTTAAATACTCTTCTGAATAGGGCTGGACTTAATCAGTGTCTTAAGTATTTTCCTGCATCAATGCCATACTATGAGGGAAAGTTTCAGAAAGCTCAACATTGGCCTCAGTCTGCTCTCACAGTGGGAGCAGAATTAGGCCAATGCTGAGAGTTTTTGGCAATCACATACTATATATGCACTTTTTAACTTAGTACACTGTCACGTAAGGCGATACATTACACTCATAGACCTGTTTGGCTCTCTCTCAAAGGAAAATAAGGCATGGAATAACTTGTTTCTGAGATCAAAATTACATGTACTCTGGTTTATAAGCAGCTTTGTAAAAGATCATGCTATCATCGATACATTTAAAGTACAGTTATTTGAACACAGTAATAGCATGTTAAACAAAATGTACACTTAAAGAAAATGGAAAACACAAATGTTAGCTTGGAATAGTCCTTTCATTTAAAAGTGCTGTTCTGTGAGTTAAGGATTTAATCCTGGTGAATGCTGCAATCAATGAAGTTACTCACACACAACTATTTCAAATTTGATGACAATATATACCTCCAGATCAGTGGCACTGCTATGGGCACCC